>NC_063183.1:3018911-3340161 GCF_023159225.1 Perognathus longimembris pacificus | reverse complement strand
ACACGGCCACCCATGGCTGTAACCATCCTGGAGGAACAGGGCCCCTGAGCAGCTCAAGGTCATTCAAGGTCATACCAAGAGTCCCTGCTTGCCCCGATGGTCTCTTGATTTGGGCTCATCCCTGAGGATGGGGAAGCAGAAAAGAATGCCACGGCCTAAGGAGTTGCAGCCGGCCATATCTGGACCTGGTGCACCTAGACCTGACCCATCTCCTGGTTCTGCTGCCTGTCATTCATGGTGGAACTTCTCCTTCAGGGAACCCCTCCTCTCTGATGCATATGCCAAGGCCATCCTCAGCCTCTGGCTCAAGGCTGGACATAGGACCCGGGTCCCCCAGGGTGTACTCATGATGACCACTCTTGATGGTGACTCAGGCTACCCAGTGAGGACCAGCATCCACACTTTGGCTGGGATTTGGGCAAGAAGGTTCTTTGTAGAGCTGCTGCATCACTAAGGAAAGGCTGCACCTGCTCTGCTGACCATCACCAATAAAAAAGTTGTGGTTTTTTTTTCCTGAGAATGACAAAAGCAAGGCCAAGAGGTGTCGGATGGCCACACGTGAATGCCTAGATCTAACCAGATCTGAAGACCTTGTGCCTCTCTTCTGTATAAGCAATGCATTCCTTTTATCCTAAACTAACTAAGGGTTGGGGGTGGGATTCTTTTTGTCTCTTGTGTCCACAGGAGTCCACTAAACCAAAAATGAAAAGCTGAAAGGTGAGCAATGCAATGCAGGTTCTTATTTGCTCCTGCACATTGTATGTTCCTATCAAAGCAACTTTTTTCTTTGCTGGTCCTGGGGCTTGAACTCAGAGCCTGGGCACTGTCCCTGAGATTCTTTGTGTTCAAGGTTAATGTTCTACCACTTGAGCCACAGCACTACTTCCTGCCTTTTCTGAGTAGTTTATTGGAGATAAGAGTCTCATGGACTTTCCTTCCCTGGGCTGGCTTCAAACCTGGATCCTCAGATCTCAGCCTTCTGAGTAGCTAGGATTGCAGGTATGAGCCTCCAGTGCCCAGTCAGCCTTTTCTATTCTATTTAAGAATGTGGTATTTAGAACATTCAAGCAGATTCATCCCTGTAGATAAATTGAGGAAAGCTGGGGTACCGTGTTGCATCCTCTCCTTGCTGCATGCAGGTGTCTGTGTCTAGAAGCTTGCTCAGGTGAGAGGAAGTGCCTGGGCCTCCTTTTAGTAAGCACCACTAAGAAGTGTCTTTCTCATGAGCTCACTGAAGCAGCCATGACCCCTGCCACCTGCCACTCCTAGCTTCCTACCCTTGCTGGCAGTGAAAGAGAGGCTGCCAAGGCCATTTCACTTCCTGACAGGACAGCCAGTGGCATCCACCATAGGCCTGCAGGACTATGAAGCCACTAAATGTGGCCCTCAGGACTCTGTCATTTGAAGTCCAGAGATAAACTCAGGCCCCTCACTCAAAAATCAAAATGAATAGATCTTACTCTGCAGGCAGATGAGACAGAGGCATGGCTGGAAGGTGGACGACTTGGTAAATACTGCAAATGAAACATTACCCAACAGGTATTTCAGAACACTTTGTTGAAGACAGAAGCCTCTTGGTCTTGCCCGCTCCACGTCCTCCCACTCCTGGTAAATGGAAGGTTGACTTTCCCAAAGGAGGCCATCCATCCTCCACAGTGCACGATCCAGCCCGTGCCTCGGTCTCCCCTGGCATAGACTCTGCTCTTCCGACACCAGCCCTCTGGTGTCTTGCTCTCTGAAATTTGATTCTCAGGCTGAGAGACCCAGGGGTGAGAAACAGCTGGGCTGACTCATTCATGAACTGTCTTCCACATCTATTGCTTGCAAAGGAGCCTGAGACAACTCAAAAACACCTGTCCTGCTGGGCGCTGGTGGTTCACGCCTGTCATCCTAGCTACTCAGGAGGCTGAGATCTGAGGATCACAGTTCAAAACCAGCCTGGCCAGGGAGGTCTCCAATTAACCAGCAAAAAAGCCAAAAGTGACACTGTGACTCAAAGTGGTAGAGCGCTAGCCTTGAGTGAATAGAAGCTCAGGGACAGTGCCCAGGCCCTAAATTCAAGCCTCACAACTGACCCAAAACAGAATTCTGTTTTCTGACCACTCTGTACACCTGAAGGACCTCGAGCTTGAACACTCGAAAGTTCTCCTTACACCTTCACAGGCAGCCTATCTGGGAGCCAGCCACCCTCAGCGGGCCCCACGTCCTCAGCTGGCTCCTGTCCACCTCTGCTCATCCCACCCTTCCCCCACCAGAATGCCCCCATGCCCCTCCAAGCTCCTCCATGCCCCTCCTGTCCCTGGCTCTCAGAATAGATAGCCATCCCTTGGGGAGTCTGCTCTGACCACTGATGTTATTTACTCTGTGGTTCAGATGTCTATCCTCACTTCCAAACTACATTAGTAAGGCAGATAAAAAGAGTCATCAAGATTAAAGGTGACAGCCCATTGAGGAGATGATAAGGAAAAAGCAACCCTCATACACTAACTGGTGCATGCAAGTTTACCATACATGTTAGCTATTGTGATGATTTCATGGTTATTGATAATAGTAATGTAAGTCCTTCTCCTCCCAGGCCATGAGTGACATAAAGCCAAAGAACCATATGTTACTACTACAACTTTTTTGGTTGGTTGTGGAGCTTGAAGCATGAACTCGGGGCCTAAGCACTGTCCCTGAGTCCTTTTAGCATTCTACCACATTGAGCCCAGGACGACTTCAGGTTTGGGGGTGGTTAATTGGAGATAAAAGAGTGTCACAGACTTTCCTGCTTGGGCTTGGCTTTGAACTGTGATCCTCAGATCTCCGCCTGCTGAGTTAGCTAGGATTACAGGGGTATACTACCAGCACCCAGCTTGGGGCTACTGTCTTACTGGCTGGAACATAAAAAGGAGTTTGGGAATATTAAATTGGTTGTTCATTGGCAGAGATTTTAAGCCATTGCCAATAAAGATGAGCCATGTTCTCCATCTCTCTCTTCAGTACCTCTCTCCAGAATGCATCTCCATCATCCTAGGTGATCTGAGGAGCAAGAAAGATCTAGTACAATGGTCCTCACAATGAAGACATGTCATTTGTTTGCTTATTTGTTTTACTTGTTGAATTCTCTTGTATTTACATAAGCCAGTTGAGGGAGAAGCCTATATGCTGGGGGAAAATAAGACCCAAAATGTGGATGAATGCCAGGTGCCAGTGGCTCATACCTCTAATCCTACTCAAGAGGCAGAGATCTAAGGAACATGGTTTGAAGCCAGCCAGGGCAGGAAAGTCTGTGAGGCTTTTATCACTTGGGTAGAGTGCTAGACTTGAGCTGAAAAACTCAGGGACAGTGATCAGGCCCTGAATTCAAGCCCCAGGATCAGCACCAAAAGATAAAAATTTAAAAAAAAAAAAATTGGTGGTGCTGGTCTCTGGGTATGGCTTCTGGACTTCCTCTTTTTTATAGTTCAGAATCTCTCTAATATTTTACCATAATACAGCAACTACAAGTGTTCCTATACCTCACCTTCACAAGCCACATTTTAGTATATGGAAACACATTGATTTTAAATGTGCAGTTCAGTGCATATTGTGTGTGTGTGTGTGTGTTCCTGTGCACACACATGTGTCTTGTCCATTTTCATATATAAGTAATAGTGTTACATGGATCTTCCACAAAGTTCACTTATCCATTCACCTGTTGATAGATAGGTTGGATTTCTTCCCAGTATCTGACTGTTATAAATAAAGCTGTTAGTGATCTGTAGTTGTCAGCCTTTATAGGGTAGATAGTTAAACTCTCTTGGGTAAAACCTAACCAGGGAACTGTTGCATCTCAGAATAACTCTGTTTACCCTTGTAAGAAAACACCTTTGTTTTCCAAAATGGTTGTATCATTTTGTTTATTTTTGAAAGGAAAATAATCCAATACATTATCCACTAATGGGCTTTTATATCCCCACTGGGATCTCAGCAGAAAATGAAATTCATCCTAAATGTTCAATTACAGACACTGGCAATGGTGAGGAGCCATCCTGAGGGCTAATGGTATTGTGGAATTGGGTGGTATAGCAGGAACAGGGGGAGCCTGGGCAGGGTTGTCTTGGCCCCACTGTCCCTGCATGGCGAAGTCATCAGTGGAAGGAAGGAAAGGGGCAAGGAGAAACACACCCCGAGCACTCTCCTCCATCCTCTGGTCCTCTAGCTGCTTCCTACGGGCTTAGCACAGACCAAAGCCAGCCAGCAAAGCAGCCCAGGAGACCGTCTTCCGGGGTCTACCTCCTGGGGTACAATGTGAAGCAGAGAAGTGCGGTCTGTAAGAAAGCACCAGATGGAGAGTAGCCAGAACACCAGCTGTCCTCAAAGGACAGGAAGGGAGGAAAGCCAGAGAATATGCAGAATGAACCAGAAGCCTGGATCTCAGGCCACACAACCGTCACTGCGACTGCCATAACAAGTGCCATGCCAACAACAACCGCTGCTGCTGACAATGATGAGGATGAGAGAGTATAATAAAGAACAACAACAATAATAGTAGTGATCAAGTCACATTGGCATGCCTATTTTCAAATACCATGCTGAACCCCTTAGTATATACAATCAATACATGTTAATCAAAAACTGTCTTAAAAAATACTTTAAACTAGCTTGAATGCTTACTATGCTAAATATGTAAGGGATTTTTACTCATGTAACCCTCACAACAACCATAGTAAGTAAAGTTTGTTTATTTTTGTTAGTTGTGGGGCTTGAACTCAGGGCCTGGGTGCTGTCCCTCCGCTTTTTCACTCAAGGCTAGCGCTCTACCACTTTGAGCCACAGCACCACTTCTGGTTTTCTGGTGGTTAATTGAAGGTAAGAATCTCACAGATGTTCCTGCCTAGACTGCTTCAAGCCATGATCCTCAGATCTCAGCGTCCTAAGTAGCTAGCAATAAGCAAAGTATTATCTTCCCCTATTTTACCCACACACACAAAAAAACCCAGAGATCTAGAAAATTCCAGGTGTGATCAAGCCCTAACCACTTGCTTAGTTTGGATCTTAACCAGCCCCCACATACTAAAGTCATGGTCTCCTTCATTGAGCTCTTGAGGCATGGTGGAGCCTTTAAGAGGCAGAGCCTAAGGGGAAGACGGCCTCTTCCCCTTCCTCTCTTTGGCTTCCTGGCCACAGAGCCTGTGGCTTTTCTCCATCAGATGCTCAGCCATGTTGTGCTGCCTCCTACCCAAAGCAACAGGACCAAGATATCATGAGCTGAAAATGTCTAAACCTGTGAGCATTCAAGGCCTACATGCCACTACTCCAGACAAGGCCGAGGGACTCAGGTTCTGATCCAGCCCCAGGATTGGGGATCTTGGATGGTCTTGCACAAGCCACATTCTACCTCAGCCTCTAGTGTGAAAGGAAGTGCTACTGTGGATCTGCCCTCTGGGGATTCCTGTGAAAATTGAACCCAGCAAAGCCATTCCACAAAACACCTTCAGAGCCCCAGGGGTCTCAAAACAGTTTGATTTCTGCACCTCTCCACAGCCCTGTAAAGGTGGAAATGACTATTTGCAAGTACTGCTCAGAGAGAGAAGCCAGGCTTTTGCCCAAGATTAAAGAGCTAGGAGGAGGGAGACTAGGGAGTCAAACTCAGGCCCTTCTGTCTCCAAAGTCATTCTCTGACCTTCAGGGAGGGATAAGAAAGGCAAATAAATGTACAGAAAGGTGGGGGTCTGATGCCTTCACTCTTAGATATCAGATCTCACAAACTGGCTCCAATGTCTGCCTGCACACAAACACACCAAACCTCAAAGCTCTCAGGCAGCCAGCACTGAAGTGCTTCCGTCTGCCCTCAGGTATATCCTTCATCGGCCTCCAGGACCAGGTACCCGTTGCCCTGACAACCACCCACTCTGCTCCCAGCATCCTTTCTGAGCCTCTCTCTCCAGGATGCCAGTGTATTTTGGGGGTAGTGATGAGTTACTACCCTGCGATGGCTTCTAGGAGGTGACACTAACCTTGAAATACCTCCACTGCTTTCCCAAGGAAGCAGCATGGCGGTCTCCAGGCACACACACAAGCCGCCTGCCATCTCTCAGTTCAGCATTCTCGTCACGTCTTTAATACCCCGTCATTCCAGCAACACTCATCCTCCGTGCACTTTGAAATCTCTTTTGCTTTCTACTCTGCCAAAAAGGTTCCCATATTTTTCTTCTTCTTTTTTTTTTTTCTTTCTTTTTCTATACTGGCATTGACATGCTGTAGAAAAGCACATGTGAGGCATGAGGTCTCAAAAATAGCCTGGAACTTTTCAAGGAAAGGGGGGGGGCATAGTGGGATGACAGGCATGCTATTCTGCATAACAAAGCACTCTGTCCCCCGGAGTCAGGCACCAGCCCACCCTGCCCCACGTACACACTCACACCTGTCAATCACTCCCTGAAATATCTTGTCTGTGGGAGGACGGGAAGATAATGGTATGATCGATGAAGCTCCCAAGCACTGGTGGTATGGACACCAACCAGTGGGAAGTGCTCTGCTGAAAACAGATCGGATGCGCTTAGAGCTGGACTGCGGTGAAGATGGAGATGATGGAAATGATGGGGATGGTGTGCTAACAACAGAGAACATCTATCTGTTACCAACTTTATGCCAGGTCCTCTTCTAAGTGTGGTGTGTGTGTGTGTGTGTGTGTGTGTGTGTGTGTGTGTGTGTGTGTGTGTGTGTCTATGAGCATGCTAGTCCTAGGGCTTGAACTCAGCACCTGGGAGCTGTCTCTGAGCTTTTTCACTCAAGGGCAGCCCTTTACCATTTTAGCCACAGCTTCACTTCCAGCTTTTTGGTTAAATGGAGATAAGAGTCATGGACTTTCCTGCCTGGGCTGGCTTCAAACCATGATCTTCAGATCTCAATCTCCTGAGTAGCTGGGATTATAGGCATGAGCCACCGGTACCTGGCTCTCTTCCAAGATCACAAAGATGCAGTTGTCTTCATCCTCATGCCCCCAGAGAGTGGGTACCCATGAGGCATGAGAAGTTAAGTAATGTGAGATCAGGACCAGAACCTAAGCTCTGTGACTCCCAAGTTTCCCCTGTCCACACCACTTCCATATAGGAGGAGCAGAAATTCTTCCTAGGGGCCCAACAGGGGAGCAAGGGCAAATGATACAGGATACAGTGCAGATCCAAAGGAGGGGGCTCCACGAACAGTTTGAGACCCACCCAAGACTCAGCATTTATGAAGGGTTGAGCAGCCTTTCTCTGCATGAGAACATCATCTCTGCCCTCATTCCAGGAGAGGGAGAGACAGAGAGAGAGAGACAGAGAGAGAGAGAGAGAGAGAGAGAGAGAGAGTGTGTACCAGTCCTGAGGCTTGTTATCAGGGCCTGGCTACTGTCCCTGAGCTTTTGGCTCAAAGCTAGCACTCTACCACTTGAGCCATAGAGCTCCCTTCCAGCTTCTTTTTTTTAGTGGGGGAGTAGTTAATAGGAGATTAAGAGTCTCACTGGCTTTCCTGCCCCAGCTGACTTTGAACCATGATCCTCAGTCTCTCAAACCACTAGGATTTACAGGCTAGCATGAGCCACTGGCATCTGGCTCCAGCCATCCTTGAGGTGAGCTACCTTGTTAGCTGAAGTTCCCTTTTTTTTCCTCAGCCAGATCCGCCCTTCACCCGCCTGTGCTGGAATGGGAGCCCCAAGAGACAGCCTGGCTCAAGACAGTGCTCTGCTCCTCACCTTCTGCTCTCTAATTGCTCAGCTAATGTGTAAAACCAAGAAGAGACGAGTGAACAGCTGAGAATCCAGGGCCTGTCTTCCCTTGAGGACTGGGCTTCCTGCCGCCAGCCCGCCCTTCTTCCTCAGTTCCTCATCTCAATGGTCCCACACCTGCTTCTCTCTAGAACCGGTAACACCTTCTCCTTATGACCATTTCTGAGCTGCTCTGACATCCGTTGTGTGCCTCTATAAATAATCCCTTAAAAAATACTGGGTATCTGTGACTGTCATCCTTGCTACTCAGGAGGCTGAGATCTAAGGGTTGAGGTTCAAAGCCAGCCTGGGCAAGAAATTCTGTGAACTTTGATCTCCAATTAACCACCAAAAGCTGTACGTGGAGGTGTGGCTCAAGTAGCAAAGCATCAGCCTTGAGCAAAGAAAAAAGCTAAGGGACAGCATCCAGGCCCTGAGTTCAGGTCCTCGTACTACTAATAAATAAATATATAATTACACATAAGATAAATATAAAGACTGTGGCCACCAAACAAAATGTAGCTTTGTGACTATTTGTCCCATTCTCCTAGGATTTCATCACACATTCTCCAACCCCACCTGCTGTTAGGAATTGCTCCTAAGCACCTTCAACTGCCATTTCTCATCAATTCCATTCCACTCCCTTCCCACACAGGCTTTTAAACCATCTCGCCACTTTTAAACCATTTAAGCAACGAAGATAATTAGTTCTCTGGCTCCAAAGGCTGCTTCCCCAACCCCATGCTTTTTCTTTTTTTTTTTTCCCCCTCCACCTCACCACCTCTAACCCTATGGTCCCTCCCCCTCCCTGTGACTACAGGAAGTCCCTCCCCTCCTCTTCCTGTCAAAGCCCTGGAGCTGGCTGCCATGCTGGAGGAAGAGTGAGTGAGAGAAGAAATGTTCGAGATCCCTGCCTGCAGTCCGCAGCAGAACAGTGGCATCTGCTCTGTGGGCAGGAAAAGCTACGAGGACCTCTACCCAGAAAGGGGAGACCTCAAAATCAGATCAGCTGCCTTTGGCAGAGCAGAAATGCCACTCCCCCACCCCAGGAGCTACTGGGGGGAGTGTCTACCATAGGGAACACACAGGTTCTGCAGTTCAGCTCACGCGGTGCTTTCAAAGAACACAAACACAGCCTGGTGCTGCTGGCGGCTCACATCTGTCATCCTAGCTACTCAGGAGACTGACATCTGAGGACTGCAGTTCAAAGCCAGCCCAGGCAGGAAAATCCATGAGACTCTCATCTCCAGTGAAACCAAAGTATAGCAGAAAACCCAAAGTATAGCAGTGGCTAAAAGTGGTAGAATGCTAGCCTTGAGCACAAAATCTCAGGGACAGAGCCCTGAACCTGAGTTCAAGACACACACACACACACACACACACACACACACACACTCTCTCTCTCTCTCTCTCTCTCTCACACACGAAGATGGAGTTAAGATTCAGAGCCAAGGTGAAGTTTTTCTTCAGGATTGTGAATACCAAGCTGACCCTTCCCATCTAGAAAGGTTCAAAGCCCCAGTGAGGACTTGAGCCTCTGGCTGGTCAGAGAGCTGAAAGGCACTCAGGTTTCTGGTCTGGATCCTCTTGGCACTGGGGAGTCTCCCGGGGGCGGCACAGCCTCAGATGGCAATCTACCACACAAATGCAGGGCTGTGGCTTTTGAGTCTCTGAGGCCTTCACAACACCTCCCCACCCCCCCCCCTCAGCAGCAAGGGAACTGTACGGCCTGAGTCGCTCCTCTCCTGCTGTGACATTTGGACCCCTGTATCCCTTCTTCTTCAGCTGCTGGCCTCAGCTGCTTTGCTGGGCTCCTGGGCAAGGCTTACAGGAAGGCCACATGGAGCTCAGCTAGCAAGTCACTCACGTCAGGTCTGCAGGCACACTGTCAGCCGCTTAGTAGAGACGCTGCGATGACACACAGAGCACAGCTGACACTAAGCTGGAGGCAGAGGGCTCTGTCCTCTAGACATGCCCTCTTGGCCGGCCTCTTGAGAGCAGTTCCTCAGGACTGGTGGCTGTGGATTTCATCTCTTGCACGGGGGTGGGGGGGGGGTGGTTTTGTTAGGGCTGTTGGAGGACTAGGGTGCAGGAGGCTTTGTGGCCTGCTGTCTTCACTGTCACCATCAGAGACTGCCTTTCACAGACTCTAGGGCTAGACTGGCTGGATTTCCGCCTTGCTTTTTCCCAGCACTTTCTGTGAGCCTCAGTTTCCTCTTCTGAATACTAGGGTATAGTAAGACTTAATTGCACAGTGTGGGGAAGATTTAAATAGCTAGTGATGATGATGATGATGATGATGATGATGATGATGATGACAACAATAACAAAGATGATTTCCCTCTCTAATAGAAGGTCTACCCATAACTTGTTCTGAGGAGCAGGGACTGCCTTGCCTACCTGCAAATTCCTTACTGTTACCAGGAGCAGGTGCCTCACACCTATAATCCTGGCTACTTAGGAGGCAGACATCACTTTGTATGTATATGTGTGTGTGTACATGTGCATGTGTGTGTATGTCTGTGTGTGTGCACGCATGTGTGTGTGTCTGTCTGACTTTTGGTGGACAATTAGAGATAAGAGTCTCACAGACTTTTCTGCCCTGGCTGGCTTTGAACTGTGATCTTCAGATCTCAGAGTAGCGAGAGTGACAGACGTAAGCCACCAGCGTCCAGCTACAGACATCACTTTGAGATGGAGACTGTGAGACTCATTCATTCACCTTGCACGTATGACTGAGCACAGCACCTACACTGTGCTTGGTGGGTAAGCATGCAGGCAAGGCTGTCTATGCCGGGTACAACTCCACACAGTTCAGTTGGTGAATTCACAAGCCACAGATCACCAGCTCTAGCCAACTCTAGACCAGCTCTGTTATAGAACTGTCTGCCACGGGAGACCCATCATGGTGGCCACTGACATGCGTCATGTTAACGGAACTGTTCCTCTGTGTTTAACTTTACTCAGGTTTAAGTCGCTCCCCTGGCTCATGGCGATGACATTGTTCAGTGTGAACACAGTAGAGGTCTGAGACCTGAGTTACTCCTCATAGCAGCCCTGGGGATGGCAAAATCCTTGGCGCCCTCTCGCTGATAGACGTCCATCAGGCGTGGAGCAGCTGCCGCAGCTCCTATCTGTACAAATGATGTCCTATCTGTGACAATGATGATGGCGTGTGTTCACCGTGACCCACAAGCCAGGGGAACATGGTGTGAAGATCACACCACAAAGGCAAGCTGAGACAAACGGAGAAGAGAGGAACGCGTTGGTGGGTGCCCCAGGCAGCCCTGGGAACTCCTCAGAAACAAGCCCCTCACAACTCTTAATGAGGCCGGAAGGACAAGGCAGCCCCGTTAGACCAATCAGGCACACAGGGAATGGGGTGCTCTAGCTAGGCACCCCAGAGACATCAGAAAGAACCACAAGAGAGAGGAACCAGCCACCCCCACTGAAGCAGCTGGCCTCCCCCTCTAGGGGAAGGGGTGCTGGCCCTTCCTGCTTGGCCTGCAGCAAAGGAAGCCTCAAAGGCTTTTCATTTTCCCATCTTTCAGGAGGGAGGTTTCCACTCTGCAGAAAGCCTACGGGGTTATGTGTCCGGGTCTAGGCTGGTCAGAACAGCCGTCGGCTTACTGCAGGATTCGTACATGCCGGTCACTGAGTGAGAGCAGACAATACTGAGAGCTGGACATTGGCTGCTCACGCCTGCAATCTCAGCTACTTGGGAGGCTGAGATCTGAGGATCATGGTTCAAAGCCAAGTCCAGGCAGGAAACTCTGTGTGATTCTTGTCTCCAACTGACTGCTAAAAAGTTTGAAGTGGAGCTGTGGTTTCAGTGGTCGAGCACCAGCCTTGAGAGAAAAAGCTCAGAGACCGTGCCCAGGCCCTGAGTTCAAGCCTCAGTACCCACCACCAAAAAAAAAATGTCATGGCAGTTAGCACCGACTAAACGCCTACCAAATGCCAGGCCCTGCGGTGAGTACTTCATAAGTGCCATTGCCAGTATCTTCCCATAGTGGTGCAGCAAGGAGGACAGAGGGAGGGAGGGGAAGTCAAACATGATCTCCCTTATAGTGAAAGAAAACTGAAGCTTAGCAAGGTGAAGAAATGTGGCCCCATCCTCCCAGCCCAAGAGAGGCAGAGCCTGGATTCAAACGGCAGTTTGTCAGACACCAGCCCAGACCCACAGTCCTACATTTAGACTGCTCGAGTGACGAGGATCAGTGTGACTCTTGGCTTCTAAGGATGACAGACAATGGAGCTGGTCACGGAGGTCTGAATATACTTCTGTGATTTCTACTGCTAGACTATAACAAAATGCCTGAAGCCCAGCCCAGCACTTTGCAAAGAGGTTATTGGCTTCATGAACTATGGTAGTTGTCCAAATTGGTCCAAATAACCTAGCAGTACCATCATGTCAAGGGCTCTGTGACATGGTGAAAACTAACAAATGAGCCATGTACAGAAAAGGTAAATGTGGAAGCAGTTACGACAAGAGCCATCATACTCAGTTAAGACCAACATGAGTGAACCCCTTCTGGAGGCGCAGCCCCAATGACCTAATTACCTCTAACTAGGCCCCACCTCTTAAAGATGCCACCACCTCAACATTGCCCCCCTGGAGAGCACGCTTTCAGCATGTATCCTACACCACATCCAACCTGCAGCTCAAAGGAACAGTGGCAGAGGGGGCGGAGCCTGCAGAACACAGGGAAGGGAGAAAGAGAGGGGCTATCTGCACAGCCATCCCAGAAGAACTGACTTCCAAGCCAAGACATGGTAAGGGTTCATCCAACAGAGGATGTGCCAAAGAGATTCCAAGAGGAAGCAAGATAGCCAAAGTTGTGTTCAAGGACCCCACCGAAGTGCAATGGCGCTGGAAACTGAGGCTGAGGGAGGCGGAGAGGAGAGAAGGATAGAAACTCAAGAGGCACTATGAAAAGACACCAGGGAGATGAACCAAGTGGGAGATGGTGAGGGCTGGGGCATGTCTTGGGTCTGAGTGGTTAACAAAAAAAAAAAAAAAAAAAGGAAGTGAAAGTGCCAAACCCTAAAAGGTGGGGAAACTGAGGCTGCAACTGAGGTGAAAACCAGAACGAGAGTTTCAGAGTCCTGCTCAGGCAGGTGTGTGTGTGCACAGGGAGACTATTGGCAGGGACAGAGGGAAGCAGAGCCTGGGTGTGTGTGGAGGCCAGCAGCTTTTCCTGTCCAGTCTCCATTCTTCCATGTAGCTGTACTTGGATTTTTCTTTGGGAAATCACCTCTGTGATCGCTCAGTCCTTGTGGTGTAGGGAGCGGCCAGGGTCTCCATGGGACTAAGCCTGGGAAGTGGGTGTTCCCAGTGGCCAGTGGAACTAGCTTAGGGAGGTATGTGCAGCTGGATGCAGCTTCCAAATCCTGCACAGGAATTCTACTGTAATCATAACATTTAGGTGTCAGGTAACAAGGTTCCCATCCCCATCTCTAGACAAGGCTAAGTCACAGAGTGGGCTAGCGACAGCAGGAGTGGACACCTGATGAAAGGATGGATTGTCCTGGTTCTTTTGTCTTACCAGGGCATCTCTTCCTCTTGTGATGCCCCTCCCCCGCCATGATGCCATTGTGCATAAGAAGGCCCTGGACAGGCACCATGGTCCTGGCCTCCCAGCTTTCAGATCTGTCAGAAACTAATCCCTCTTCTTTATAAGCTATCCTCTCACTAGTGTTCTGTTATAGAGGCAGAAAATGGAGTGTGGCATATAGAGAGAAGACAGATAGATGATAGCTAGGTAGACATGTAGGTAGGTAGGTAGATAGATAGATGATTGATAGATATGATATGATAGATAGATTAGATGAGAGATATAGATGATAGACACAGACAGATAGGTATGATAAATAGATTAGGTGATAGATGATATAAATGACAGATGAAATGACAGACATAGGCCAGACAGACATAATAGACATAAGTGATAGATAGATAGATAGATAGATAGATAGATAGATAGATGATAGATTAGATAGACAGATAAATAGATAAATAGTACAGAGAGGTAGACAGACAGATAGGCAGATAGATGATGCTTTCTATGGACTGTATATATGGAGACACACTAGTACTTTGCACAGGTGGCCTGTGTCATCACTGTTCCTAGATCACAGGTGTGCACCACTTATTTTCTGAGATAGAGCTTCACTAGCTTTTTGCCCAGGTTGGCCTCAGAACACAAGGACCCTGTTTCAGTCTCCTTGGTCACTGGGGTTATGTGTGTGCGTCACCACACCAGGCTCTGCCCTCATCCTCTCTTTAGGGAACTACCTGCTTGGCTTCCTCTAGATCAAGAAACAGAGAGGGAAGCACAGTCGCGCTGCAGTCAGGGGGGGAAATGCCACATCCTCCACCTTCCCAGCAGCCTCGGGATCCCAAGATCTCCAGCGATGCCACCCAATCAGTTGCTGCAATTGGGTTTCCTGTCACTGCTGCAATTAAGATACATGAAAGTGCCTACGACTGACTGAACGAGGAAAGCCAGTGAGTGAAAATGAAAAGACACAGGCTGCGGGACAGAGATGTCCTAGTAAGTGTCACAGAAACCAAAAAGAGCACGTTTAGAAAAGGGATAGCTATGGACAGTGTCCAACCACGCCTGGGAATTCTCCTGGCACCCATGTGATCACCCTCAGTTGGAAGGCCCCAGAAGTGATTCCCAAGGAGCTCAGGACCACAGTTCAAAGCCAGCCCAGGCAGGAAAGTCCATTAGGCTCTTATCTCTAACTCCCAAAGGGCCAGAAGTGGAGGTGTGCCAGCTTTGAGATCTTTGGCTGATGGCACACCCTTCTGCAGAAGTAAACTTTGCCTTGTCCCCCTGCCCCTTCCAAAAACACCAAGTAAGAGTATAAGGCCCTGAGTTCAAGCCCCAGTACTGGCACTTTAAAAAAAAAAAAAGGAAAAATAAAAACCCTTGCAGCTGCTCACTGAGGATGGTGCAGGGTAGGAAGCAAGCAGGAAGCTTACAAAGGAGACGTGGGGGGAGGGGGAGGGGGAGGCGTAGAGTGGAGGGGGAGGTGGGATTTTGTAGCATTTTGCCCCTCTGTTCAACTGTAGCAAACAGCACCCGGCATGGCCTCCAAGGCAGGTTTCCTCCAATGCTGCTGGGGCTGGGGGCTGCTGGGAGCTGGGGGCCGCTGGTGGGGAGCGATGTCTCTCATTGCCTGCACACTCTCAACCTGCTAATCCCACCAGGAGCTGAGCAAAAGGATGGTAGGGGCAGCTGTAAGTCAGGCCACTTTCCTACACCTCGCAGGCCTCGTCAAAGCAGAGGGAGAAGGAATCCCCAGAGCCCTGGGAATGCTATGGGAGAACTATCTGTGCCAGCCCTTAGCCTGGCACCTGGAAGAAAACAGCACTAATAAACACACGCTAATACGCTTGCTTCCAGTGGTCTTGGCGGGGGTGGGAAGTGGGAGGAAGGGGAGGGGATGGCTTCTATGCAGAATTACAAACGTAGAGCCAGGCAGAAAGCACCGAACACAGACTGCTAATTTGAAACCCAGGAGACTCCAGCTGGATCAATGATCATTGCTAATGTTCTATTTAAATATCAAGCGGGCTGGTGGCTATTTGTGTGCATAAGTCCTCAATTTAGCAAGAAGGCTTTCCTGCAAGGTTCTGCCTTTCCACCCATCCCTTGGTTAAAAACATCCAAGTCACAACGTACATGGGAAGCAAAACAGCAATAGCTCTTTCACCCCCCACTTTGGCCCACCCCAAAGTAGCAGGAGCAGAAGATTTAGAAAGATCAAATCAATAGTGGGGGTGGGAGAATAAGATGCTGTGGCTTTCACCTATTATCCCAGCTACTTGAGGGGCAGAGCTCAGAAGGATCTAAGTTTGAGGGCAACCCAGCCCCATGGCAATCAATAAATTCAGCATGGTCACAAGTGCCTGCTATCTCAGCTGGGTGGGAGTTGACAGCAGGGCAGGGTGGGACTGAGGGAATGCTGGTAGGCCAGCCTGGGCATAAGGTGAGAGACCCTACCTGAAAAATAACCTAAAGGCAAAAAAGGGGCTGCAGGAGCCAGGCACCAGGTGGCTCACACCTGTCATCTTGGCTACTCAGGAGGCTGAGATCTAAGGATCGAGGTTCAAAGCCAACCTGGGCAGCAAAGTCCCTGAGATTCTGATCTCCAAATTAACAACAAAAAGCTGGATGTGGAGCTGTGGCTCAAGTGGTAGCTTGCTAGCCTTGAGCACAAAAAAGCCCAGAGACACCACCCAGGCCCTGAGTTCAAGCCTCAGCACTGGCATAGAGAGAGACAGAGAGAGAGAGAGAGAGAGAGAGAGAGAGAGAGAGAGAGAGAGAGAGAGATGGATCAGTGGTTGCATGTCTGCCAAACAGGCAGAGAAGTCTCCGAGTTTAAACTCGTAAAAACAAAAGAAAAGAGAGAAAAATAATCTGAAATTGCTCCCCAGAGTCTGTTTTTCAGCTGAGGCTTCCCTCAACATTGCATAGGGCTAACTCTAAAATCAAGATCGCAAGTGCAGGAGAAAGATGAAGAACGACTCTGGTCCCCAGGACTCCACTCACAGGGCACACTGGAATTTTCAAGCCTATCAGCTCCTTTCCGGTGGAAATACTCCACAGGGGGTGCGTGATCTAGCTACTTGTGGTGGTTTATTTTGTAATTATTTTAACAGACATTTACCCAAACACCTACAATGAGCCAAGCACTCGTTATCTGTTTTGCAAATATTAATTGATTTAATCTTCACAACAACCATGTGAGGGAGGTACTATTAATATTCTCCTCTGACAAACAAAACAGGCACAGAGATGTCAGGTTATTTGCCTGCGGCAGCTGTGGTAGAAATGGAAACACTAGGGTTTGAAGGCATGTAGGCAAGCAGGGAGGGTTTGAAGGTGGCGGGGTTCGCTGCCTGGCTGGGTACCATCGCTCTGCCACCTGCAAGGCAGAGGGTGAACTTGAAACTCCCGGACTCCCGAACAACTCTTTAAACACTAAGGAAGAGGAGAAGGAGGAAGAGGAGGAAGGAGAGGAAGAGGAGGAGGAAGAGAAGAATGAGAAATAAGGAAGAGGAAGAAGAGACGGAAGGCAGTAATAAGAAGCCCATAGCTAACATCTCTCCAGCATTTCCTAAATACCAGGGTGCTTATACAGCAACAGTAATCATATAAAATATTACTATAACCTGGCACCAGGGGCTCACATCTGTAACCCTAGCTACTCAGGAGGCTGAGGTCTGGCTAATCGCAGCTCAAGGCCAGTAGTCTAGGTAGAAAAATTCAGTAAATTCCATATCCAAACCAGCAAAAAGCTGGGCTGAAGACATGGCTCAAGTGGTAAAGCACCAGTAAGGTGAGCAAACCTCAGTCCCAGGCTCTCTCTCCATGTATATGACATATATATCATATCATGTATATATAGACTATACATGCACATATGTGCTATTTACACATACATATACTATGTGTGTAATTTGTAACATATGTGTGTGTACTGTATACATTACAAGTAATAATAAGAATCCTCCAGGAAGTAGTGTTGTTTTATCTGCACTTTAAGATGAGGAAATGGAAGCTTAGGAGCTGTTTGAGGTTATCCAGCAAGAAAAGAGGGGAAGGTGGTATTTGAAGACAAAAATCTTTATTACTAACTTCAGATCCATGACTCCTAGAGGTGCAGAATAAGAGCTTTGTGTTAGGCAGACTGCAGCCACATTCTCTACTTCATCACTCAGGGAGCCTTGGTGCTGGTCAGGTGAAGATGAAAGTACTCAGGACAGACTGTGGGGTCGATGGCAGGGAGGAAGATCTCTGCTAACCATGTCCTTGAGCAGACAGCCAGACATGTGAGGCTTCCAGAGGGCCAGGCAGACAGATGTTCAGGGTGCCATGAGGTGTGGAGAGGTGGGGGTGGGGGGCACATTGAACTCCAAAACTTGGAGATGGAGTTTTTTGTTTTGTTTTGTTTTCTGTTTTGATGGTACAATTTCCTTTTTAGTACCAGTCATGGGGCTTGAACTCGAGGCCTTGGCTCACTGTCCCCTGTGCTTTTGTGCTCAAGGCTAGCTCTCTACCACTTGAGCCACAGCTTTGCTGGCGGCTTTTTTGATGGTGAATTGGAGATAAGAGTTTCACAGACTCTCCCGCCAGGGCTGCTTTGATCTTGGCCTCCTTACATAAGGAGGATGACAGGCCAGAATCACCAGCACCCAGCTTTGAGGGCATCACGTTCAATCTCCTCTCCCAGGATATCTGAGGCTTTGGGTGGGTACTCAACTTTCTCAAAGCAATTTAAAAAGAAATACAGAAACAGGAAACATTTCCTTCCCTTTTCTGGCCTCTTCCGGTGCTGACACGGGGTTGGGGCTCCAGGGCGAGTAGTTTATCACTCAACTCTTGTCTAGATCGTAAATGACTGAATCCTAGTCCTTTTCACAAAGTTTCCCTGGCATGGGTGTCTCCCTATACCGCTCTTATCTTTATTGACTTCAGCGTGATTCATAGAGGAAACATTTGTTCACTGTCTACTGCATCTGTCTTTCAGGGCATTGCTTCTTTGGGGGATGGGGGGGGCGGTAATGCCAATACTAGAGCTTGAACCAAGAGTCTCAGGCTCTCCCTTAGCACTGTTTGTTTGTTTTGTCAGTTATGAGGCTTGAACAATGGGCCTAGGCACTGTCCCTGAGCTATTTTGCTCAAGGCTAAGTGCTCTGCTACTCGGAGCCACAACTCTACTTCTGGTTTTCTGGTGGTTAATTGGAGATAAGGGTTCTCATAGACTTTCCTGTTAGGTCTGGCTTTGAACTGTGAACCTCAGATATCAGCCTCCTGAATAGCTAGGACAACAGGTCTGAGCTGCTGGCAGCCAGCTTCCCTTGGCTATTTATTTGTTTGTTTATGTTTGTCAGTCCTGGGCCTTGGACTCAGGGCCTGAGCACTGTCCCTGGCTTCTTTTTGCTCAAGGCTAGCATTCTGCCACTTAAGCCACAGCACCACTTCTGGCCATTTTCTATATATGTGGTGCTGGGGAATTGAACGCAGGGCTTCATGTATGGGAGGCAAGCACTCTTGCCACTAGGCCATATCCCCAGCCCTCCCTTGGCTATTTAACTCAAGGCTAGCACTCTATCACTTGAGCTACACCTCCACTTCTGGCTTTTTGGTGGTTAGTTGGAAATAAGAGTCTTAGAGACTTTCTTGTCCAGCCTGGCTTCAAACCATGGTCCTCAGCTGTCAGCCTCCTGAGTAGCTAGGATTACAGGCGTGAGCCACCAGTGTTGGACTAACAGGGCTTATTTATACCAACCTCTCATGAATATGTTTTCCTTTGAAGAGATTAAATTATTTTTACATAATCAAAAAAATGTCTAATCTTTCCCTTTATGGCTTCTGGGTTCCCCTCACAGGACTATGCTCCTAAATTTCCCTAATATTCTTTATTAATTTTTTTTACTTTAAATCCTTTACTCCATAATTTGCTTCATCTGTAATTTAGTTTTGTATAAGATATGAGTTAGGAATCAAAACCAGTGTCCTTCCCGTTAGCCAGCCAATTATGCCGGCACCATGTATTAAATAAACTATTCTTTCCCCCCACTGATCTAAAATGTCACCTTTTTAATACATTAGGCCCCCATGTGTCCAGAGGCCTTTCAGACCTCGTTGGGGCTCTAGCCTCTTAGGCCACAGCTGGAAGGATTTCAGCAATTATTTGAAATGTGTTTCACAGCTTAACAATAGGTATTTTATCTTTTAAAAGACATTTCTAAGAGGCTCTTTCATGCACTGTTGGTGGGTGCATAAATTGGCACAGCCTTTTGGAAAGCAATTTAGTAATATCTATTACAACTGAAAATGTTCGTTGCCCAAAAAAATCTCACTTCTAAGAAGTATTCTTCAGAAATCCTCACCAAAGTATGCCAGAATAGTCACCAATGTACTGCACATTCTAAGGGGGGAAAAAGTTAGAAATAATCCAAATGTCTTCCAATAAAGTACAATTCAATAATAAATATAATCTGGGTATTGGTGGTTCACGACTGTAATCCTAGCTACTTGAGAGTCTGAGATCTGAGAATCACCATCTGTGAGAGTCATATCTCCAATTAACCATAAAAGAAAAAGCTGGAAGTGGTGCTGTGGCTCAAGTGGTCGAGCAGTAGCCTTGAGTGAAACAGCAAAGGGACTGAGTTGGAGCCCCAGGAGTGGTACAAAATAAAATAAAGTAAAAATTAATAAATATAATATAAATAATGATCATATTAGAAAGTACGAGGTAGACTTTTAAAAAATAGGCTGGATCTAAATATGAGAAAATATAAATCTAAGTAAGAGAAAGAGTCTAAAGGTATACTAGGCTAAAACAGATAAGAAGATACATAGATACATACATACATATATCTTCTCATTTTCTTTACTAGTAAACACATTCCTATACTTACATAGTCAAAATTTTCCCACAGTAATACACCTAAATTTTAGGGGGTTTTGTTTTGTTTTGTTTTGTTTTTTTGGCCAGTCCTGGGCCTTGGACTCAGGGCCTGAGCACTGTCCCTGGCTTCTTCCCGCTCAAGGCCAGCACTCTGCCACCTGAGCCACAGCGCCCCTTCTGGCCGTTTTCCATATATGTGGTGCTGGGGAATCAAACCGAGAGCTTCATGTGTAGGAGGCAAGCACTCTTGCCACTAGGCCATATTCCCAGCCCCATACACCTAAATTTTATAGGTAGAGTTTGTAAGGCAGAGAGCTGCTTTGGTGATCTAGATAGACGGACAGATAAGGATGGAAAGGCTGATGGACAAACAGATAGAACAAAAGCAACAGTGCATGAATCAAGGCATCTCATATTCCCATCTGATGAATGTGAGGCCTGTGGCACAAAAAGTAGGTGTGGCGACCAAACCCCACAGTGGATTATGTACAGAGGCCGCCATGCCCCAGGTGGCACCTAGGTCCACTCCTCAGCCGGAAGCAAGCAATCTCCAACTGGGTCCTCACCACAAAACCCTGATCATCCCATATCCACCATGTTCCATCAGCAACCTCCAGCCATTCCTGGGCGGTTCCACACGGGTGACAGAGGGCAAGGTGAAGAAGTAAAGACAACAATTCCAAGGTCTCGCCCATCATGCCTGTTAACCTCGAGAGCCAGCAGCAGCATCCCAAGGCTACACTTTGTATTTCCTCTCCAATCTCAGAGAGCTGGGGACCTGCAGCTTCTCTCTGTGTGTGTTTTTCTGTATAGTGAGCAGCCTTAACCAGCCCAGGTGTAAATCTCCTGGAAAACACCTCCACTTGCTCTCCACGAGCAAGCATGATTTCCCAACAGAAACCCACCCCCCCCTGGGCCATGGGGAGGGGTGATGGAAAGAGCTGCTAAAGAACAGGCCTAGGAACGACAATGGACTAAACAGTCAGAAAAGAAGGCTGGAACTCACAAATATGGCGTGAAGGAACACTGTCCAAGTCCATCAAAGGGAGAGCTGTTAGAAAACAGAGCCTTGAGCATGACCAAGAGTCATAATATTCATACAAGTGGCCAACCCATATTAACCTTTATCTTGGCATGATTGTAAGTGGCAAACAAACTCAGTTTTTACCAGCCATGAATGATCTGAGAATTCTATTTCCAACTTTAATAAAATGGGGAAACTGAAGCCTGAAACAATTAAGAAACCATCCCAATAGCACACAGTAGGCCTGGCACCTGATTGGAGCGTTCATGCTACACTGTCAGCTCAGATGTGGAAAATGACCATGGACAGCTCCCATGTGCCTCCATTCCTTCCTTTACTTCCTGGCCTGAAGAGTCAGCAAGCTCACTCACTTTGGCTCAGAAGGGCTAGTGATGGAAATAGACCTTTTTCCTTTTGTGTACTGGTACTGGAACTTGAACTCAGAGCCTTGTGCTCTTGCTTGGCTTTTTTTTTTTTTTTCATTTTTACTTAAGGTTAGTGAACCTCATCTCTACTTCTGGCTTATTTTTTTTTTCTGGTTAAATAGAGAGGAGTCTCATGGATTTGTCTGCCCAGGCTGGCTTCAAACTTTTATCCTTAGATCTCAGCCTCCTGAGTAGCTAGGATGACAGATGTGAGCCACCAGCACCCAGTTGGTATGTGTCTTGATTTAAGATGTCCCCCTAGGATCCTGAGTAGTTAATAAAATGCCCTTTCTGCAGAAGGGTCTTTTTGCAAGTATTTTTGAGTGTCTTGTCAGAGAGACCTGCACAGACTTCAGGCTTACCAAGCCCAGCCAGGAACATGCCCTGGCCCTACTGTACCTCTCTCCCTCTTAGATTTCTTTTGGCCCCACATGGAATGTCTTGACTTCTTTCTTTGACCAAACACGCCTTCCGAGCATTGCCCGTGTCTGCCTTATTCATTGCTATGATACAATTTTCATAACACCAAACACCTAATACTTAACCAATATGACAAGAGGACTAAGGAATGAATGAATGAATGAATGAATGAATGCATTGCACCTCCTGCTATCTACAAACTTCCTTTCCTGCCATGCGGATTCTTCACTCAATCACCCATCAATTCCTTGAGACCACAGAAATCAGATCACACAAATCTCAGAAGCTCTAATAGGCAAATGAAAACAACGGCTAAATGAAAATGCAATTTGAGCAGAATGAGGAGCTCTCAACAGACAAGTCTCAATTAATTCTAAAAGCCCCTGGGTATGGTGCCCAGTGTTTTCTCCCTACTGCAACTGAGTGGGGGATGCTGAATGCCAACTGCAGAGCCCCAGCTAAGCAGGGCAGCTGCTGAGAGGTAGCCTCTAGGGAAGGGCTGACTCCAAGGACCCAGATAATGCACATTCCAAGAGAAACTGGAAATTGTCTATGGCTTTTAAATGTCAACAACAAAGTCAACATTGAAAAAAAAAATCAACCATCACCACCCGTGCACTGCCAGTTAAGCTTATTCTTGACTAAATCATGGCTAGAGCCACTGATGGCTCAGGCTTGTCATCCTACTACTCAGGAGACTGAGATGTGAGGATCAAGGTTGGAAACCAACCTGGGCAGGAAAAGTCTGTGAGACTCTTCTCTCCAACAACCCACAGAAAAAGCCAGAAGTGGAGCTGTGACTCAAGTGGTAGAGCACTCGTCTTGCACAAAAAAAGCTCAGGGACAGTACCCAGCCCCTGAGTTCAAACCCCAGTACCAGCACACACAAAGAGAAAGAGAGAAATGGTTAGCAGAGCCACAAGGCCCTGCTCATCATTGACTGTGTGCCTTTTAGCAGATGGCTCAGCCTCTCTGAGCCCTAGTAAGACAGAGGGTGTAATGATAACCACACGCACGACTGGTTTGATTATGAAATGTGATCAAGTATGCAGAGCGCTCAGCGCCATACCCTGTACTCCTGGCACGAGCTGAATGGGGTCTGAGTGTATTAGCCTCACACTGTGGCACTGCATATCTAAATCCCACAGCACCAATTCCCTAAACCTGCCGACACAGACAGCAAGCAATCAGATCCTCCACAGCTCCGGAGCCAGCTTCCCTTCATTATCCAGGTTCAAGCACCAAGCATCGCCATGGCAATAACCTGTTCCAAAAGAAGTACCGTCAATATTTACTATTTCCTCACACGTTCTACATTACTTGGGTCTAACACTCTCACTTGGCATATACCATTGTTTCAACAAATGACAATGGAGAAGCCAAGCCCCTGGGAGCGAGGCAGAAGTGCCTTCCACCGCACGTGGGCAGCCACAAGCGTCACGTGGCCTCAGATAAAGAGATTTCAGGAAGCTCAGCTCACAAGGGGGCCCCCCAAAGCTACTGAACCCCCTCTAGTAGCAGGTTATGATACATCAATTCTAAGCACTCCCTCATCTCCCCTCAATCTCTCTCTCTCTCTCTCTCTTTGAGTGCTCAGCCATCAACACCCACACTCATACCCAGGTCTTCTCTGAGATTTTGTAAGCCTCATTTATACATACCAAGAGCACAATCCCACTCAGGGGTTAAACGATAACTGATCACCATGTGTGTGGGCTCACACGCACGTGCACACACACACATGCACAAACGCGTGCACAAATCTGACATAGCAGAAGCCCGCCATGCCTGCTCAGAGAGGAGGAGGAGGAAGCACCTCTGGGGTGGGGGAAGGGGCTTCTGTGCCTGGTTTTTGAAATGTCACCAGGAGAAGAACTTGTGATTCATTTCCTGACTCATTCGGCCTCTTTGCCATAGCCCTATCTCAGCAGGAAGCTTTGGATACGGCTCTTTCATTCACTCCCTCATTCAGGCACAAAACCTGTTTTCACCAAAAAAAAAAAAAGGGGGGGGGGGAACCAAAGTCATCCAAGCACAAAACTCTGGGCCCAGCCTTAATTAAGATTCCTGCCCAAAGAAACAGAATAAAATGCAAGTTTCTCTCAGTTTAACAGAGGGGGAGAGAAAGGATAACTACCCATTCAATATGAAATCTATCAATATCACTCTTTTCTGTCAGGGAAAAGAGGTTCACGGGAACCTACGGACCCCAGAAGCCAATGAGGCACTGCTAACTCCTGACTATTTAAAAAAAAAACCTGTGAAAATTTTGTACAACAAAAAAGAGAAACAAAGATCTGGGGAGCTGGTGGCTCAAGCCTGTAAACCTAGCTACTCAGGAGGCTGAGATCTGAGGATTGTGGCTCAAAGTCAGCCCGGGGGAAGAAAGTCCATGAGATTCTTATCTTCAATTAACCACCAGAAAAATAGAAGTGGCGCTGAGGCTCAAAGTGATAAAGTATTACCCTTGAGCACAAAAGCTCAGGGACAGTGCCCAGGCCCTGAGTTCAAAAAGAAAAGAAATCCAAATGGTCACAAGCATAAGAATCTGTCCAACCTCAGGAATATCTGGGAAATGCAAATTAACACAAGATACTTTTCACTTATTAGTACTGGCAATCACCTGGACAGAGTGAAAGATGAATGCATAAAAGTGTAATACCGTGGTACCTAACCTTAGATGTAAGGGACCACCCCTGTAGATGTAAGGGACCACCCCTGTAGATGTAAGGGACCAGATTTGAACTCGGGTCTACCTGACTCCAGAACTCCCTCCTGCTTGCCTTTTAGCAGGGACCTTGTCTCTCTAGGGATGTGAGGGACCAGGCACTCTTTTGTTACTCATCTTTCTCCTCCTATGCCCTTATACATCACAGTCACTCAGCAACCCTCTGCAGAACTGAATCAAACTGGGAAAGTGCCACTGTCTCTCTGAGCCAGGGAGGGTATCTATTATTCAAACACCCCCATGGCTCTTCGGGGAGATTGGGGGATGCCTGCAAGTAGGTTAATAGATCTGGGAACAAGAACTGGAGACAAGGCAAGAGCAAAGCTTGCTCCCCATGACCAGAGTGGCTCCCTAATTCTTGTCACCTCTTTGTTTCTCATCCAGAGTCAGATATTCAGGCCTTCCTCATCCTTACAGATAGCAACAGGGAACCCCAAGAAAAGGGAGGCTCAGAAGTGATTGTGTACTGCAGAGAACACAGAGGAAGCAGATCAAGGAGATGCTTTTGCTAAAAGCAGAGGCAACACTCTCACAGGCAGAGCAGAGCACTGGAGCAGTGAGCTCCAGCCTGCGGTAGATACTGAGAGGCCCTGTCAGTTAGGCTCAGTAATGGAAAAAAAAACCAACACACATTGCTGGCCTGCCAGACACTGAGATTAACCCCTGCAGGTGCCTCTTCTTCAGGGCCCTCACAGCCCACTGTAGACCAGAAATACAGAGAGGTCAGTGAACTTGTATATGGCTACCCAGCCTGTCAACAGTGGCCCTAGGATTTGAACTCAGATCTACCTGACTCCAGGTCTCCCTATTCTTCAACTACATTGCTTGGCTCCCAGCTGGGGCATTGTGTCTCAAGGGAATCCTGCCCAACAAGGAGGTAGACACAGAAAGAAGCGATCCATCCTCTCAGCAAGAGGTGGGCACAGCAGCCACTGCAATATTCGGGGACACTGGGCTACTTCTGGTCTTAGGTAAGCATGGGCACATCAGCCATGTTTCCCACCCATCTATTTCCCTCAGAGAGACCAACAGAAAACAAAGAAACAACTTCACACCCACAGGGCCAGAGCTGCCATTGGCAGAGGCAAGGAGGAAGTGAGCAGCTGGGGAGCCAACATCCGCTTCTCACAGAGGGTCCTTGGGCATTGTGGTGGTGGCAGTGCCAATGATAGTATAGATGACCCATCCTCTGGGCCAGAGGGAGGACGGAAAGGAGAGGCCCTCGACTCAAGCTGAGGCTTAGCGCAGGTGGGTTTCTCTGGATACACAGAACTCTGGCACTCCTAGATCATTAGGTCTGGTACTGAGACCTGGGGCAATGACTCAGGCACTCTGGCCTCTGTTTCCTTTATCTGTAAAGTGGAGAGAGAGTGAAATGTTCCTTAGGAGTTGGGATTTGGACTGGAGGCATAGATGGAAACACCATGACTTGTACCTGCTTAACTTTGTGCCCCTCCACCCCCCCACCTGCCCGCCTTCACACCTCCTACTTCATACCTCCTACTAAACTGGAAACTGAGAGCTGTACAGTTCACTGCTCTATTGCTAATACCTAGGCTCCGCTGTCACTCAGTAACAATTGGTTCAAGGAGTAAAAAGTAGGGGCTCAAATCTATCTGGTGAAGAAAATGAAAATAGAAGGAAGGAAGGAAAAGAGGAAGGGAGAAAGGGAGGAAGTTGGATTCAATAAGGTTTCCAGCTCAAGAGAAACAACTGAGGTTGACCAGTTGGCCAAACTACTCTTCCACCCATTCCAAAGAATTATGTTCTAGAGTATAAATTGCCTTGTTTTAGTTAATAAGATCAAGAGCTGCTCATCAGAAGGTAGCTGGCTCACTTTCAGACCAGTGTCTGTGTTTGAGCCAAGGTTTCCTTTCCCTGCCTTGCCTACCTAAGGAGGCCCTAAGGCTAGTTTCCTTTTTTATCTTTCTTTCGTTCCTTCCTTCTTTTCCTCCCTCCCTTCTTCCTTCCATCCTTCCCCTTCTTTCTTCTCTTCCTGCCTTCTCTTTTTTCATTTTATTTCCTGCTTTGCTTCTTCTTTTCTTTTCTGTGTCTGTCTGTCTGTCTGTCTCTCTCCCCTGCAGTTGCATCTCACTCTTTCCCTGGTACTGATGCACAGGCTATAGGAGAGCAGAAACACTCCTGTGTTCATCTGGGACCTCACACAGTGCTACCTCTGGGCCAAAGTCAAGTGTTTACACCTGAATCACTGTCACTATAATACTTGCCTCTGATTACCACGCATTGGGAAAATGCATGTTGTTGGTAAAAACCCAACAGGTACCCAACCCAGAGGCAGCTCTAATGAAAGCCTATGCTACTGACAGGGAATTTTTGCAAGGCCTCTCTACATCCCTGAGTCTCTTCTGGAAGATCATGGTGGGTAGGGACAGGAGTCTGGGCAGTAAAGATGTTCTAAATAATAATTTCTTGTATATTTGAAAATAACCAGATGGGAGGATTTTGAATGTTCCCAATACAAAGAAATAATAAATGTTGGAGGTGATAATCATCCTGATTTGATCACGATACAGGTGCACTGAGATAGCACACTGTGGGTATGTAGTTATAATATGTCAATTAAAATGAATAGTGATGGGAATGTAAACTGGTTCAGCCACTCTGGCAAGCAGTATGGAGATTCCTCAGAAGGGTAAATATAGAACTCCCCTATGATCCAGCAGCCCCACTTTTGGGTATCTATCCAAAAGACCACAAACAAAATCACAGTAATGCCACCAGCACAACAATGTTCATCGCAGCACAATTTGTCATAGCGAGAATCTGGAACCAACCCAGATGCCCCTCCATAGATGAATGGATCAGGAAAATGTGGTACATATACACAATGGAATTTTATGCCTCTATCAGAAAGAATGACATTGTTCCATTTGTAAGGAAATGGAAGGACTTGGAAAAAGTTATACTAAGTGAAGTGAGCCAGACCCAAAGAAACATGGACTCTATGGCCTCCCTTATTGGGAATAATTAGTACAGGTTTAGGCAAGCCATAGCAGAGCATCACAAGGCCCAATAGCTATACCCTTAGGAACACGTAAGATGATGCTAAGTGAAATGAACTCCATGTTATGGAAACAATTGATATATCACAGTTGTAACTACTTTCAACGTCCTATGTGTATGTGTAGTTTCTATTATTGATGATGTTCTTGTATCACCTTCCTATGGTTGTACCTACACTATCTCTGTAATCTTATCTGAGTATATTGGAAACCGTGTTTACTGGTATTGGAAGTAGGAAATTCAAAGGGAATACCAAATTTGAGAGACACAGGGTAAAAAAAGACAAACAACTACAAAAGCAATACTTGCAAAACTGTTTGGTGTAAGTGAACTGAACACCTGGGGGGGGGGGAGGGAAAGGGGGAGGAGGGAGGGGGGTTTGAGGGACAAGGTAACAAACAGTACAAGAAATGTATCCAATGCCTAACGTATGAAACTGTAACCTCTCTGTACATCAGTTTGATAATAAAAATTTGAAAAAAAAAGAATATCTAAAATAATCCTAAAAAAAAATTTAAAATAATAAATAAATAAAATAAAATGAATAGTGACTAATACACATAATCTCAACTACTTTGGAGGCAGAAAACAGGAGGCCAGCCCAGACCAAAAGTTAACAAGACCCCATCCCAACCAAACAAGGCAACCATGGTTCTTCACACCTGTAGTCCCAAATATCCTGAAAACATAATAGAAAGATCATGGTCTGAAGCCAATGTAGGCCAAAAGTGTGAGACTTTATCTGAAAAACAACTGAAGGTGTGCATCAAGTGATAGAATGCCTGCCTACCAAGAACAGGTCCCTAAGTTCAAGCACCAATTCCACCAACAGAAGTTTATGCTTTTGGACCCACATCATCTAGAATCAAATTCAGATCCCTCTTACCAACCAAGAGCAAATTAGTCCATCTGTACCTCAGTTTCTTCATTTTGTAAGAGGAGTAATAATACATACCTTACTGAATTACTGTGAGAGGTAAATGAGATCAATCACTCAAAGAGTTGTAAGTGTGGAGAAAAACTGCCTTTTCAGAGGGAAAGGGGGAGAGAGAAGGGGGGAATGAGGGAGGAGGTAACAAATTGTACAAGAAATGTACCCACGGCCTTACATATGAAACTGTAACCCCTCTGTACATCACTTTGACAATAAATAATTATTTTAAAAAATAAAGAAAAAACTGTCTTTACTATCAAAGCAGGTTGCATAAAAGTTCCTGCCTTGGCCTGTTGGCTTGGATCTCATGGATTATTCTGCTTAAGACAATATCAGCAAGTACAGAAAGGAAAAGAGGAACTGCTTTGGGATAAGAAAGGATTTTTGAAATGTAAGGTTTTGTCCTAACTGGTTTTTCCTAGATAGAATTGAGACACATCTCCGAAGACTCACCTTGGGTTGTTCAAGAAATAGCAGAGGGCCATGGGTATGTTTGGGGATTGCTTGTATACTATTAATTTTATCTCAAAGTCTTTTAAATGATCACCTTACATAAATACATCTTACAATATTCGAACTAGCCAGTCGTGAACAAACTGTTAGCCTGAGCTCAACCAATCAGAGCAGAGGGGCTGGACCTGTTGTGTTAGGGATAGAGAGCAGCCTGTGTGCATGCAGATTTTTGTGTGCTTGCTTGCCAGATTTTAGGCTGGTGGCTCTCCCTTCTGCAGAAGTAAATTCTGCCTTGCAGAGACAATTCTTTGTTTTTGTGTCTATTGTAACTGGTGGTTTTGAGAGAGTATATTTATAACATAAGCAGCCAGCTCTCTTTATTTCCAAGCAATGGAAACCTGCTTTAGCCAGTCCAAGGGAGGCCTAGAGAACCTGCCTGCCCATAAAGTGATAGAGCCAGGAGAAGCATGAGAATCGTAGCACAGGGCTGGCCCAGAGGAGGAGCTGCTGACCCCACAATGCTCCAGACAAAGCGGGTAACTCCCCAGCATTCACGTGGAACAATACCCTCCCTACCGTGGGCTCTGCCACTTGACACTATCCCCACACCTACTGCTTCCCTCACATGTGCATCTGCCCCTGCTTATCACCAGCAAACAATTCAAAGCCAAGCATGGAGGCCACTGATGGGCAGATCCCCAATCACAGACTTGCAGTCTAGCTGCAAGGGAAGCTGGGAAAGTGTGTTTCTGGAAGACAGGAGGTTTCCAAACATGAAAAAACAAGTGTTCTAAGCCAAGCGCCAGCCATAGGTTGTGATTCCAGGCTAGCTATCTTCAATGAAGCAGCAAAAGGCTAAGCAGGGGGGCATAGCTCAAGTGGTAAAGCACCAGCCATGAGCAAGAAAACTGAGCTAGCTCAAGGCCCTGAGTTCAAAATTCCAGTATTGCCAAAAAGGGTGAGGGCAAGCTCCAAGGGTGGGTGACAAGAAAGCATAGCAAGTGTCCCCTATTAAGTCTTGACAGAACGTCTGCCAAATATACACAAAAATGGAAGGACAAAGAATGAAAAAATGCAGCAGTGGTGATCTCCAGGCACTATGTTGAAAATGAACTTATGGATGGGGAGGGTAAGGGGAAACTAGGAAAGAGCAAAGGAAGGAGGGGCATTGTCCAAAAAGCAATGTACTCTTTACTGGACTTATGTAACAGTAACTCCTCAGTACATCACCCTTACAACAAAAAATTAAAAAATAAAGAAACTAGAAATGCAGAGAAGTATGGCCAATGGAAGAATGCCAGCACTGATTCTAATAGAACTTCAGCCTGTTCCTCCTACAAAGTCACTCAGTCCCACTGACAAATTATGTTGCAAACGAAGACAATGAACCTAAAGAGAGGAAAGGCACAGACAAGCCCTGCAAACACCAACATGGAGATCAAAGAGATTGAGAAGAAAAGGAAGCTGGTGTTCAGATGCCCCAAGCAAACTAGCATGGCATCACAGCCGGATGCTCCACAGCAGGGAAGAACCGACAGCTGCCACAGGAGAGCCAGTCCAGAATAACAACAAAAAGACTCTCAAGAAAAGCATTCTTGGAAGCTCCTGGGGCCACAGAGAGGCTCAGCAGCAGGATAGGAAGCTGCTCTGTGACCCAGACAGGCTAGCCTCTCGCCACTCTGGGCCCTCACGAGCCTGCAGCACCACAACAAGATGCTTGCTAGACATGCAAAGCTTCAGCTTCCTCTACACATCTCCCAAAGCCCCACCTGCAGCGTGGATTCATGGGTATTTGTATGTAACTCCACATCGAACAAGCATTTCCCAGGCCTGGTCACTTCCCCCTTCCAGAGGGATTCACAAAGAAAGGCTGCCTGCTAGCTGGGCGATGGTGGCTCACACCTGTCATCCTAGCTACTCGGGAGGCTGAGATCTGAGGACTGCAGTTTGAAACCAGACCTGGCAGGAAAGTCCATGGGACTGTGGCTCAAGTGGTAGAGCACTAGCCTTGAGCAAAAGGAGCTCAGCAACAGCTCCCAGGCCCTGAGTTCAAGCCCTAGGACTGACAAAATAAAATAAAATAAGAAGAAAGGCTGCTGAGAAATAGCACTTATCTGAATCTAGGATGTATCTGGCATTATGTCAGGGCTTGATACATGTGTTTCCATCTCTTAACATTGCTATAGCCTTTGGGAAGCATACTTTCAGGGTCCTATTGCGCAGATGAGACACTGAGGTTTGGACCGAAGATGTAATCTACCCTTGAACACTAGGGGTAGCTTCTTGGGTCACATATGTGTCTGCGTCCGTGTGTGCGCATGCACCTACACACTGGTCCTGAGGCTTCAACTCAGGGCCTGGTCCCTGAGCCTTATATGTTCAAGTCTAGCACTCTACCACTTGAGCCACACACAGTGCTACTTCTTCTGACTTTTTTTTTAGGTGAGGGGGGAAGTTCATTGGAAACAAGAGCCTCATAGACTTTCACTTTCCTTCCCTGGGCTGGCTTCAAACCACGACCCTCAGATCTCAGCTTCCTGCGTAGTTAGGATTATAGGCGTGAGCGACCAGCGCCCGGCTTGGGTCATCTTTTGAAAGCAGAGATGCCACTGAATAAAGCCCTTGCTGATACCATCCAGGCACTTAATCGTGCAGCTGCTCTTCTCCTGCACCCAAGGGGGCTTGTGAAGCAGTGCCCGTGGCATCTGACGGCAAGAGGAGATGGGCAGAAAGGCACAGCTTTCAGAAGCCACTTTGCCACGCTGCACTCACTGTAGGACGGCAGCCAGTAACTGTGCCATGAGCCCCTCTTAGCCTGTGAGGGACATGGCGCCTGCAGGAGGGAATGAAAGGGGGAAGCTGCACTGGAATGGAGCCTACCAGTTGATTGCTCTAGTTGGCCTACACACATTCCTCCTTCAGTGGCATGCTCCAGCAAGACTCTGGGCCAGCCAGGGGCACCTCTTCCTTGCTTTGCATTCCATGGCTTCACTGGAAATTGACCACCAAGATTGCAGGCACTGAGCAACGATACTCACTAGACACCATGCTGAAAATGAACTGTGCAACTTGTGGGTTGGGGATTGGAGGGAGAAACTGGGAGAGCAAGGAAAGGGGGGGGCATTGTCCAAAAAGAAATATCCTTTTTAACCTGACTTATGTAACTGTAACCCCTCTGTACATCACCTTTGTAATAACAAAAAGAAAAATTTAAAGATGGCAAGGACTGTAGACGAGGATTGAGTTTGTGTCTGTATTCTCCAGCAGGCAACTACTTAAGCCTTCATCAATCTCTCACTGCTGGGTCCAGCTCTACAGCACTAAGATCCTACAGCTCCCAACCCATCACCTTCAGGGAGCAAAAGGTCACTTAGTGTCTCACTCCCCACAAAGAAAGCCGGCAATTTCCACCACCAAGTCTTATTAATTTCCAATGCCCAAACAGCCCATCTTGCCTGCCCTGAGCCCTGCAGGTACCTGCCATCCATCACCCACTCAGACAAGGTTTTCTCAGCTGAGATGGAGGAGGGGAGGAAATGAAGAAGCAGGGGAGAGGGGCGCATGCTTCACTTCCGGGTCAACCTCATCCATGGTCAATTACCTCCTGACAGCAGAATGACTGGGCCTCTCACACCCCACCCATACCCACTGCCACTCATGCCAGGGCAGGAACTAAGTGCAACCTAATCTTCTCTGTTCTCACTGCCAAAATTACTGGGATGCCTCAGGATGTCCTGAAAGATTGCTGAAATGACCTTTCTGGGTTTCCTCCCTGCTTCCTCCACATCCCTGCATGCTTACCAGTTTTCCTTCATCCCTTAAAGATCCTCCTGGCTCTCTGTTAGTCTCTACCCGTTTGCTCATTAGTACTCCATCTTTTTGCCGACTCTAGCCTTCCTCCCCATCCATTCCTAAATCTTCCCTTGCTTCTTCAGCCTGACATCACAGGAAATGAAGATGAACCTGAATTCTGACATTCCTTAAAATACTGATAAGAAACAATTCTATTCACATGAATTTTGGAGGATTGACTTTGGGAGATGCCATGCAGAGCAGAACGGGGGAGCACTCTAGAGCAGGTGGTGAAGGAAAACTACCCTGTGACCAAGACTTGGTCAGCAAGGACTGTCTCTGACCCAGAAGCCTGCCCCCTTCGTGGAGCCTGCCAGTGACAGATGGTAGCAGGAGGCAGGTCTGGCTTGGGTAAAACCATGGTCTCTGGAACCCACCTGCTTACCTTAGCCCGGCCAAAAGGAAACATCATCAACATGAGAACCATTTGAGATCATCACCCCATCAGTGGACCAAGACTCAGGGCTGGGGGGAGGCTTGCAGAGTTTAGAGCTTCCCCAGGGTGTCCAGAGGGCCCCAACATTTGACTCTCATGACTCAAACATTTGTCATGCCAACTCCTCCTCAGCAAGATGAATTAAAAAAATCTAAAGATTTCACTTAAAAAGAAAAAGTTGAACAAGTTAATTTTCTAAATTTAAAATGTTTCAGAAAGAAACACAACCTACAGAAGGATAATTTTAAGCTATATTAAAGCTCAAAAGATGATATCATGGAATTCTAATTATACAGAGTTTGAACAGTAGAGTCAAATACCCTTGTTGGGTACAGTTATACATTTTCCACGCCATGACCATACTATGCCTGTATCCCACCTTGTGCAGATGCCAAAGCCCGTCTCAGACTTCTTAGAAAAGCAAAAAATAAAGGTGTCCCAGGGAGACCCAGGCAACACTAGAGCTCTATGTTGGCAGTGTTTACTCTGAATTTGTCTCCCGAGGTTATGTGCTTATATGAATATGATTTGAGAATAGACCGTTTTTTTCCAAGAGCTTTGAAGTACAGACTGAGCCAGGCCCTGATCATTCTAGAACAACTGCCAGGAATGATGACCTAGAGCAAGTGGCTTCCCCTGTCCTCTCTCTTCGTGTGGATGGGGGCTGGGGGATCTGGGTCAGGCACCGAGGTCCACACATAAAATCCCAGCTACTTAACAGGCAGCTATTAGGGAATATTGGTGTCTGAGGCCAATCAGGGCAAAAAGTTAGCACAATCCAACTGGGCACCAGTGGCTCATGCCTGTCATCCTAGCTACTCAGGAGGCTGAGATCTGAGGATCGTGGCTCAAAACCAGCCTGGTCAAGAAAGTCCAAGAGACTTGAATCTCCAATTAACCACCAGAAAACTGGAAGTGGAGCTGTGGCTCAAAGTGGTAGAGTGCTAGCTAGCCTTGAGTGAAAGAGCCTTAGGGACAAGGCCCAGGCCCTGAGTTCAAGCCCCATGACCAACAGCAACAACAAGAGGAAGGAAGGAAGGAAGGAAGGAAGGAAGGAAGGAAGGAAGGAAGGAAGGAAGGAAGGAAGGAAGGAAGGAAGGAAGGAAGGAAGGGTGTGTGTGTGTGTGTGTGGTGTATTTCAACAAAGCACATTCACATACACACACACACACACACACCATCTTTCCAGCAACACCTTAAGAGAGAACAGAGTCCTTTAGCCCATCTGCAGCTAAGAATGCTCAGAAGCTCTAGTGAGGCTGAGTCGCCTGAGGTGAAGTGGTCCAGAGGGAAGATAGGAAGCGAGGCCAGCCTCTGCCACCTGTGTCTTCCTCCTGATGACCTCTCCACCCATGATGACCTCTCCACCCACTGCTGCCCCTCCTTAGGACTTCATGCCATTCCTAGAATTGCCCCCAGATGTGCTAAGGAATAATAAAAGGATGGCACCCCAGCCATTGCCTCCAAAAGATGATCAATCACAGTGAGGGGGAAAAAAATCTTTTTCTCCTTTGCTGAGATGACAGCAAAGACCCAAAAACAGACAGCAGTTGGAGCAGACTGGGAGCGGAAGTGAAGATGTGACAGAGCCTGGGATCCATGCCTGCAGGGTTTCCCAAGAGGAACTTATGTTAGACTTCCTTGATGTGTTCAGAAAGACCTAGAAAGGCAGCAGAAACCTCCGCTTCATTCACTTTTAATGAGCAGTTGATGACACGTTCCCTTTAACAAAAAAAAAAAAAAAAAAAAAAAAAGAATCATCATGAATGTTGCAAGACCCGGGTAAGGGGTTTGCTTATCCTCCGTATGTCACAACGATGCTCAGAAGGCTCAGAGGAGCAGAGCGACTGGAAGACAGATCATAAAAACCGAAAAAGAAGGCAGAAATGAGATCGAGATCCTTTTTATCGTCTCCTCATGAAACCACCGCTCAAAATGCCAGTGCTCTAAGCTAGACGCAGGAACTAAGCTACACACCAATGCCAACTATTTTTCCTGAAACGCAGTGTGTCTTCATACCCTGCCTCCATCCCTCTGTCTGCTCAGATGGCATTTGCCACCTGACACTGAATTAAATCCCTTCCCATTAGATGCATGACTTGTCAGCCTAAGGTTCACACTGGAGTTCCCTGTGCTCCCCTGAATGGTACAGGCTCCAGCAGCATTCTCTAGCTTCTAGCCAAGCATGAGGATGAGGAGGAAAAGCAAGCTATGGGCAGAGAAGTGACAATGAGAGACCAAAGGGGTTATTTCAGGGAAGGAGGGTCTCATCTTGGGACTCGAACTCAGAGCATGAGCACAGTCCCTAAGCTTTGTATGCTCAAGATTAGCATTCTACCACTTGAACCACAGCTCCACTTTTGGCTTTTTGGTGGTTCGTTGGAGATAAGAATCTCACAAACTTTCCTGCCTGGGCTGGCTTTGAACCATGATCTCAGCCACCTGAGTAACGAGGGTGACAGGCGTGAACCACCAGCACCTGACTCTTTTATTCTTGATGTTATTGGGAATCCTCTGTATTACAAAAATCAGTGTAGTTTTTGAGTACTGGTTGGCCATGGGTAGTCTTGATTAGGCTGAGAAATGATCTTTTTATTTCCTCTGTCTCTTGTTTTCAACAAGATGAACATTGTAATTTTAACAAATGGGGTTTGGGCATCTTTGAAGACAGTACTTTTTTTTTCTTTGATATATTGATGAGGTTTTATTCATAGATTTTTCTAATAATAAACCAAACTGCAGTTTCTGGAACGAGGCTACCTCAATCAACATGGATTGTTTTTCTTAATATCCTAGAGAATACAAATTTGTCAAGATTTTATTTAGGATTTGTCTTTTCCTGTGCGTTCATAGTGAAGCTCCGGTGTGACTTCTATTTTTTGCCCTGACTTTTGTTGCAATGTGAATAATGCTCAGGGGAAAGAATGGAGCTTCCTTCTTTCTCTGTTGTAGACACCTTTGTTTAATGAAAAAACCATTTGCTGTGTAGATTTTGCTGATGTGTTTGAAAATGGTCATCATTTCCTCCTTTGCTATTAATGGTCTAGATCAGGGGTCAGTCAATTATGGCTTGCCTACAAGTTCACTTTCTTTACACACACACATGCACACATATGTATATATATATATGAATATATATACATATATACACACACAGAGATATTTATATGTATATGTATAAAGTTGGAGGGATAGTTTTTGTTTTTGCTAGTCTTGGGGCTTGAACTCAGGGCCTGGGTGCTGCCTCTGAGCCTCTTTGTGCTCAAGGCTAGTACGCTGCCACTTGAGCCACAGCACCACTCTGGCTTTTGCTGAGTAGTTTGTTGGAGGTAAGAGTATCACAGACTTTCTGACCTGGGCTGACTCTGAACCATGCTCCTCAGATCTCAGCCTCCTGAGTAGTTAGAATGCCAGGCATGAGCCACCAGCACCCAGCTTTTATTTATAAAGTTTTATTGGCACAGAATCTAGACCAGTTTTCTAAACACTGCCTACAGCTTCTTTCAGGCTGCAATAACAGAGTTAACTAGGTAGGTAACTAGTCATTCCAAAATGTGGGCCCCCTCCAATCTAAAATGATTACTAGATGCCCTAGAGGGGATATTTTGCTCAATTCTAAAGAGGTTCATTTTTAGGAAAACTATAATATTTCCTATTTGCTAGACTTTTAAGGTTAATATGAAAAGTTGAAGAACAGCTACCATGTGAGTGCTGTAGGTACCAGCACAGGGTTGTTGTTGGGGGTTTTTGGTGCACTATTTCACTGAGTCCTACAGCCACAGAATCATTAATCCCATTTCACCATTTCATGGTGGAGGAAGTCGAGGCTGAGAGAGTAACTCAGTGACTCTCAGAAGATAGCAGTGGAAAGGCTACAACATAGATTCACAAGCAAATGCTTGAACCCCACCATTTTAGCACATCTCTCGTCTTACTATTTTTTATTTTTGTATCTGTATCTCCTTTCTCATTCTTCATGTACATTGCATGTGTATGTTTTAAAATTTTATATACACACATAATTATGTGTACCATGGATACATATATATGGCTAGATTTACTTTACTGGATTTTTTGTGTATTTTGCTTAAAGTTATCAACACAATGACTATAATATATTCTAACTCTACATTGCATCAAAATATAAAACATTCTTATTCTTATTTCTATTCTTATTTCTGCTTCCCTTAGTTTTTCTCTTGTGGGATTTTTTTCCCCCTCCTGATCTCTTGAGTAGAATACTTAATTTAGCCTTTTTGGTTGGCTAACGTTTTTACAGCACTTAAGAATATGAACTTGAGATATTCATTAATTTTACATCATCTCTAAAGTTGTGATCTATAGGTTCTTGTCATTAACTGTGCTAAAGATAATTATGGATAAAGATAATTATAGGGCTGGGGATATAGCCTAGTGGCAAGAGTGCCTGCCTCATATACACGAGGCCCTAGGTTCGATTCCCCAGCACCACATATACAGAAAACGGCCAGAAGCGGCGCTGTGGCTCAAGTGGCAGAGTGCTAGCCTTGAGCGGGAAGAAGCCAGGGACAGTGCTCAGGCCCTGAGTCCAAGGCCCAGGACTGGCCCAAAAAAAAAAAAAAAAAAAAAAAAAGATAATTATAGACTTCTATGTCGAGTTATGAGAAGCAATAGAGTTCATGTATCCTGTACCCAACCCTATGTTACTATCTTGTCTAGCCATGTATATCCAATCAGGACAGCGGAGGAGACAGTGGCACTGACATAGTTAAGGCACAAGGTATTTCACAAAGATCCTTGTACTGCCCTAATAACCATGCCCACCTCCTCCATTATGGCCATGCCCACGTTCTTCCTTTATAACCACTCCCCTTTCTTCCTCTATTATCACTCCCACCTCCTCCTTTATGGCCACGCCCACCACCTTCCTCCTTTATTACCACCCTCATTTTCTTACTTTATAACCATGCCAACCTCCCTCCCTCCTTTAAAACCAGTTCTCTCATTTAAAACCACACCCACTGTGCCAGCATTTAATGTTCCTGGAATTTTTCTTTTCTTTTTTGCCATTCTGAGTAGATATGCTTTTCCTTTTTTAAAAAAATGTTTATTTATATTTCATTGTCACAAAAATCTTACATATTTATGGAGTATCACATGTTGTTTCAAGACTTGTCTACATCTTGTAGTGTCCAAATTTGTTAGTGCATCTATCTTCTCAAATATTAAGCATTTGCCTGTGGTGAACACAGGCATTGAAAATCCTTTTCTTCTAGCTTTCTCAAGATAGACAGAAGCTTATCATTATTCACAGCCACTGTGGTTTTAGGCTGAATTTCCCTAGTAATTGTGGAGCTAAACATATTTCATGTGTTGTTACACTTGGTGAAGTCTTCATTCTTATTATCTGCTTATTTGCTAATTAGATTCTTCCATTTTTCCGATTTCATTGTTCTTTTTATTTTTTGTGTGTGGTATAGGGGCTTGAACTCAGGGCGTGGGCACTGTCCCTCGGCTTTTGTGCTCAAGGCTAACACGTTCCCACTTGTGCCACATCTCCACTTCTAGCTTTTTGCTGGTTAACTGAAGATAAGAAAGTGACTCGAGGCTTCAAGAGCCATGCAAGCTAGCTCTGGCCCTCAAAATCTGTAATCACAGCTACTCAGCCTCCTGAGTGAACTACTAGCAGACAGCTGCAATATTCTTACTATAGTCTATACCAGAGTCTTTTGTCAGATGTTTGGTTTGCCTTTTTTTCTATTCTATAATTTTTCATCTTCTCAACCACACTGTACATGAGAAGAAAATTATTATCACTGGCAGAGTACTACTTCCCACTTCTGCTTCTGGATCATATTTTGATGTCAAGTGTCAGAACTCTGCTGAGCTGACAGATTTTCTCTAATGTCTTCTCACAGTTGTACAGCTTTAGACTTTATATTTAAGTCCAGGAGTTAATTCTTCTGTCAAGTGTGGAAAGGCTGAGGTTCTTCATTTCTTCTTCTGACAGATGTCCAAACCCGTTCATACTACAGTTGGGCTCCTTGTGGGGTCTCTTTGTGGTTTCTGTATCTCACCCATTGGTCTGTGTCTATCACGCAGTCTCTGTCGCTGTCACTCTGATATAATAAATCCTCTCACTGGGTGCCGGTGGCTCATGCCTGTCATTTTAGCTACTCAGGAGGCTGAGATCTGAGGATTGTGGTTCAAAGCCAGTCCAGAAAGGAAAGACTGTGAGACTCTTATCTCCAATTAACTAACAAAAAAAGGCTGGAAGTGGAGCTGTGGCTTAAGTGGAAGAGAGCTAGTCTTGAGCACTAAAGCTCAGGGACAGCACCCAGGCCCTGACTAAGTTCAAGCCCCAGAACCAACAGAAAAAAAAAAGAGAGAGAGAGAGAGAGAAAGAAACCTTCTCACCTTCTTTTTTCAAATTGTTTTAGTTACTCTCATTCATTTGCCTTCTCCTAGAAATTGTGGAATAACTCTTTTATATCTATAAGACAATCTCATTACCATTTCCATAGGAAATTGCATTAAACTTGTAACTTGTATATTTGGATATAGCCAACATCTTTATGTTGCATCTTTCCATTTATTTAGAACTATTTTGGTTTTTTTGCAAATATAATAGAGTAGTTTTCATTAAATAAATCCTGGACATATTTTGTTAGGTTTCTCTCCATTTCTTTTCTTTCTCAAACAATGGTAAATGGTGTTTTCTTTCCATTTCAGTCTCTTTGTGCTCATTGTTAATACATAGAAATGCAACTGATTTTTATTTCCCTCTTATATCTTCTCACATCACTGAATTCATTCTTGAGTTGTTAGAGGGTTTAGTTTGGGTTTTTGTCAGTTCTCCTGGGATTTCATTAAAAGATAATCGCATTGCCTTACAAAAGACAGTATTTTTGTTTCTTCCTTTCTTATTTGTACACCTTTTTAAAAGTCCATTTCTTGCCTTATTACGGTAGTGAGACCTGGCTAGGTCATCCAAAACTACACAGAAAATCTCCCAGGGTCATCAAGGAAAGTAGCTTACTTTTAGGTCCTTTAGCCCTTTTATTAGAATTTCTTTTTTAAAGCTGAGAGCTTATTTTCTGAGTCTTCTAAATCAAAGATAATAAATTAAGTAAAATTTCCTTTTTCTCACTCTCTTATTATCACCTACTCCTCCGTCTTTATTAACATAACTTGGATTGTAAACTCAGATCATACAGTTATTCTTACACCATATACACTTTCATGCACAAGTAATTTTTTACATTTGACATCATAGCAATTATTTGGACTCAATAATATGTTGAGTCGCTTAACTGTTTATCTCAGCTTCTCGATATCATAACTTTTCAATCCTTAAAATTCCTGATTTGAGGGCTCAGGCGGAAAAGCACCAGCCAGTGAGCAAGAGCATCAGATAAGGATTTAAGAAAAAGAAAAAAAAAAGAAGAAGAAAAGAACAGAAAATTCTACTTTTGGATCTTCCCTCACTCTGAGTACATCTTCAAATAATTTTTTCATTGGTGGTAAATCTCTTAAGCTGTTTTATATCTGAAAACTGTCCTTCTGTTGCTTTTCACACATAAATGACAGTTTGAAGGAGAATCAAATATGCAGATGACAAGATTTCCCTTCAGAATGCTAGAGGTTCCATCCCATCGTCTTCTTGAAGTATTGTGTTATCCACTGTAAATACATACCCAGGCCCTGTGATGGCCCAAAACGTGGCTTATGTGGGTCATCTCTGTTCCTGACCTCCTTCCACTTAGGCAAATAACCAGGGTGCTGCCTGCCATCAGCTCTGTCTTCACACAGACGGCACCCATGGCACACACCTCCATGGCCTGCAAGTCAGCTTCCAGGACGCACTAGGACTATGCTGCCTTTGGGCTCCGTTTTGCACCAGACCCACGGAACCGAGCCTTCAGTGCAGCACCAACAACTCCTTACACAAACCAGTGCACAAGTACAATGCTTCCCTCGCCATCCCGACTGGCCTGAATAAATACAGGAACATATTCTGGGCAGGGTGCTGGTGGCTCACGCCTATAATCCTCACTACTCAGGAGGCTGAAGTCTGATCGTCAAAGCCCCCAGGGTAAGAAAATCTGTGGGACACTTATCTCTAATTAACCACCAAAAAATGGGAAGTAGTAGAGTGCTAGCCTTAAGCAAGCAAACAAACAGACAAAAAGCCCCTGAGGGACAGTGCCCAAGCCCTGAGTTCATGCCCTAAGACTGACCAAAAAAAAAAAAAAAAAAAAAAAAACTGTAAGATGTTTCTGGCCACTTCAAAATGTTCTTGGTTGGGGCCAAGACTCAAGTAGTAGAGTGCTTGCCAGAAAAGCATGAGACCCTGAATTCTACATTCCAATACTGCCCCCCTCCCCAATAAAGTTACTGATGAGCAAAAAGGTGACTCTGCATTTGGTACAAATGTGAATCTCTTAGTCTAGGAACATAATAGTGAAAGGGAGAGAAAAGATTTCCCCAGCATTCCACTTGGTCTTGGAGTCTGGAGGGGGTGCACCAGAGGGCAGGCCCAGCCAGCCCCATCTGCTGTACAGTTAGTGGAGATTTCCCTAAGAGGCCATCAGCTGGCTAGCTGGTCATCAATAGAAGGAATACTACTCCTCTGATTCTTGGTTTACACAGGAATGTGAGGGCAGAGTTGGAAGTGTTGCATGAGGGGCAAGAATCAAATGTATTCTCAATTTCATGGCGGGACTATTTTTGCTTGAATTGCAGAGTTTACAACACTCATGGCAATGGCAGATCGTATCCTAATAAGCCAGTGTTGGCCTTCTATGCCAATCAGAAAGAAACAAGGTAGAGTTTAAAGGCGTGTGTGTGTACATGTGCAAGTGTGTGTGTGCGCTTGTGTGTGTGCGCTTGTGTGTGTGTGTGCACTTCTGTGTGTCTGCCATCTTTTGAGAAGAAAACCAAGAATGGGTACTCAACATTTCCAGACAGCCAAACTTCAGAAGGCTAGGGAGTGGGTGGACAGAAGAAAAGTGGATAAGAGACTCTGAAAACTTTAAAGACTTTGTCATATTTTCTGAATCATGTGAACATATTGCAAATGAAGCATAGCTTTTTTTGAAAAAATACACACACGCAATCTCTTTCATTTCCAAGAGTTTTGAGGTGGAGGAGGGCTACGTATGCTGAAGGGCTGGTGTGATTTCATTTGAATTTGGTTTCCTTTTGGCTCCCTCTGGTTTGGTAATTTTGAAAGGATGGGCATTGGTGGGCCATATAAGACAGTAGAAATGGCAGGTGAGCCAGGTTTGGCTCTACTGGTAAATGTCCTTGTTCAAAAAGGTGCCTACATCAGACCTGATAAAAATGTATAAGTTATCTCCCTGATGGCTCTCATCAGCCAGGACCCTGATGGCACTCCCCAGAGGAGATGTCAATACTGGCCGTGGCTCCAGTCCTGCCCCCTGGATATTTACTCTGTGAGTGCTCTCTACACCAGGGTATTGTGACTTGTAAAGCTCCCCTGCCCCCCAAGTTGCCTTCCCAGGCTGCCCCACCCACAACCTCCTGACTGGCAGATGTGAGATGAACTTGGACCCAAACATAGACCCACGTTCTTCAGGTGACTCCTCAGCCACATTTGTGGTCAGCACTTCTGGCGGAGTCAGATTCACAGAAGCAAAGGTGACTTTGCTGCCAAAGGAGGAACTCAGATTCCTACACAAAATCAACTGTGGTTATATTTTGGAGTATGAATCACAGACCTACCTCACCAGTGCACTCCTCGGTCCTCCCCTCTCACAGTCTGAATGGCCCCAAAGACAAACCACACAGATGAGACCAACCTCAGCCTACAAATGATGCAAATGTGCATCCCTACCACCCCAGTGACCAACAGACCAGAAGGACAGCCACCATTCCTAATCGAATGGACAGTGGCCTGAACATGTAAAAACATCTTATACATTGATTTTTTTTTTCCTGGTGTCAATATTGGAATTCAAGGTCTCACACTTACTCAGCCTGATTACTTGGCTGTCATTCTACCACTTGAGCCAAGTCTTCAGCCTTGCTTTTTGTTGGCTATTTAGGAGATGGAATCTCACCGACTTCTCTGTCTGGTCTAGCCTTGATCCTCTGGAATCTCAGCCTCCTGAGAGGCTTAGGTTTACGGACATAAATCACCAACACTCAGCTCAACCTGAAAATACTTTATGAGATTGTTGTAACAAAGACAGCCCACCTGCTTGAGAGAAATCAATTCCTTTTTTTTCTTTTCTGCCAGTCCTGGGGCTTGAACTTGAGGCCTGGGTGCTGTCCCTGAGCCTCTTTGTGCTCAAGACTAGCACGCTACCACTTGAGCTATAGTGCCACTTCCAGCTTTTTCTGAATGATTGACTGGATATAAGAGTCTTATGAACTTTTCTGCAGGGCTGGTTTCAAACCACAATCCTCAGATCTCAGCCTCCTGAATAGCTAGAATTACAGGTGTGAGCCACTGGAGTCCAGCAAGAGAAAGCAATTCTGAGGAATTAAAAAGTAAATAGTATTTCCCTATTGAAATTACCATACAACAATAGTTATCCCCAGAAGGAAGAGTTTCTAATGCCATAAGGCCAGCTCTGACAGTGTCAATGCTTGACCATCGGCAGAAACAGGGGAGTAAACTCAGAGGAAAAGAGAGCTTTCCAAGTCCTGAAAATTACAGAATTATTTTTCTCCCAAAGCCTAAAAATCAACATAGTTCTTTAAAATACCAGACAAAAGACAGGCTGAAGAAGTATCACCTCCACAAGCTGACTGTAAACCACCCTAGCCCATTCCTCAAAAGATAGCCTAACCAGATGACAAAGTTCTGTAAGAGACTGACTCACAAAGGAAGGGAAGGAAGACTAGAAAGAGGAAGAGAGAGGGAGAGAGAGGGGGGAGGGAGGGAAGGAGGGACGATGGATGTGATGATGAATGTGTGAATGGATGAATGGATAGATGGATGTGTGGATGGATGGATAGGTGGATGGATGATGCATAGATGTGTGGGTGGATGGGTAGATGGATGATGGATGTACAAAGCATTCATCTCTTGCTTAAGAGATTATTTTTCCCCAACTTGCTTATTACTCTTTTACTTCATTCTCTCTCCTTCCCAATTCTCCATATCATGACTCTTCACCCTATCAATTAGGATAATTAGCAAAACAGCCAACTACATGCAATTGAACACACCCAAAAAACCTAAAGTCTAGCAGTCTAGGGCTATGTAAGTGACCCAAGGACATTGGTCCTCTAGATCAGTGTCACCATAATTGTAGACACCTGTCACACTCACTCATAGAGTGTCTGCCAAAGCCCCAACCATCATGTCCTCACTTAACAATCTTCAAGGTATGATGAAGGAGTTGGGTAGAAAGAAGTGTTCTCTCACATGGGCCAAACTGGATCTATGGCCCCCTAGAGACCAATCTCTGAAGAAACTGAATTAGGAGGCTCCCTGAGGCCCCATCTTATAGGCAGACTGCCACCAAACAAAATAAATATGGAGGAAGGGGAACTAGTTGTGGATGGGCAGCCACCAACATCTGCTGCCGTTCTTATTCCCACTTCTACTCCTTGAACCTACCAAGTGCATTCCCTTCCCCCATCCCCCAAAGAAGGCTTTTTGTTTGTTGAAACTAGGGGGCAGGAAGCTGTTTGATGTAGGACTGCTACATCAAGGCAGCCCTGTCTTCATCTCTCTGATCCGCAGGGCCTCTGACCTGACTTCCCAATCATCTGGCTTCTGGGTATAGGTGGCACAGTTCCAAGAGCAACACATCCTTCAGGTCTGGTGCCAGAGAAGGTTAGCTGACACCACTGACCAAGTCCCCAGAGAAAAGAGTCAGAGGCAGGCAACCCCAGTCTGTCAGCAATGAATGGACAAACCTGGCCACATTATTCAAATGGGAATAGTACAGACCCTCGTTTGCCAAACAGTAAGGATGCATGGGAGTTGAGAGCATCCTAAAAGTCCATACACGCTCCGTGGCAGGTGCATCCCCCTTCCTGCATGTCATCCTTCAGTGGGGCGCACAGCTGGCGGACCACAGCTGGAGAGAAGGGAGGAAGCCTGTTGGTCCACAGCCCACGTTACAACAGGCAGTCATGCCCTCCCTCCTTCCCCCCCACCCAGCCTTGGGCTGGCTCCTGCCCAGGGTCCTTCTCCCACCCTCACACCCAGCTGACTACACTCATCCTAGCATTCAGAGCTCCCTCCGTTCTGGGCTCCTCTTTGCCAAAATGCTTTCCCACACAGGGGTCCCTGGCTTCCAGCTCACTCCACGCACATGTCTACCTCTGAAAGTGAGCTCTGTCTATTTTAAACTCCTGGAGCTGTCTGCCATCTGTCTCGTCTGGAGGCCTCGTGGTCTCCCCCAAGGAGAACAGGATCGGATTCGGAAACATGGAAATCCAAGTCTGATCTGGGTCCTACCATGAGTCCCAAGACCGACCTTGGGACCCAAGCATGGCACCAATTCTGACCCTGGCAGGAAAGATGCCCCTGTGGCTGGGTGCTGGGGCTGGTGGGGGGGGCACAAAAATCCAAGGGGATGAAAGCCACTGGGGCTGAGTGGGAAGGATGTGGAGAGTGTGCTGGCCTCTTGCCATAATGGAGCATGACTTCTCCAGCCTTGCTGCCTCTGTTCCCCTGACCAGAGATTCTCTGTGCTCTGAGGAACCGGTTAGTGCAGACTGGGCCATCTTCAGACATGGATGCTTGGAAATGGTTGTCATGGCAATCCACTCCACTGCCTGCTTCCTCGAGTGATCCTAGGCAAGTCACCAACTTCTGTGTTATTTCAGATTCCACATCTAGTTTGGGACATCACACTGGAGCATTCCACGTGGAAACCAAACTATTATTTTTTTTGTACGTCAGTACTCAGGCTTGAATTTAGGGTGTAGGTGAAGTCCCTTAGCTTCTTCACTCAAGGTTAGTTAATGCTCTACTAACAGCCCCACTTCTGGCTTTTGGGTGGTTACTTGGAGATAAGAGCCTTGTACCCTTTCCTGCCAAGGCTGGCTTTGAACCTTGATCCTCAGATCTCAGCTTCCTAAGCAGCTAGAATTGCCAATAGTATTTATTCAATGCAGTCTGTTGCCGGGAGCTGCAGTAAGTCTTTTACATGTGTTCATTCACAACAACCCTGTAAGACTCAAAAGTAGTACTAAATCATTTCATTTGGAGAATCATAACAACAAAAGGCTAGGAGGAAGAAACCCAGAAAGTCAGACATTAGAAGTTTGAAGTTAACTTCTTCCCTAGAATCAGCAGATAAGTCATTGAAATCCTCTTCAAAGAGTAACCCTATACATTCAGGTGGGAAGGAAACTACAACACTCAGCTAGAGCACCTGCTCATCCAGGCAAAGTCCAGCCACACTGGGGCTGTCCATGCCCCTTTGTGCCTCATGTCTCCTCTCCAGGCATAGTCTTCCCCTCAGAGTGAATCTTCCCACACTCAAAAACCCAGCAGGTTGGAAGACAGCTGTCTCTTCACATAAGCAGACTTATTAGGACGTTTAATAATCACACGAATCTCTATAAGTCCCACTTGCACCATCCCAGATGGTAACTAGAAGCATTATCTATGCAAAACGTTACTGTCCATCTTAAGGGATCCCAAAGGGGAGTCACATTGCACTGTAAAACTCTCTCCCCCCTCATCAAGGTCTCCTTCTCATCGACCTTCCTCTCCAGTGACCTCCTGAACCCCGAAAGCCTTCTCATCTACCTCTCCTCTCTGAAGCCCAGGCTTTGGAAGAAAAGCAACTTGACTTCCTCCCTGAGGTTTTAGCAAAGTATTTCTCCAACCCTGCCCCTACCACTGCCATAAAAAAAAAAAATTAGGTAGCATCCTGTATTGGTGTCTCATGCCTGTAATCCTAGCTACTCAGGAGGTTGAGATCTGAAGACTGAAGTTCAAAACCAGCCAAGGCAGAAAAGTCTGTGAAATTCCTATCTCCAATGAATCAGCACAAAGCTGGAAGTGGACCTGTGGCTCAAGTGGTAGAGTGCCAACCTTGAGTGAAATAGCCAAGTGAGAATAAGCGGTCCTGAGTTCAAACCCCCTTTACCTGCATACACTAAAGGTTCCTTCCAAAGCCAAAATGGTACAATTCATTGTTTCCCCAGAAATATTTATCAAGCATCTAGTGCCTGCCACACACACACCAGTCTAGACTCTGAGGGTGTGAAGATCAACATGTGGCAAGGTGCACCGGTACGATACGGCAGGAGTGCCAGAATACGCGCAGGGAGGGAGGGGCAGCTGGCTTCCCAATGTGGCTGGCGGCTTCCTAAGCCTCATCTGTACTCCATGCCTGTACTCCATGTCCACAGACCCTGGTGGAGTACTTCAATCCTATTGACCTATGAAAAAACTAAAGCTCAGAGAGTTGAATAACATGCCCAAGAACTCACATTGAGAAGAATCAGAATGTAACGCATTCAACCTGGGTCCAAGGTTTGAACCAGCGTGACCTGGAGACCATAGATGACTCTAGTCTCTCTCACTTTCCTTCCTTCTCCTTCTTTCCTTGCTTCTCTTTGTTTCTTTTCTTCTCCTTCTTTCCTTTTCTTTCTTTCTTGCTTGCTTGCTCTTTTGTGCCACTCCTAAAGCTTGAACTCAGGGCCTGGGTGCTGTCCCTGAGCAATTTGTTGTCAAGGCTAGCCTCCTACCACTTGAGCCACAGCTCTACTTCCAGTTTTGGTAGTTTAATGAATATATGTGTCTTATGGGATTTTCCTGTCCCAGCTGGCTTTGAACTGTGATCCTCAGATCTCAGCCTCCTGAGTAGCTAGGATGACAGATGTGAGCCACCAGCACCCAGCTACCTCTAGATTCTTAAATAGCCAATAATTCCCCAGTGCCTCCATCGGTGACCCCCCCAAAGCTAGAACTTGGTGTTCAAAGCCCTGCTACTATTTTCTACTACAATTTCCACTTGTGTCTTCCAAATAACCAGCAAAAACCTGGAAGCGAATGTGTGTCTCAAGTGGTAGAGTGCCAGCCGTGAGCAAACCTTTCAGGACTCTGGATGCTTGCCACAGGAAAGGACTGACTTCCTGAAAATGTTATACCCATTTTGCTCCTCTAGGTCATACCTGATGCCTTCATCAACTAGTTACCCTTCGTCCCAAACTCCAGCTCCACCTGCAAAACATCCACTTCATGTCTAGATAGAGAATCAACTTCTGGGCAGGTACAACGGTACATTCCTGTTGTCCCAGCTATGTGGGAGATATGGGGGAGAAGACTAAGGTCCAAGGCCAGCCTATGTGAAAATGCAAGACCCTAACTGGAAAATGCTTAAAGCAGAAAGGATTGGAGGCTTGGTTCAAGCAGTAAGGCACTCCCCTAGCAAGTGCAAGACTCTGAATTCAAACCCCAGTACCTGAGAAAGAAAATAATAAAAGGCAAGCCACCTTCTCTAGGAAGCCCCACCCCCACCCCCAACAGAGATGTGTTCTTCCAGCCACACCTACTGCCCGCAGCCCAGTCTTTTACGTTATAAGGACCTATTGACTATAATAACTTCCTCACACAAGGCTGAGCTCCACTCCTCAGAGGCTCCCCCACCTCCGTGCCTTGCACAACCTCTTGCTCAGTAAATTTCCTGAAATCACAGTGCCCTATTCATTTCCACACAGCTCACCATTTCCAAGGTCCCTATCCCAGCCTGAGCACATTCTGTGGCTGGAATGACCACTGGCAGGCAGCCAGCCCCCATGCGTCTGTCATGAGTCCAGTTCTGGAGAGCCCATGCTATCTGCATGCACATGGGCTAAGTATATAAAATAAAACAGGTTCCTCAGTGCAGGGTCCATCTCTATCCGAGATACCACTGTCCAGCCAGTGCCAAGCCAAGTTTACCCACACCACCACTCTCTCTCCTTCTTCACCCATGAACAGTGAGCTGATTGGACCCCAATGTAGGCCAGAATGGACGGCCAGTCAGGGGGGTGAAAGGACAACTATACATCAGAGAGGAAATAGAACCATATCTCCAGGTGGAAAACTACGATTTCACCCTCCTGGGCGTCAGATGATTCCTGTCCATCCCTTTTGAGGGTAGCCATGGCCAGTGAGACATACATGCTAGGTGGTTGATGAGGTCCTTGCAGGAGGAGCCACAAAGGCAGCTCAAGACGCTCATTCTTCCCTCAGCAGTCAGGGAAGCAGGCTTTGAGCGGGAATTTTTCTTGGAGCCAGAACACTTTTGTGACCATGGTGAAACAATCTGCTTCTTCATTCTCACTCTTAACAAACCACTGGCCACTGGCCACTGGCTGTGTTTGAGGACCTCAGGAGGGGTGAGCACCATGTGCTTAGTAGCAGGTGGGGAAGCCAAGAGTGGCCCTGCAGCCCAGGGGGGCCAGCCCAGGCCTCCATCTCCCAGACTTCCTGTCGGCCCTGCCTACGTGCTCATCACCAGCTAGTCAGTTCTCTATCACTGGTCCCATAGGGAGGTGAACGCCTAATAATTCCAGTACTCAGAATTCCTTGCAAGGCCAAGGCAAGAGGACCAAATGTCCTGGGCTACAGAGTGAGACCTAGTCTCAAAAAAGAAAATGAGCAAAATCTCTACCCCCAGCCTTCACAACTGTCCGCCTTCCCCGCTCCTCTCTCCGAGAACTGAAGACACCAGGTCCTTAACAGAGGGGGAAAGAGAAGAGGGGAGGGGAATAAGGAGAGAAGGAGAGGAGATGGAAAGATGAAGTATGGAACTATAGACATATCAATATCAGCTGGATAGCTGGAGAAACTAAGTCGGCTCTAATAAAAATAAGAGCTAGCTCCCTAAACACACCACTCTGTGAGCGTTGTGTTATACCTGTGAACGCTAGTACAGAAGATCTTATAGCCATAGTGGTCTCCTATGCACAGAAGGCAGGCATCAGGTGGCCTTCTTTAAAATTAAAAAAAAATTTAAGCTAATATCACACTCATAGGAGACTATGTTGACAAGGAACTGTACAACTTTTGGGTGGGAAGTGGGGACAGGAGGGAAAAACTGGGAGAGAGCAAGGGAAGGGTGACATTGTCCAAAAAGAAAATGTACTTATTATCTGACTTACATAACTGTAACTTCCTTGTACATCATCTTTATAAGAAAACAAAAAATATTTTTTAAAAGGCCAATACCAACTGTCCTTGTGCAGAACTTTCCCTGACCCATCCTTGCCCATGTAATTCAGGAAGTGTTCGTGCTCATCTTGAACCCTGAGAGCAGCTAAGATGGGCCAATCAGAGCACTGCTTTTTGCAGTGGCCCAAGTAACCCATTCAGAGCTACCAAAAAAAAAAAAAAAAGAGGAAAGAGACCTAGGAAGATCCAGATCCCCAAAGAAGTTTGTTTTTTTTTAAACGACAATGCTCCATTACCTACCCTGCCTGTACTCCAAAGGCAACGCTGCTTCTGCATCCATAGATGCAGATTCTTCCAAGGCTGCCCTCCCTCTCTTCCCACCCCTTTCCTGAGGCTCCGCCCAGCCCTGGGCGGCCATTCCTGGGCTTCTTCCCCCAGTGAAGGAGCCTGCAAACACCATTCTGCTCCCACACACACCACCTGACAGAAACCGAGCAACCTCCCTTCATCAGTAGAGCCTCCACAAAGCCTCTACTTCCTTCTGAAATTACATCAAATCATTCCATTAGTGTCAAAAAGAGAAGAGGTATGATAGCTTTACGAATTTCCTTTTCTCAAGAAAGTTATCTTCAAAACTGTACGAGTGCTGATGGCTTGCAGCAAGATGGGGGGGTGGGGTACTTAGGGGCAGAATTCAGTGCAGAAAGCCACCAAAAAAAAAAAAAAAAAATCAGTCAAAAGTGCCAGAATTCATCCAGTTGGATTGCTAGAATCAACACAGATGTAACCATGCAAAAACCATAGAAGTTGACTGGCGTAAAGGTGCCTCCAGGGAAGACACACGTGTGGTCAAAGAGAGCACCAAACACTGCTCAACCCCATGCATCATCAGAGACATGCAAGCAGCAGCCCTCACCCTCATCAGACGGCTAGGGACTAAACAATGACCCAAAATACCTAAATAAATAAAATCAGAAAATGACAAATTGCTGGTAGGAAGAACTTGGAGCCCTGTGCACAGAGAACGCAAAATGATGCAACTGCTGTGGAAACAGTATGGTGGTTCCTCAAAAAAGTTACAAGCAGAATTCCTATAGGATCCGTTCATTGCGTAGCTGGAAAGGACTGAAAGCTGCATGTCGAAGAGACCTTTGGACACTCCATTTTATAACAGCATAACATCCACAAAGCCCAGAGGAGGCAGAAGTGACCCAATTGTCTGCTGATAGATGTACAGAGAAACCAGATGAAGCCCATCCGTGGCATGGACTATGGCTTAGTTTTCATTATTGTTCAGCTTTCTTTTCAGAAAAGATGTTCAAACACATGCTACGCTATAGATGGACCTTGAAAACATTATGCTAAGTAAACGAAGAGGAAGAGGTGCTTAGAGTACTCAAATTCATAGAGACAACATCTTAAACACCATGGTGGAGCCTCCTGATGCAATATACAGTTTTAAAAACATCACTGGGGGAATGGAGAATGAATGACAGGAGAGTGGGACCCGTACATCACACTGGGATCTCACAGGACCCTCAGTGTTCGAACAATCTTCACATAGCATCTCCTAAGCAGTGGACTTGATTTTGGATACATCATAGAAGAGCTGTAGTTACTTTATTTCAGAGACACTTTCTATTTCCTCAGTAATCCATCGCCCCTGCATCACACTGGTATCAAAATCCAACCATCATTTGATGGATAATAGTTCTGTGTCTCTCCTTTGCAAACTTCATGCGAAGTTCCACAACAAAGTGAATGTTTTTACCTTTACATGTCACCTTTACCAGGTGCTGGTGGCTCACAACTGTCATCCTAGCTACTTGGGAGTCTGAGATCTGAGGATTCCATTCCAAGCCAGTCCAGACAGGAAAGTCTGTGAGACTCTTGTCCCCAGTTAACAACCAAAGAAAAGCCAGTAATGAAGCTGTGGCTCAAGTGGTCAAGTACTATCCTTGAGCAAAAATGCTCAGGAACAGCTCCAATCTATGAGTTCAAGCCCTAGGACCAGCACACACACACACACAAACAAACACACACACACATCATATACACACAACGCATACATAACATACACACAAACATACATGGATACATGCATGCATACACACATACAAATAAAAATCCAAGCTGAGCAAAGTGAGACATGCCTGGAATCCCAGACACTCTCAAGAGTAAGGTCCTACGTTGAATCCTCAGGACTGCATATCACATAAATTTGGCAACATCCGAATCAAATCATCCCAGGCTAAGCACTTAAGATCACCGGTCAAGGCAAAGACATCAAATGCCAAGGGCTTGGATTCCTCCTGTGCCACACACCTTCACGATGGAGGTGAGCGTGCGCAGCTGAGGCCAATGCCAGAGCCTTCCTGGACTCCAGTCCTAACCCTCTTCAGGCCCCAACACACCTTGCCAGAAAGCATGAGAAACATCTGATCCCTGCTCTGGGCCATGGGACAATCTCTCCTCACCCAAGGACAGATGAAGGACAGAGTCTCCATCCGCCTCGCCCATCTGGAGGACTGCTGGAAGTCACGCATGGCCTCTTGCCAGTGGCCGCTACCTGGCATGTGGCACATCAGCTCTGTCCCTGTCACTCAGACTGGGGAGGCCAATCCCATTCATGATCTGAACTGACACAGTCCCTCCAGATCGCTGACCAAATGGCCTCCCTCTGGTGTACCATACAACAGGGAACATGATGAACCACAGGAAAGGTTTCTCCTTGCTCATAAAACACATCATTCAGTCAAGTGCCAGTGGCTTCCACCTGCACTCCTAGCTGCTCAGGAGGCTGAGATCTGAAGATTGAAGTTGGAAGTCAGCCCAGTCAGGAAAGTCTGTGTGACTCTTATTTTTAATCCATCACTAAAAAGTTGGAAGTGGAGCTGTGACTCACTCGAGCAAAATTGCTCAGGGACAGGGACCAGGCCCTGAGTTCAAGCTTTAGGACTGGCACAAAAAAAAAAAAAAAAAAGGAATAAAACCAAGACATTGCTGAGATTTGTCTCTGTGTGTGCTATTTGCATTTGTTGGATTTTGTTTTGGTTTGCTGTTGGGTTTTTTGTTTGTTTTGAAATAGGGCCTTGCAATGTAGCCCAGGCTAGCCTGGAATTCATGACCCTTGCCTCTACTTTCAAAGTTGTAGGATTACAGGTATGTATCACCATGCCCAGCCCAAGATGCATGGTTAAGCAAAAAGTATCAAGGTAAGATAATATCTGAATGTGTATGTTTGGGGCAGAGAAAAATAAATTACATCCATGTATTTGCATGTATATTAATTATAGCCTGTTTCCAGAAGTACACACAGAAATTGGCGGTACTGAGTTTGTGCAGAGAGACAAGCTGAATGTCTGAAGCAAAAGACAGGGGACAAAAGTCAGATGTCAAAATAATACATTTCAAGCCTAGCTGTTAATGTATCTAGAGGGCTGAGAGCATTAGGCTACCACCCTGGATTAAATCCTTCTTACCATAAAAAAAAACAAACCCCAATACAGATGGTTCATGTCTGTAATCCCAACTACTCAGGAGGCTGAGATCAGGAAGGTCACAGTTCAAGGCTAGTCTCAGCAAAAAGTGTCACGAGACCCAGCTCAACAGGAAAAGCTGGGCATGGTGAGGATACCTGTCAATCCCAGCTATAGCAGGGAGCTTAAATAAGAGAGCTCGGATAAAAAGAGAGACCCTATCTTTAAAGTAACCAGAGCAAAAATGATTGGAAACATAACTCAAGTAGTAGAGCACCTGTCTAGAAAGTACAAAACCCTGAACTCAAACCCCAGTAACACACATACATACACACACACACACACACACACACACACACACACAAGTATATGGTTGTAATACTAGCACTCAGACAGCTAAGGTGGGAGGATGCTGAGTTCAAGGGTAGTCAGAGCTACAGAATGAGACCCTTCGTTCATAAATAGATCAATAGATCTATTGATTGATAGACAGATAGCACAAACATGATTAAAATCTGTAAGAACACAAAAAATCTTAGTGGTTGCTTTCTTAGAGAAACTGTGATTTTTTTAATTTTCATCTCTTTATATATCTTTATTTCTAGCTTTTCTACAATAGACGAAGGTTTAAGAATTCCTTTAAAATCCTTTTAATTAAAGAAATAAGAGGGGCTTGGAATATGGCCTAGTGGCAAGAGTGCTTGCCTCGTTCGTATACATGAAGCCCTGGGTTCAATTCCTCAGCACCACATATATAGAAAATGGCCAGAAGTGGCGCTGTGGCTCAAGTGGCAGAGTGCTTGAGCAAAAAGAAGCCAGGGACAGTGCTCAGGCCCTGAGTCCAAGCTCCAGGACTGGCGAGAGAGAGAGAGAGAGAGAGAGAGAGAGAGAGAGAGAGAGAGAGAGAGAGAGAGAGAGAGAGAGAGAGAGAGGAAGAAGAAGGAGGAGGAGGAGGAGGAAGAAGAGGAGGAGGAGGGAGGGGAAGGTGGTGAAATTGGAGGAGAGAGGAGGGGGGAGGAGGAGGAGGAAGAGGGGGAGGAGGGGGAGGAGGAGGAAGGAGGGAGGAGGGAGGAGGAGGAGGGAGGGAGGGGAAGGTGGTGAAATTGAAAAAGGGAGAAGGAGGGGGGAGGAGGAGGAGGACTGGCAAGAGAGAGAGAGAGGAAGAAGAAGGAGGAGGAGGGAGGAGGAGGAGGAAGAAGAGGAGGAGGAGGAGGAGGAGGGAGGAGGAGGAGGAAGAAGAGGAGGAGGAGGAGGAGGAGGAGGAGGAGGAGGAGGAGGGAGGGGAAGGTGGTGAAATTGGAGGAGAGAGGAGGGGGGAGGAGGAGGAGGGAGGGAGGGGAAGGTGGTGAAATTGAAGAAGGGAGAAGGAGGGGGGAGGAGGAGGAGGAGGAGGGAGGAGGAGGAAGGAGAGGAAGCAGCAGCAGCAGCTGCCATCTTTCCACTTCTTACAGACTTCATGGCCAATGCCTTATTTGGAGGGACAGCAGAACTGCCAAGCAGACAGCCCCATGGCCAGGAGTGCAGCAAGGGAGACAGGATTTTAGAAGGCAGAGTTGTAAACCTCAATGTAAATCCAGCAGCTAGATTCTCATGTCAGCCATGTAAATAGTAATGTGCGTTCATTAAAGCTGCATTAGCGTAAGGAGTCCCCGGAGGCCAGGGCTAACAGAAAGGGAAGAGAAGAGATGCCAATCACACCTGATGTTTGAGGGTTTTTTTTGTTGTTGTTTAACACAAAGCAAACAGGTTTCTAGTGGCCAGAAAAGGACCAACCAGACATATGGCACAGACCTTGTAAAATATGAGAGTCTGAGAGAAAGAAAGACCTCCCTTTCCCCAAGATCCCAATTTCTGGCTTGGTCAGCGAGACCCACCTGCTCTGCTGGCTAGTTATTTTTATTTTTTTGGTTGGTCATGGGGCTTGAACTCAGGATCTGGGCACTGTCCCTGAACAATTTTGCTCAAGGCCAGCATTCTACCACTTTGAGCCACAGCTCTACTTCCAGTTTTCTTTCCAGTTATCTCCAGTTAACTGGAGATAAGAGTCTCACACACTTTCTTGCCCAGGCTGGCTCTGAACCTCAATCCTCAGATCTCAGCTTCCCAAGTAGCTAGGATGACAGGTACCCAGCACCCACTGCTGGCCAGTTCCTAAGGAAGCCATTTACTCAGCATGGAGGCCTAGCATGCATCACTAGTGTGGGTTCCAGGAGATGGGAGTAAGAAGAGGACGGTAGCAGGCAGACCCCATACCTTTCCCCTGAGTCCAGGGACCACATCAATGAGCAAAATCTCCCAGCTAGGAGAGAGGCAAGGTTGAATGCTCAGTGTTAAAAAGTGTGTACACACACTGACTCATTTATACCTCCCAATGGCCTTGTGAAGTGATCACAATGCATTGAGCAATTAGAAAACCCAGCCAAGGGGTACTGACTCAGAACCAGCAATTTGAAAACCCAGCCAAGAGGTAGGGTGTAGATGCAGAGCCAGGCCTGACCCCAGAAGCCCTCTTCTTAGTCACACCTCCATTCTGCCTCTCCAAATTCATTTCAAGTGGAGTTTCCAGACTCTGACCTGTGACCCTGCTCCAAGGAGGTTCCAGGTGGCTAATGAGAGCAGGGGCCACAACTGTCAAACCCACAGATACCAACAGCGGGCCGTATTCGCACCTTTGCATAGATTTCATAGCAAGCATCCAAGCTTGGAGGAGCTCCATGTACCAGGGAGCATTCTCACCTCCATGACAGAAATTAAGAAATTAAGAGGACATGCTGTGCCCCAAACAGGAAGCCCAAAGGAGGCCCAACTTAGGCCAAGAAAACCCAAGAGAAGCCAGATGCTAGTGGCTCAGGCTTGGAATCCTAGCTACTCGGGAGACTGAGATCTGGGAATCAGTGTTCAAAGCTAGCTGGGGCAAGAAAGTCCCTGAGACTATCTCCAACAAACTACCAAAAAGTCAGAAGTAGAGCTGTGGCTCAAGTGGTAGAGCACTAGCTCTTAAGTGAAAAAGCAAAGGAAGGAGGGAGGGAGGGAGGGAGGGAGGAAGGGAGGGAGGGAGGGAGGGAGGGAGGGAGGGAGGGAGGGAGGGAGGGAGGGAGGTAAGCTCCAAAAACAGGAAGTAGGGTTTCTTTTTCCTGTATTATCACTGAGGTAAAGGACAAAGGAGAGGAAGTACTAGGAGGTTTCAAAAGATGCTCCAGGGCTGGGAATGTGGCTTAGTGGTAGAGTGCTTGCCTTGCATGCATGAAGCCCTGGGTTTGATTCCCCAGCACCACATATACAGAAAATGGCCAGAAGTGGCGCTGTGGCTCAAGTGGCAGAGTGCTAGCCTTGAGCAAAAAGAAGCCAGGAACAGTGCTCAGGCCCTGAGTTCAAGCCCCAGGACTGGCAACAAAAACAAAACCAAACAAAAGATGCTCCAAACCTTTCCCCTGGAACCAGAAAAATTCCTTCCCCAGAAATGGAGCAGAGTGGATTTCTTCCCTCAAGACATCACCATGTAGCACTCTCAAGATCCACAGGTCTGAGGTCGGATATTTTTTTGTCACATTATTCTCCTTTCCCACACACACAGCTTGCCTCCCCCAGGCTGGGGAAGAAGGGGAAGCTGAAGCTCAGGACTCAGGTCAGCCTCTTCATCCTGGGCCCACTGAAGGGCTCAACTCCTATCTCCCATCCTCACTTTTGGCACCATGGGATCCCACCCCTCACTTCAGTTCATTGGCCATCAGATCTCAGCTGGGCCAATCAGATTCTTTCACTCACATTAGCATGGGGGCTGAGACTCAAAGCATTGTACAGGAGGCAGCCTGCTATATGTAAAATAAGAAACAAGGAAAATGGCATGGCCTGAAACAAGAATGATATAGAGAAGCAGAGATGAGAGATGAACAGGTTTCTCGTTCCCTCCTTTCCTCCAGGCTGACCTTCTTTCCTTGCACATTTACACAATTTTCTTTCTCGAGCTTTAGCTGATTCAAGTTGGTTTCTGTTACTTACAACCAAAAAAGCTTCACCAACACATACCCCACGCTCACTCTTGGGGACATGAAGACTTCTGACGAATGCCTCTCAACAGCCAGAAATAACTGAAAGGAAATCTACAGGAAAAATAACACTTCACAGGAAAAAGGCAGGAATGCTGCTTTCTTGAGACTGGGAGCTCTAAGGAAAGCTGATTCAGCAAGGCTCTATCAGCCATCTACCATCCCAAGTTGTACAGTGACCACTCAAATAGAGACCTTGCCATCAAGCTTCTAGCAAAGGGAACTGACTCGCTAGCAAAGCCACTATTGAGTGCTACAAGGGGAGAGGAAATTGGTGTGTGTGTGTGTGTGTGTGTGTGTGTGTGTGTGTGTGTGTGTGTGTGTGTTGGTCCCAAGGCTTGAACTTAGGGCCCAGGCACAATCCCTTAGCTTTTATACTCAAGGCTGGCATTCTACCCCTTGGGCCATAGCCTTATTTCTGGCTTTTTTTTTTTTTTTTTTTTTTTTTTTGGTGGTTAATTGGAGATAGGAGTCTCATGGATTTTCCTGCCTGGGTTGGGTTCAAACCACAATCCTCAGATCTCTCAACCTCCTCAGTACCTAGGATTACAGACCTGAGCCATCAGTGCCTAGCTGGCAAAGGTAATTTAAGGATTAAGCTGTAAATCAATCACAGGCAAATGGTGACTTCTGAGACATCCAACTTCCCTCGTGGACACTGGTAAATACAGCCCTGAGCCCGAGCTTGCTCTGTTCGGATAGGGCTAGGACATGTTCAGTAGTGTTGAAGGCATACAACTGGGCCCAATCAGAAGGATCTGAAGAGGACTGGAAAGGGCCTCTATCTCCCCTGTTGTGAGCAATCAGTCATTAGTGCTAAGTCTTCAGTGCTACCTCTGCCTGCTAATCCCACCTGGGCCTACCTGGCACATGGGGGACTCTGCTCTAAAGGTTAAACTCAATATCATGTGTTGTCTTCTACGGGCCAATCCCTGTGATTGATTCTGCTCAGGTGACACCATCTGTCCTTTGTGACAAATGTCTGGGCTCCAGCCACAAAGACAGTGGGAACCCAGAGAGAAGCTGGTATGGAAGAGAGGCCGGTAGTTAGAAAGGTAGCAGTGATACTCGTTCAAGGTATGCTGGAAGGGAGAACAAGGAGAAGGGGGAAACCATCACCATCAGACCCTTTCCATGGCAACACGGCTGGCCACCAGGACTGGGTATTATACAATCCTCTGAAGCCTAAAAAGTGTGGATGTGGCACCAAGGGAAGTGATTAGCTCAAAAGGATGGAGCCGGGTGTGGGCTCTCTCTCTCTCGACTTCCCCTCGCTTGGGGGGTAAGGGGCTTGTCCGCCCCTTCCTGGGTGGCCCTTTATCGCTCTCACGTGGGAGCGATGGCCACAGGTAGCCTCGTCTCTCTCTCAAATTCCCCTCGCTTGGGGGGGAAGGGGCTTGTCCGCCCCTTCCTGGGTGGTCCATTACCGCTCACGAGGGAGCGATGGCCACGGGTAGCCTCGGTGGCGTGTGGTCGCAGGGTGCCCCAAAGCCGCCAAGAACGACACGGGCGCGTGGGTCCCTGGAGAAAACCTCTAGGGCTTCTGTCTATTCAAATGAGGAGCCTCCCAGATATACCCCAAAGGCGGGCACAAGAGAGGGGCCCCTGATTGGTCCCAAGGGGCTGTCCCTCAAGTGATGTCAGACTTCCTTCTCTTCCCGTTAAAGACAGGAAGGGGAGGGACAGGCTGAGGTCAGCTGTGGCCCCTTAAAGGTGCAGCTGACCCCAACAGCCGGGCACTAGTGGCTCATGCCTGTCATCCCTACAACCCAGGAGGCTGAGATCTGAGGATCACAGTTCAAAGCAAGCCTGCACAGAAAAATCTGTAAGACTCTTATCTCTAATTGACCACCAGAAAACTGGAAGTGGCGCTGTGGCTCAACACAGTAGAGCACTAGCCTTGAGCAAAAGGAGCTCAGGGACAGTGCTCAGGCCTTGAGTTAAAGCCCCAGGACTGGCAAGACAGAAAGAAAGAAAGAATGAAAGAAAGAAAGAATGAAAGAAAGAAAGAAAGAAAGAAAGAAAGAAAGAAAGAAAGAAAGAAAGAAAGAAAGAAAGAAAGAAAGAAAGAGGGAGGGAGGGAGGGAAGAAGGAAGGAAGGAAGGAAGGAAGGAAGGAAGGAAGGAAGGAAGGAAGGAGGGAAGGAAGGAAGGAGGGAAGGAAGGAAGGAAGGGAGAGAGAGAGAAAGAGAGAAAGGAAGGAAGGAGAAAGAGAGAGAGAAAGGAGGGAAGGAAGGAAGGGAGGGAAGAAGGAAGAAAGGAAGGAAGGAAGGAGAAAGAGAGAGAAAGGAGGGAAGGAAGGAAGGAAGGGAGGGAAGAAGGAAGAAAGGAAGGAAGGAAGGAAGGAAGGAAGGAAGGAAGGAAGGAAGGAAGGAAGGAAGGAAACCTACCAGACAGACTTTGGATGAGTGAAATATGGACCATTCACAGTTCAAGAATAGGCATCATGGGGCTGGGGATATAGCCTAGTGGCAAGAGTGCCTGCCTCGGATACACGAGGCCCTAGGTTCGATTCCCCAGCACCACATATACAGAAAACGGCCAGAAGCGGCGCTGTGGCTCAAGTGGCAGAGTGCTAGCCTTGAGCGGGAAGAAGCCAGGGACAGTGCTCAGGCCCTGAGTCCAAGGCCCAGGACTGGCAAAAAAAAAAAAAGAATAGGCATCATGAAAAACCTGTATGGTACAAAAAATATGGACAGGAAAGTGGATCAACAACAAGAAAGTGAACAAAGTGATGGACGTCAGGTTGGTCGTAGGCTGTGTCCATTCACAAATGGTGATGTAGTGATCCCGGTGCCTGGCGCTGTCAGTGTGTGGGCGGGGCTGTGAGGGGCCGTGCTGAAGCTGCACGTGAGGGTGTGGAACTGCCTCTGAGGGGAGCTGTGCTGAAGATGCACTCCAGGACGTGGAACTGGGGGTGGGGAGTGTGCTGAAGATGCATGCCAGGACGTGGAAGGGCTTGTGGAGTGCTCCCTGGGTAGGTGACAGCATAGTCGTCCTTGTGGATTTTCTACCTGGCGGGTGGGGGAGATCTAAACTGTAAATAGACAAGGGGACACTTGGAGGCGTGGGCACCTGCACCACAGACCTATTAACCAAAGTCGGGTACCGGCAGGGGAGAATTCCACCCATGTAAGTCCTTTGAACATCTACCTGACCACTCAACAAAAGAAATCTCAGGAAGCTGATGCTTGCGATGTGGCTACGGGAGGTCAGAGGAGGAGGGTAGACAAATGCAGTGAGGACTGTGGCGGGGGAGGGGGCAGTGCTCCTATTCCATGCACAGCCTGTGAAATGAGGAAAACCAAGCGGATGAGTAGGCTTGGCAGAGATGGGGGAGAGCAATGGAAGGGGTGACCACTGATCAAGATGTACTCACAAACCGACCAGGTGAATTGCAACTCCTTTGTTGCAAGTACTTAAAGATACTAAAAATATAATTTAAAAAGAAAGGAAAACCCCAACCCTTTACCAGGTACCCAAGCTGCTCCTTAGCTGGCCCTCTACCTCCTTCATGCCGCCCCCTTCCCATCCACCCACCCCCACCCCATCCTGTGCCAGAGCCGGGGAGGACTCAGCCCATGTGATGGCTCCACTCTGCTGCCTTTGTCAACGCATTTCTTCAGCCAGAGTTTCTCCCCACGCCTCACTGTGCCTATCAAGACACCCTTCCCACTAGGGTACCCTTCCTTGAATCCCTCAGCCCACCTCCATCCCACTTAGCCACAGCTGCTCTCTCCTCCCCTTGGGGAAACCACAAAGAATTCCAGCCCCTCCCTCAGCTCCCACCGATCACCCCCAGGGCCACCGCTCCACCCTCAGCAACTTCCCTAGGGTTTTCTTCCTTCCTCGAAACCTGGGGACTCCGCCTACACCTACTTCCACTTCCCTCTCTCTCCCACACCCAACTATTCTGTGCGGAGTCTCTCTCCTTTCTCTCCCTCCCACTATCCACCTCCAAGCCCAGCCCACGCTTCTGCTGTTCCTACAGACTCTTTGACTCACAAAAGACCCAACTGACACACTATGAAATCAGAAACTTCTACTGCCTCGAGTTTGCAGGCCTGGCTCCTACCATCTATGGCCAAGGGAGGCCTCTGTTCTTGAGATGAGGATGGCAGGGTGTGGGGAGAGGCTCAAGCTGGGGTCTCCAGATTTACAAGAAATTTCAGTCCCTCCTGGAGTCAATTCCCATAGTTTCCACTGCCGAGACTGTACTCCCAGGGCAAGCCCAGGCATCTGGGCTCTAAAACAGAGAGACAACAGCCTCTTCGGCACCCAGACAAAGGGAGCCCTCCATTCACCACAGCACAGCCTCTGGACAGCAAAGGGCCAAGAATGCATGCAATGAACTGCCCACAGCAAGCCTGATAAAATAGTGCTTCTCAACCTGAGATGAATCGTCCCCCAGGGCACAATTAGCTCTGTGTGTGTGTGTGTGTGTGTGTGTGTGTGTGTGTGTGTGTGTGTGTGTGTGTGCTGGTCCTGGCACTTGAACTAGGGCCTGGGCACTGCCCTTTAGCTTTTTCCCTTCAAGGCTGAGGCTCCACCACTTGAGCCACACCTCCACTGCCAGCTTTTTGCGGGTCCACTGGAGATGCTGTCTCCAATTTGTCTACCCAAGCTGGCTTCAAACCAAGATCCTCAGATCTCAGCCTCTTGAGTAGCTAGGATTACAGTGCCCAGCTGGAGATATTTTTGATTACCAAGGCTTGGGACAAAGGTTGATACCAGGATCTATGGATGCCACCAACCACGTATGATGCACAGGTGCAGGGTACCCAAGGCTGGGGGGCCCTGTTCTAATCCAGTCCTTCTCAACACCAAACCCTGCCTCCCCTGGGTATGACAGCACATGCTTGTAGTGCTAGCACTCTGGGAGCTGAGGCAGGAAGACTCACTGGCTCTACCTTGTATTTCCTTTTGGGGGGATCATTATGGGTCTCCTGTGGGTCAAGATCCCTGCCTCTAGTAAGCTAAGAGCTCCTGAAGTCTCCTCTGTCTAGCTGGCTGGGAAAATGCAGAACATGAGTCCCAAATCCCTCCTCCACGGTTAATATATGATAAAGGCGGCATTTCAATCCCGTGGGAAGTGATGGATTATTCAATAAATGGTATTGGGACAACTGGCTGGCCATCTGCTTAAAAAAAAAAGAAAATAAAATAAAGCTAGATCCTCACCTCCCTCCAAAAAAATCAAAATAAATTCCAGATGGATTAAAGATTTAAATGCACAAAAGAAAAATGAAAAAGTTAAAGTAGCCAACACAAATGGCTCTGACATCTCGTTAAGGAGTTGCAAGGCACAAAATGTAGAATATGTGATCAACGCCCAAATTTGACCATTTAGGAAATTTTAAATGTCGACTGAGGTTTTTTTTAAATCCCCTAATAAACCATTATTTCCAAGTCGAAACCAATTTCATATACTATTATAGGCAAAATATGTTTCTCTAAAAGACATTCTTTTTGTTATTGTTCTTGTTTTTAGAGACAGGAAGTTGCTATGTGGCCCAGACTGGCCTCAAACTTGAGGTCTTCCTGCCTCGGCTTCCTGAGTGCTAGGATTACAAGCATGCAGTACCATGCCCAGGGAGATATGTTTCGGTGAATTTTAATAAAAAGCTGTTGAATCGGAAGGCTGAGATGTGAAGATCACAGCTCAAAGCCAGCCCCGGCAGGAAAGCCTGTGAGACTCTTATCTCCAATTGACTACCAGAAAACCAGGAGTGGTGCTGTGGCTCACATGGTAGAGCTCTAGCCTTGAGCTGAAGAGTGAAGAACTCAGCAACAGCACCCAGGCCCAGAGTTCAAACCCCACAACCAACAACAACAACAACAACAAAAAAGAATTAAATGCTGTTGAAATTACTAAGAAAGTAGGAAAATCAGCAAAAAAAAAAAGATAAGCATTCACAGAGAAAGCAACATGAAAATGGTTCTTGCAAACAAAGCAATATGAATGAGGATGACAGGGAGATTCTAGGTGTTCTCTTGGGGTTGGTGAGATGAGTGGGGACGGGCTAGGTGGGGGAGGATGGCAAAGGAGGGGGGGCGCTGGACAGGTGCACTGTGCAAGCCGGGTGCTGGCGGCTCACCTCATGTAGGTACTCAGCTACTCAGGAGGATGTCATCTGAGGGCCACAGTTCAAACCCAGCCCAGACAGACAAATCTGAGAAACTCTTTTCCTCAATTAGCCAGCAAAAATCCAGAAGTAAAGGTATGGCTCAAATAGCAGCGTGCCAGCGCTGAGTGAAACAGTTAAGCGTCATTACTGTCACCAAGAGCAAAAGTTGGGCACCGTGGCACGTACCTGAAATCCTAGCTATTCGGACAGAAGGTGGAGGCAGAGGCCAGGAAGAGCACAAGTTCAAGACTAGCCCAACGTTAACAAGCCCCTATCTCAAAAACACAAACAAAAAAAAACTGAGGACGGGCTGGGAATATGGCTCACACGAGTGCTTGCCTGGTATACAGGGAGCCTGGGTTCAATTCCTCAGCACTACATATACAGGAAAAGCCAGAAGTGGCGCTGTGGCTCAAGTGGTAGAGTGCTAGCCTTAAGCAAAAGAAGCCAGGGACAGTGCTCAGGCCCTGAGTTCAAGGCCCAGGACTGGCAAAGACAATGCTCAAAGCTCAGCACGCTCTTTTCCTGGGCAACACGAGGCCTAGGTAAGGGCAGTGAATAATCAGCCTCCACCCCCTCTTCCTTGAGATGGCACTCCTTTGGGGCAGCTACAGCCACATAAGGCAGCAAGGTCCCCTTAGAGTGACCTCCAGGCCTGGGCTGCTGCAGGACCTCTTATCTACTACTTGGGCAGCAGCCATAAATCCTAGCTGGCCATGATGAAGCCCCTGGTCCCCACATCCACACTGGGGTCTCTGCCTCCAAATCCTCATAGTTTATATAGGTCACCCCAGACAATAGCCGGCACTTCTTTTTCTCTCTTGTGAGCAGGGGTCTTGCCAGTCTCTTTGCTGGCAATAAACCTTTCCTTTGTTCTTGTACCTAGATGGCTGCATGGTTTTCTGGCAAAGTCTAATTTACTCTAACAGGAAGAGTGCTCATGCCTAGCACACCTGAGGCCCTGGGTTCAATCCACAGTGGCCCCACTCCCTCCACAAAAAAACCACAGTTACCTGGTCGTAGGAGAGGCTCTAGATAGCCAGCATTTCAAATAAAACTATAGGATACCTGCAGTATTTGAGATATACCAAAGAATTACTCTTGGTTAATCTGAAATTCATCCTGTTAATTTATCAACCGTCCTGCGGGGGGAGGGGGGGAAGGGGAGCTAGAGAGCATGCCACATACCATGGGCAGGAGAGACAGATGCAGAGACTGGAGGCTGAGATCTGAGGATCGCAGTTCAAAGCTTGGGCAGGAAAGTCTGTGAGACTCTTATTTCCAATAAACTACTCCCTCTGCAACCCACCTCCCAAAAATAAAAAAAAAAAGGCCAGAAGTGGAGCTATGGCTCAAGTGGTAGAGAACCAGCTTTGAACAAAAGAAGCCATGAGTTCAAACCCTAGAACCCGCGTGCATACACACACACACACACACACACACACACACACACACACACACGGAGAGAGAAAAAGAGAGAGAGAGAGAGAGAGAGAAGAAACAGAGGGACAGAGAAAGAGACAGGAGAGAGAAAGAGAAGCAGGGAGAAAAAGAAAGAAAGACAGAGAGACAAAGAGACAGAGAGAGACAGAGACAAAGACAGAGACTGCCTATTCATACTACTGTACATGGCAATGCACTGGGCTGCTTGTGACCAGGGAGATTCCTTGCATGTGTTAGCTGAGTAAGAGACAAAATCCTGGCTGGAGAGAGCAGAGTCCAGGCGAGCTGCAAAGTGCATTCCTGGCCTCCCTGCCCGGCCTTGCTGGCTGCCCTGCCACTGCGTTCCAGGCCCACTGCTTCTCTAAAACAGAAACAGCTGACCCCACACCCTACCAGAGGGTTAGCAAGATTCCAAGGTGTGCCATTAGGAAAGGAAAGCCAAAACAATGTCAGAAAGAAATGCAAAAGGCAGTAGAGAGAAGAAGAAATGATGGCAATACTAGACTCTGGCCATCTAAAAGAAAACAGAGACGGGAGACTAGGTGGACAGCCTGCTGTTTAGGATCTCCTGGGCTTCCTCAGATCACCCTCCCAGCCCATGCCTCTTAGAAGAGACAGTGTCACTCAGAGGAGAAGTACAATTTATGTAAAATGACCTGACATTTAACTCCCTTCCTATTGGTTTTTTGTTTTGTTTTGAGACAGGCCTTGCTACATAGCCCAGAGTGGCCTTGAGCTCATTCAGTCCTCCTGCCTCTGCTTCCCAAGTGCTGGGATTACAGGCGTGCGTCACCATGCCAGGCTTCCAAATATTTTTGAGCACTAACAATAACTGGCATTTATAGTGTACTTATTATATGCTCTGTACTCTTCTAAACTGTTGGGTTTTTTTGGGTTTTTTTGTGGGGTTTTGTTTTTTTGTTTTGTTTTGTTTTGTTTTGTCAGTCATGGTCTTGAAATTAGGGCCTGGGCACTACTATTAAGCTTCTTTTGCTTAAGACTGAAGTGATGAGGATAATTAATCTGTTGCTATGCTAGCTTTCAACAACAAAGTATTACAAACACTGTTCTGTATTGTTCAATGTAAAACTTTTCTTTTGCTGCTCCAGAGTGTTCAATGTGAAACTTTTCTGAAGCTGGCCCCTGCTGAGAAGTTATGTAGTTGTATTTACCCAACTTGCTTTGAACTTGTTTTGCTCTGTATTGATCACACCTGCAACCCTCCCCCTCCCCCTGCCCCCCACCCCCAAGTTTCATCCTGTTTCAACACCAGATAGGCAGACGATTTCCAGTGAAGGTCAAGTCGCCCTGACCTGTTTGTTGTGACTGACACTCTCAGAAGTAAGGAGCCACTACAGTTAAGCTGAAGGAGAAATTCCTGTAGTTTTTGGTTTATAAACAGGCCTCTGAGGGCGCCTGAGACTACATCTGGACATCCCGACCTACAGTCCTGGTGCACCGGTCTCGCTCAATAAAATCTTTAATTTTTTTTTTTAATCTGAGCCTCTCATTGCCTCATTGCCTGTCGATCTGTAGACCCCACAACAAGGCTAGTGCTCTATCACTTGAGATAGAATTTCAAATCTGGCTTTTTGGTAGTTTACTGGAGATAAGAGTCTCACAGACTTTCCTTCCCCGGCTGGCCTCGAACCTCAAAACTCAGATCTCAGCCTCCTGAGTAGCTAGGATGACAGGCGTGAGCCACTAGGGCCCAGCTTTGTTCTAAACATTTTAGCCAATACTAACATTAGTATTTTTTTTCAGTGATCCCATGACATCAATGATTATTTTTCCCTTTTGTGTACATGTGGAAACTGAGGCACAGAGACCTCCCCTCGTAGCTTTCTGCAATCATACAGCTAGCTAGTAAGTAGGAAATTGGAGATTTGAGCCCTAGTAGCTTTCAGCCTTAACCACACACCAGACCTGCCCACACACCAGACAGAAATATATGATTATTGAAAGAATTTGACCATCCAACTAGGAAATAGACAAGATAATGGTTAAGTAATGCTAAGCTCTAAGGCAGACACAAATAAGGACCAGGAATAGATCATTTTTCATTCATTCAACAAACATTTAACGAGGCTTTGTGTATGTGTGTGAGACAGTATCCCAGGCATCAGAGGGCTAGGGGCAAACAGAACCGAGTCTCACACACACACACACACACACACACACACACACTCATGAAACTCACAGTCACAATGGATATCCACAGAGAGCCGGGTTCTGATGGCTCACACCTGTAATCTTAGCTACTCAGGAGGCTGAGATCTGAATATGACAGTTCATAGCCAACTGGGACAGAAAAGTCTGTGAGACTCTTAGCTGCAATTAACCATTCAAAAGCCAGAAGTGGAGCCATAGCACAAGAGAACTTAAGACCAGAAGTCTCAATGGACTAGATGGATGGACTAGAGTCCATCCAAGGAGGGGATGTTTAGGCCAAGATAAGAGAGTAAGAAGCTCAGCACCTGAAGAGAGAAGGGGGAAATACCCAAAGCAATGATAGCAACATGTTACTGTAAGATCCTGGGTGGAAAAATGAGCTCAAGACTTCTTCCATCCTCAAGATCTTGTCCTCCCTCCACTGCCCAGGCCCCCAACATTCCCCTCTTTCTATCCCAACCCCACTGCGCAGCACTTCCACTACAACCACCTCCCCTGACGGCTCTCGCGAGACCTGGGGCAGAAACATCATGGCTTCGTCTGTCCCCAGGCATGGGTCTGCTGCTTCCTGGAAGCATTCTCTTCTTTACTCTCAGTATTAAGGCACTCCTGGTCGCTCATGTTCTGACCTCATTGGGCAATCTTTGCTGCCATTTGGGAGCTGGTAAGGATAACGTGATAAAACCAAAACATAAAACAAGTACAATCACCACACTTCTCTCTCCTCCCAACGCACACACATACATACACACCCCAAAATCAGTGCTCTTTACCATTCCTCTAAATCAAGGGAAGGCTTCAAAATAACACATGTATTACTCTGAGTCTACTTCTTGTACCTATCATCAGAAAATGAAAGCTCTGGTTGTTTCGTTAGAAGGAAAAATAATGGTAAGAATCTAAAGGCAGACAGCCCAGATTGCAAATAGTAGCTAGCGGCCATCTCTGTGCTCCTGCTGCCTGAATCATTCTGCCTTAATGTCTCCATCTGCAAAATAGGGATAGTTGTGAAGTAGGGATGTGATTCAAGTGCAAGGCCGTAAGTTCAAACCTCAATATTACAAAAAAAAGGAGGGGGACAGGGAGGTTTTTGCAAAAATGTTGCTGACAGGATAACAAAAAGTATCAAATTCACTATTATAGATAAAAGACCTAGAACAGTGCTTGGTGTAGAGAATTTGTGTCTTAATTGCTAACCTCATCTCCTATTGCTACAATGATGATGATGATGATGATGATCCAAACTGAAATTACTAGTCAGTTCTCAAAGGATTTCTTAATTCCTTATAAATGGTCAGGTGCCAGTGTGTTCTAGCTACCTAAGATGTGAGCATTGGGGGGAAATGGATGAGGCAGCCTCCAAAGGAACTTTCTGCTTGCACTATGCGACTCTTCTGAAAATCTAAAACTATTCAAGGCCTGGCACTGATGGCTTACACCTGTAATCCCAGCGAGTCAGGAGCCTGAGTAAGGATCATGGCTCAAAGCCAGCCCAGGCAGGAAAGTCCATGAGACTCTTATCTCCAATTAATCACCAAAAAAACTGGAAGTGGGGCTGTGGCTCAAGTGGTTGAGCACTAGCCTTGAGCACAAAAGCTCAGGGACAGTGCACAGACCCTGAATTCAAACTCCAGGACCGAAACCAACAAATGAATAAACACACACATACACACACACACACACACAACATATATATATATATATACAATAAACATATATATGTATGCACACACTCATATATGCATATATATTTCCAAAACACAAAGGTTCATTTCCATAAAGGCAGAAGCGACTGTTTTCATTCCGCCCCTTCAGGACATCTCCCTTGCTCTGAGAAGCCCAAGTTTCAGGAACAGAAAGCCATTGTTCACACAGGCCAGAGCCCAGGGCACCCTACTCACATCCTGGGAGCTCCCCAGCAGCCCCTCTCTCCTTTAGAATGCTGTCCCAGGGGAATGCTCAAAGACCCAGGCCTATACCCCTCATCAAGTTTTCTCTGTACTAGGCTGGGAATATGGCTTAGTGGCAAGAGTGTTTGCCTCCTATACATGAAGCCCTGGGTTCAATTCCCCAGTACCACATATATAGAATAAATGGCCAGAAGTGGCGCTGTGGCTCAAGTGGCAGAGGGCTAGCCTTGAGCAAAAAGAAGCCAGGGACAGTGCTCAGGCCCTGAGTCCCAAGGCCCAGGACTGGCAAAAAAAAAAAAAAGTTTTCTCTGTAGTCAAGGAGTGTTTATTGGGTACCTACTATATCCCAGGTGTTATCCAGGAGCTAGGAGACTGTAAACATCACATGCATGCACACACACACACACACACACACACACACACACACAGCCATGGTATCTTTTTGTACCAGCCCTAAGAACTTAAGACAATGCACTTTCCAAACCAGTGTTACTGGTATGGCTTCCATGCTGGTGAATAGTCACTTGTTGGCCACTCAAATCTTTGGGACCTCCAAGTACATGCCGCTGGTAGTCCAGAAAGTTCTTTCTGAAAGAGAACTCAGAGAGGATTCTCACAAGCTCAGACCACAGGGCACAGGGCTGGGCAGATCTGGCAGAAGCCACCCAACTTCCCATGGAATTCCTTTGCAGCTTTCCAAAAGACAGGCGTCCTCTAGCCATGCCTGTCTTCAAAAGAAGACATTTCTCCCACAGCTTCCTCTCCTCCTAGTTCCCTTATCCATCCATCTATTCTTTCCTCTATCTCAGGGCTGCTTCCTGCAGATACAAACACCCCACAGCTTCCCGTCTGCACTGTGCGCGTGCAGCCAACAGGCGCTCCAGGCCCACATTCTCCCAGTGGAGCTGCCAGTGCTCCTGCACCATTAAGCAAGAGAACCCATGCCGTGGTGTCCTGAGGAAAGACTCCGCTGCGAAAGAGGAGGGCTGCTGTCCATCCTGAACAGCTGGCTGCTGAGAGGCCCCGGCTGTGGCTGTGTGAACCACCAACTGGGAAGGATTGCGCCCCAAACCTTCACACACTCAGAATGACAGACACTGTATTTTCAAGCCACCTTTGGGAATTGCTCCGTGTGTGTGTGTGTGTGTGTGTGCGCGCGCGCACACACACCAGTGCCAGGGCTTGAACTCAGGACCCAGGCACTGTCCCTTAGCTTGTCTACTCGAGGCTGATGCTCTACCACTTGAGCCACAGCTCCACTTCTGACTTTTTGGTAGTTTCTTAGAGATAAATACTCTTACCCAACTTTCCTGCCAGAGCTGGCTCTAAACCTTGATCTTCAGATCTCAGCTTCCCGAGTAGCTAACACAGGAGTGAGACACCAGCACTGGGGGAGAATTGCATTTTTGCCTGGGGAAGAAATTACTCCTATAGGTGAAAGTAAGTAATTGCAATGGGGAGAAAGTGAGAAAGGGCTGGAAATGGGGGCTACTGTATTGTACACTTAATAGTATCTAAAGAGAACTTTGGGTGGTTATCAGTGCTGGCTTTCTGAGCGCTGAGAAAGCATTGTCTCTTGTTACATGCGTCCTTTGGGTGAAAGACTTGGTTGCCATTTTCAGGGCTTTGGGAGATTGAGTAAGCCATGAAGGCACAGATTTAATCAATAGACTCATTCACAGATAGAACTGGGATGGAACGGACCATTGGCAGTGGTGGAAACTGAGGAAGAGAAGCCTCACTGGAGGAAGTAGTGGCTGGGAGCGGTTTTGATCCTGGGCCTCTTCCTGTCTGTGTCTCTTTGTTTCATGGTTGCCTATAGGTAAGGAACTTCCTTTACCACATGTTCCCAGCCACAATGTTCTGCCTCCTCATAGCCAAGTAACCATGCACTAAAACCTCAGAAACCATGGGCCAGAATAAATCTTTCCTCCTTGAAACTGATAGTTTGTAATAGTAATGCAAAGGGGACTTACATATCCATCACACTGCTCACTCCAATGAATTGCCTTGGTATTTATAACAGGAAAATAACCTCCTGGTCTCCCCAAACAACAAAGAAAAAAAAGGATTGGTTTTATCAAAACAAAAGTAATGCTAGTCTCCAGTAGCTCACATCTGTAATCCTAGTGACCAGGGAGGCTGAGATCTGAAGATCATGGTTTGAAGCCAGCCCAGGTAGGAAAGTCTGTGATTCTAACCTCCACTTAACTACCAAAAGTCTGGAAGTGGAGCTGTGGCTAAAGTGGTAGAGTGCCAGCCCTGAGCAAAAAAAGCTCAAGGACAGTGCTCAGACCCTGACTTCAAGCCCCAGGACTAGCATGCACAGTTGTGCACACACACACACACACAGACACACACACACACACACACCATAAGAAATGGAATATACTATTTCTTCTAAACAGCCCTTTGGTACTTATGACCTTTAACCTCCCATACCCTCTGAAGTGTCCACCAGTGTTGCAAATGCCAATAGCCCATCCCCACCTCTCCTGTAGCTTGAAGGTGAAGCTAAGGGGGCAGCTCCCCTCCCTCCTGCCCAGGGAAGCAGATGGAGAAGCAGTTGTTTCCACATGACTGGGCTCAAGGGCAGACTTCTACTTCAGCACTGACTTCAAGTAACCCCAAGAAATCAGCAGCAGAGTCAAAGGCAACCCCTGAGGCCCCAGAAGAACTCTTCTTCATCTGATACCATGAAAGTAACAGCCGCCATCTTCAGGACACTGACAATGACTACCAATGAATGACTACCAGTGAAGTGTGCCATGATCATCCCATCCTACTAAGATTGGTGCCTTGAGAGCAGTAACTGTCACCATTACTTCTGTTTTACATTGTAATGTCTCGAAATGCCTCTTTTTTCCCAAAGTGAACCCACATTTCTTTCCAGCTTTATTGAGGTAAAATTGAAATTTGTATTTCTCCGAAGTGTGCAACTGATGGGTTTGATACCCAGACACATTGTGAAATGAAAAACACAATCCAACCAGTGATTAGTGGCTCACGCCTATCATCCTAGCTATTCAGAAGGCTGAGATCTGAGGATGGCAGTTCAAAGCCAGTCTGGGCAGCAATAAAACATGAGTCTCTTATCTCTAATTAACCACAAAAAGGCCAGAAGTGGAGAAGTGATTCAAGTGGTAGAAGAATAGGCTTAAGCAAAAAAGCTCAGGGACAATGTCCAGGCTCTGAGTTCAAATCCTAGGACTGGCAAAAAAGAGGGGAAGGAAGGGAGGGAGGGAGGGAGGGAGGGAGGGAGGGAGGGAGGGAAAGACACAAATTATGATCACTGTTTGTATATATGCATAATGAGAATAATTTAAGATTACCCCTTACCAACTATCAAGTAAATATGGATTATTATTTTATTACAAAATGTTACTTGTTTTTTTCTCTCAAGCCAGTAGAGAAATTTAATAGAACACACATAAACATGAAGTTTGTTTTAAATAAATCAAATATCCTGATGCCAAAGCCTCAAAAATGTTACTTTTCTGGAGTATCATACCCCTTCCTGTCTCAGGGCCTTTGCACTTGCTAGGACCTCTGCCTGGAATGCTTCTCTGTCAATGTTCACCGTGTTTTTGTTTAAACTTCCCTTTGTAAAAGAGAGAGAGCAAGACAGGTCTTGCTCTGATCCTCACATGAAAACTGATTATATTGAAAGTCATTCTCACTTAATCTATTCTTCTGTGTAGCATTTATCACAACTATACACATTATTAACTATGCAACAGTTTGCTTGTCTTTCTTCCTTATTAGATGGTAGATTCTATGAGGTAGAGACTGTGTCTCATTTGCTGGTCATTGAGTAACAGAGACTGAAACCCAGCAGGAACTCAAATATTGACCAGATACATGGGTGGATGGATGGATGGATGGATGGCAGATGGATTGGATGGATGGATGGATGAAGAATGGATGGTGGGTAGGTGAATGGATAAAAAAGAAGGAAGGGAGGGAACATGACTAACCAACTGAACTTTCAACATATTCCAAGTCTTAAGAGACCAGTGATTCTGGTTGTCTCATTTCACAATTGAAGACAACAAAGCTCCTTAAAGGTTGGAGCCAAATCAGATGAGATACAGGATCCAAACCGGATCCACTGTAGGAAACTGGGTAGTTCTAGAACCTAGAAAGCCCGGGCTGACAGATGCCATCCCGATGAGCCAGCAGTGCGTGAGCCTAGCAGAACCTCTGACAGGTGACAGCTGTCAACTACTACGTGCATCTGAGTCCATCCCCAGTATCTTTTTCCTGGCTTGCCAAAAAAAAAAAGAAAAAAGGTCTGATTATCCCTTCACAAAGTCTGAAAAAGAAAAAGGGGGGGGGGGAAGCAAGCTATTTTTTCACACATCACCAAGCTGTAGTCTTTAGATTCGAAATGCCCTTGCAAACCCACAGGAAGCACTGTTCCTGTGTATCATATCGCAGCATGAAGTCCCCACTTCCTTCAGGGGGGAGAATGAAGCCATCTGGCAGAAGCTGCTCTGGGCTCCCTTCCGCCACCCCCCTCCCTGCTCAGGGCTCCGCAGAGCACAGCACACGGGCCTCCTCCACTCCCCGGTACCTCCCACTCCACAGAGGCAACAAGCTCTATCCTCAGGGGCCCTGCAGCCCGTTTCCATAACCAGCCTCTGCACTCCTGGAGGTGCTTTCATTATGGACATGATCAACAACTGGAGCAGGGTCTGGTACACAGAAGGTACTCAATAAATGTTCACTGGATGGATGGACGAATGGTGGATGGATGGATGGATGGATGGATGGATGGATGGACAGCATGGTGACTGCATACGTGGATAGACGGGTGGGTGAGTTTATGAGTGGGTAAATGATAGAGGAATGGATGGATAGATGAATGGGTAGATGGTATGTAGATAAGTAAATAAGTGTGCAGGTGGGTCTATGGATGGATAGATGGATGGATAGATGGATGGACAGATGGATAGGTGAGTGAGTGGATAGGTGGGTGGAAGGGGCTGTGAAGAGATGGATAGATGCATAGGTAGGTGGATGAACAGATGAATGGATAGTGCTGTAGGTGAGTGGGTGGAGAGGAAGCTGAAGACCCTCCCAGCTGAGCTTCATTTCCCAATCCTTCTTTCAGTTTAGCCTATAAGAGATCTACTTATTATGTATAATTATTATGTATACTCCTTTCATTCAAAGCTAACTGTTTTTTTGTTTGTTTGTTTGTTTGTTTTTTTGTTTTGGCCAGTCCTGGGCCTTGGACTCAGGGCCTGAGCACTGTCCCTGGCTTCTTCCCGCTCAAGGCTAGCACTCTGCCACTTGAGCCACAGCGCCGCTTCTGGCCGTTTTCTGTATATGTGGTGCTGGGGAATCGAACCTAGGGCCTCGTGTATCCGAGGCAGGCACTCTTGCCACTAGGCTATATCCCCAGCCCCTCAAAGCTAACTGTTGAGCATAGTGAAAAGTAATTCAAATGAAAACAATATTAGACTCTAAGCCATTCCCACTCTCAGGACCTTTGTACATGCTGGTCCTTCTGTCTAGAATGTCCCTCTTTCTCTCGCCACACAGCTAAAGTCTCCTGGTCCTTACAATGACAGCACAGATGTCTCCTTCATAGGAAGCCCCCGTGAGACTTTCTAAATAGAAACTCCCAAATATGGCTACTATTTTCCCCTATCAGTTTCCTCTCCAGTTGTTTTACCATGCACGGAGTGTGTCTATTTACTCTTCAATGAAAACTGAGTCTACTTTGGCAGACATGTGACAATTGGATTCATTATCAATTATCAATTAATCCAACAAAAAGGAAATGAGTCCACAGGGGAAATAATGAAATAAGTAAACTTTAAGAGTCAGTCTTGAAAAGTCTTGAATCATATTAAATAATGCATATGCCAATAGCAATTCATGTGTCATCAAATATACTTAATTTTCTCATAAATTCTGGCTCTAAAATCTCTCAAGTCAGGAGAATGGACTCAAGAAGGAAAAGCTTGCCAAACGCTATGCCTTGCAAAGTGAAAATGGACTGAAGTATCAGCTTAAAATGCCAAGATTCATAACTTGGGGAAATGATGAGAATTCAAATATATGGATATGCACAACAGATTTTCTGAGGCTAAAAATAACACAAGAGGAGAATGAAGAAATGGGAAATACTGCCATGAGTGGAAATATTAATATAGACAAGCAAAGTTTAGCACATAAAAATATTATACAGAACAGCTAAGTGCCCGTGGCTTGCTCATCTGGAGGCTGAGGACCAGAGGACCATGGTTCGAGGTCAATCCAGGCAAAAAAGACCCTAAGACTCCATCTCCAAATAACCAGCAAAAAGCTAGGCTAGAGGTATGGCTTAAGTGGTAGAGTGCCAGCCTACCACGTAAGTGAAGCAAGTATGACTCTCTGAGTTCAAATCCCAATATGAGTGAAAGAAAGAAGGAGTGAGGGAAAATTACACAGTACAAAGACAAATATCCATGAAATGTACATCAAGAATATCCAGAACAGCTGGGCACAGTTGGTTCACAAGCTACTTAGGAGGCTGAGATCCCAGGGTGGATGTTCAAAGCCAACCCAGGCAGGAAAGACTGTGAGACTCTTACGTGCAATAAACTACCAAAAACACCAGAAGTGGGTCTGTGGCTCAAATTGTAGAGTGCTAACCTTAAGCAAAAGAAGCTCAGGGACAGTGCTCAGACTGTGAGTCCACATCCTAGGATCGGCACCCCAAAAAAAAATTAATAATAATAATAACAACAATTTCCCTTGCCTGGCATTATATTGAGCAGTTTACATTTCCTATTTCACTTATTTATAAGTATCCAAATCTATTACTTGAATGTTTAGATATACATAATTAGTGATCAACGAACACTTAGAAGAAGGGAAAAAACTGACTCATCATGAGGGAAGCAGAGGAGAACTTGAGCACAGATCTGTCTGGCTTCACAGAGAAGGCTAAAATCATGAAGCTAGAAGCAGAGACACAATATATTTATTTTAAAAATAAAGTAAACTTTGTGCCCGCTAGCTGGGCACTGTTGGCTGACACCTGTCATCCTAGCTTCTTGGGAGGCTGAGATCTGAGGATCACGGTTCAAAGCTCACCTGGGCAGAAAAGTCCATGGAACTCTTATTTCTAATGTATCACAAAAAACGTCAGAAGTGGCACTGTGGTTGAAGTTAGAATGCTAATCTTGAGCAAAAAGAAGCTCAGGGACAGCGCCCAGGCCCAGAATTCAAGCCCCAGGACTAGCAAATAAATAAATATATAATAAGTAAATAAATAAATACAAATATCAAAAAAACACTATCTTAGTAGGAGACCAATATACTCTCCAGTCTTTGACAAAAGAGTAGATAGAAGTACAGAGAGACAAAAATATGAAATCAGAGAGACAGACTATATTCTGAGTCACAAGAACAGCCACAAAATAGACTTATACAGGAAGAGAACACCTTTTTATGTGGAGGTGGTTGTTGTTTGGTTGTTGTTCATGAGACCATTGAGAAGATTTCAAGGTTATTTCATTATTCGAGTCAAAGCCTTTGCTGACTATAGATAACAGGATTCTTGTGAGTCAAAACGAAACACTGTGCCTTTAAGAGAGAGGGTGAGTGGACCAGGCATCAGGGGCTCCCTGAGAGCTGAAGATCAGGATTTGATCGATTGCCATTGCCAGCTAGCATGAAAATCTGTGAGACTCTTATCTCCAAGTAAGTACTCAAAAAGCTAGAAGTGGATTTGTGGCTCAAGTGGTAGAGCACTAGCCTTGAGCAAAAGAAGCTCAGGGACAGTGCCCAGGCCCCTGAGTTCAAGCCCCATAACCAGCAAAAAAAAAAAAAAAAAAAGTGGGAGGAGAATAAGCACAAAGCCATTCCAAGTTCACCTTATAGACTGAGTGTGGTCAAGCTATCAGATTCCCAACCCTGCTAAAAGAATGCTGATTGATCCAGCACCAGGTCACAGGGCTGCTTCGACTCCAGTGGTATCACAAGATAAGACCCGAGATGGGCAATCAGCTGAGATCAGACTTGGCTCATGATCTGGGCCTGATGCTAACTTGGTGCCAAACTTCAGGTTTGCTCATCTCTCTGAACCACCACTTCCCCCTCAGTAAGAAGGGCCCATTTGGATGGTGTGAAGCTCCTAGAAAGAATTAATGTCTTCTCCTTCCGTTCAATAGGCACTCAATAAATACACATGGAGCACAATAACAAGATGAGCAGTCTCCTCCCACAGGGTTCTGGCATGAAGAGAAGAAAAAAGGGAAGCAAAGGCCTTGAATTCATCAATCACATTACAAAGACAATGTATATTTTAGTGCTTTTGATTACTATGAAGTAGCCCTAATGTTATCTTGGAAATAATAATGTGTTCAGCCTTTGGGCTAAAAGCTCTGGGGCTTTTGCAAAGCGAGGTTTGAGAATCACTGAAGGAAAAATTAAAGCTCATGACCTCAAAAACAACTTAATCCACATCAGCTGACAGAGCATCCTGAAGCAACAAGAGCTCTTTTCCCCAACCATGTCATCTGTCTTTAAAGTCCAGGATAGAAGGCAGAGAAAGGACAAGGGGATGTTATTCCACAACATTATTTTTTACTGAGCTGAATGGAGTGGGGGGAGGGGGAACCTGTAAGCTCCCCTAACACATCTGTCTATCACCAATTAAAGTGAGTGTTAAACCTGCACAAAGATCTCCTCCCAAGGGATCCTGGTAACAGGTACATCTTCATCGCCAAGGCTGAGGGAATTGTGCTGTTTATTAACAGGCATTTGTTTCAGCAAATGTCACAGGGTGGGACCGAACCAGCTGTCTCCCCAATTGCTTCAGAGCTGTAGGTGACACAACTCAGGGAGGGTGTGGGCAGGGCAGGGGGGCTGGGGGTGTTTTACACTTCATACCTCAAAGGCTCCTAGCTGTGTGTACATGTGTGCAGGTGCACGTATATATGTGCACAGGTGCACGCACACGCGTCCGCACACACACACACACACACACACACACACACACACACAATGGTAGGTTATGGGATTAAGCCAAGCCATGCAGTGACAGAGTCTGCAAACCTTTTTGTGTGTGTGTGGCCAACATGCTTGAACTCAGAATCTGGGAGCTGTCACTGAGTTTTTCTGCTCAAGGCTGGTGCTCTATCACTTTGAGGCACAGCTCCGCTTCTGGCTTTCTAGTGGTTCATTGGAGATAGAGTCTCATAGCCTCTCCTGCCTGGGCTAGCTTTGAACTATGATCCTCAGCCTCCTGAGTAGCTAGGATTACAAATGTGAGCCTGCCTAGACTGCAAACATTCTGTTCTGTCCTTGGGCAAAGGTCTGTTCCTGGGTCAATGTGATGGGAGATATGTGGGACCCCCTTTCAGAGATGGCTTCACGAAAGTGTTCAGAACCCCCACCAGGTCACCCATAGGAACACAGCCCCTCAAAATTAGGCCTGGATTCCAAGGTAAAATTGCCACACTGACTGGTTCTTCAATTGAAAAGTCACGTCTTAGCCAGGAGCCTGAAGCTCTGAGCATCTGTAACCCTAGCTGTTCAGGAGACTAAGATCACAGTTCAAAGCCAGCCCCAGTAGACAAATCCATGAGACTGATTTCCAATTAACCAGTAAAAACTCAGAAGTGGCAGTGTGGCTCAAGTGGTGGAGCACCGCCATGAGCAAAAGAGCTCAGGGACAGTTGTTCAAGCCTCAAGATTGGCACACAAACATAAAATAAATATAAACTCAGGTTTTACCCTTCTTTGTTGAACTAGGGATCATAAAATAATAATAATATAATTAGTAATAATAATATAATCATCATCCTCACAGTAATAATAAAATAATGCTAACCTCTAACAAACCCCTTCCCCTCTTTCTGATATGTGAGGTATACTCAAAGGAAACCTGGTCCCTGTTTATGCATTTCATTAATTCTATTTTATAATTAATACTATGTATTAACACATGCTCAACAGAAAAAATAGAGAACTTAGAACCCTAATAACACTTTTATTACTTTCAACATCAAGCTCGTCTTATAGCTAGGTAAAAAGAGGCTTAAAAATGTCACCATGAGGGGGCTGGGGATATGGCCTAGTGGCAAGAGTGCCTGCCTCATATACATGAGGTCCTGGGTTCGATTCCCCAGCACCACATATACAGAAAACGGCCAGAAGTGGCACTGTGGCTCAAGTGGCAGAGTGCTAGCCTTGAGCAAAAAAGAAGCCAGGGACAGTGCTCAGGCCCTGAGTCCAAGCCCCAGAGCTGGCCAAAAAAAAAAATGTCACTATGATGACACATTCAATTCGTGCCAATGCTGGGCTTCAAACCTAGGCAAGAAAAATCCAACACCTGTGTATGGCTTGTCCCTCCCCTTCCTGCCTTTGGCAGGAAGAGAAGGCCCTGCTCCTGGGGCAGCACGTGTGCAATGGAGGGGTACCCCAGGGGCCTATCCTTGGGGGGCTGGGCCTCTGCCCCCAAAGGAGGTCCCCTGACATCACTTGATGAACAGCCCTCTGTGACCAATCTGCAATCCTTCTCTTGTGCCCGCCCTTGGGGGTATATCTGGGGGGCTCCTCATTTGAATAAACAGAAGCCCTAGAGGTTTTCTCCAAGATCTCCAAGCTTGGGCTGGCAAGCATGGCAAGCATGGAAGTCTCGCACCCACACGTGACCTGAGGCTAAAACCCAGGACCCCACTCCCGCGTTGATACCCTACCAGCCGGAGGGATGTGAGAGAGTAGGTATGAGAGTAGGTATGAGAGTAGGTATGGATCCCCCGCAGAGAAGATAGATAAGCCCAGGACCCTTCCCCACATGTTGGGGAGGTATAGAGCTAAGCCCGGCGATTTACAGCCCAACAGCTAGGTGGGAAGGAAAAAGGATTGATGATGGAGGAATGGAGGGATGGATGGATGGGCAGGTGAATGGATGGATGGGATGAGTGAATGGAGAGATGTACAGATAGGTAAGGTGAGGGAATGAATAGATAGAGGATAAAGGATGGATGGGTGGGTGGATGGGTGGATGGGTGGATGGATGGATGAATAGATGGATGAATAGATGTGTGGATGGAGGAATGGATAGATGGGTGGACCACTGGGAAGTCCTGATGTCACTGATTAGAAAGACAAGAGAACATGATTCACAGTCTGCCAGTAGAAGGGAACACACACTTGTAGGTCTCCCAGTCTTGACCATCCAGCTGTGCCTGCCCATCTGTACTCAACAGCTCCAGCTGTGACAAAGCTGTCATGTGCTTCTCAGCACAAGGCCAGGGGCCTGCACCAGACTCAACGTGTCTGAAACTACTAGAAAGCCCCTCTCCCCCCTGCACCACCATCATGGAATGAGCTCAGGCCAATGACCTGTGCCCCCTCCGGAAGCCTCTTAGCAGATGGGTAAGCTGTAAACGCCTTCCAGATATAGACAGCCAAACCCAGGCCCAGGGATGCCGCAGACAGGTTGTGGTTGAGAAAAAGCGGACGGGGGGAGGGTGGTGAAGAGCAGGAGACAAACCTGTGGTGATGACAAAACCGTGGGTCAGAAGCAGTGGGTTCTGAGGATTTCTACTTCCCTGGCACCCACGGGACTTCTAGAATGGCAGGTGCTTACAGGCACCACTCCCTTGCTAAGAGCACCCAGCATCCTAGGTGGAGAAAACTCAGGCAGGCTACAAGGAAGCCAGTCCTGACTGCTCTGTCTCCTCTCCTCCTCCCCCTCCCAGCCTGTTCGTGGGGCCCATCCTGTGACTCCTAAGAGGAATCCATCAGTGCCTGCCTTCCAACACACAGTGGCCCCAGGCCACTCCGAGTGCCCATGACACTTGCCTTGCTCCACATACTGCAAACTCATTGGGACCCAGTGTCTTTCCCTGGGGGCAAGCTGAACCTATTTCATCAGAGGACACAACAGCCCACAGAAGGCCTCCTCCTCTAGCTAGCCTTTGCCAGGGTCAGGCTGAAAAGGAGAAAGAGTGTCTGGTCCCCTGAAGGGGAAGAGGGAAACCATAGCGACGCACATCAGATTCTTTGTAGTTAACTGTAAGACGTAAGTGTGCTGTCGGGGGTTGGGGGGGAGGGAGCTGGACTTGGGAAGCAGGATTCTAATAGAAGAAACACATCCAGGGGGGTCCATATGCCAGCCTGAGGGCCAAGATGGAGTCACCCAGTGATGGAGTCATTCAAGGTGAATCCACTGCATGGAAATCTTAGGAGGTACAGAAGAATTTGGAGCTGGTTTTTCCAACCAGCTTGGCAAAGGGTAGAAGGGAGACGGGCAGCTGGGACCCAAAGGACAATGACAGCACTTCCTTCCCTCAAATCCAAGCTGTCAGGTAGAGAACAGATTCAAGCAGCAGTGAGGAGGGTGGGCACCAAGGAGACACTATGTGCATTGCTTTAGCGGCAGAGAGAAGGGCAGGACATAAAAGGGGACAAGTGGTAACGATGACAATGATGACCCTCTACTGAGCACCAACAGGTCAACAGCTCTACTGGATCCTTCATCTACCTTCAACAGGCAAAATGAGGTTCAAAAGCTGCACTGAGGGCTCATACCTGTCATCCTAGCTACTCAGGAGGCTGAGCTCTGAGGATCACAGTTCAAAGCTATCCCAGGCAGGAAAGTCCGTGAGACTCTGCAGTTAACCAGCAAAAAGCCAGAAGTGGAGTTTTGGCTCAAGTAGTAGAGTGCCAGCCATGAGCAAGAAAGCCAAGGGAGAATGAGAGACCCTGAGTTCAAGTTGCCCACAAAAAAAAAAAAAAAAAAAAAAAACGGTGAGGTTCAGGGTCTTGCCCAAAGTCATTCAGATCAAAATGTGAAGCTGAGTCTATCACATTCTAGGCCTATGTTTCCTCAAGTAACAGAAGCAAGAAAGGGAAGCAGGCAAGAAAAGCCCTTCTCCAAAGAAGACACTGATCAATCTACAGACCCAGTGGAACCCCCCTTGCCAACAAACACCAAGTTCAATACCAACAAACACTACGCCATGGCAGAGAAGTGTGTTGCTTAGTGAAAAGGTGATTGAAATCCCACTTCTGTGACCTTAAGCAAATCCATCAGCCTCCTAGAACCTCAGCCTCCAGAACCATAATAAAATAACTACAGCATGTCATGCACTTGCCTCAAAGGGTTGGTTTGAGAATTGAAAGAAGGAAATAGATATGATTTTATTGGCACAGTTCTGGCACACAGCAAGCAATCAATGAAAGTTAACTACTATTAATGTTATTAGAAACAAGTTCCTCAGACCTGCTGGTGCCCACTAAAAAATTTTAAAAAAGAAAGAAATACAGCTGGAGACCAGGGCCAACTTACTACAAGGTCAAGCTAGTGGTGGCTCATAGGGTTTTAAGGGCCCTTTAAAGATATTCAAAAAATAGTTCCCCCACCAGCCTCTGAAATAGACAGCACTTAGCATACAGTAGCTTTCATTTCCCATTTAAAACCCCACCCAGTGTGGATGTAGTCCCATGCTAGAAGGAGGTGTGGATAGAAGAGCCACAGAGGTGGTGAAGAGAGATAAACAATGCCATGTCTCAGGACCTCTTGCCACATAAGAAACACAGAGTTGATTGAGTTTCTGCTGACAGTTGATGACAGATGGGTCAATATCACTCCTAAAGAAAGAATAAGAATCACAGGAAAGCTGAGGCTGGAGGATTGTGATGAGGAGGAGGGAGAGAAGGGAAGACAGGGGAGGGGAAAGGGAAGGGAGGGGGAGGGGAAAAGAGGGGGAGGAGAAAGGAGGGAAGGAAGGTTAACTCCGTGATACTAGTACCAAGAATTATTGTTATTATTCACTCCTTTGAGTCATCCATCACATATATCATCTACCTTAGGTAGACCTTACTAATAGCTTTAGTTTTCTGATACAAAAACAGACATCAAGAGAACTTGCTCAAGATTGCCCACCTAGTGGGCCTAGAGTTAAAGTCCAGGTTTGTCCACTTGTAAAGATCACCTGGAAGTGGAGGTATGGCTCCAATAGTAGAATACAGACTTGAAGAAAAAACAAAACTATGGGACAACACCCAGACCCTTTGTCCAAGCCAGTACCAGTGTGCACATTCACACAGTGGGCACATTCACGTGGACACAGAGAGAGAGAGAGAGAGAGAGAGAGAGAGAGAGAGAGAGGAAGAGGAAGAGGAAGAAGAGGAAGAAGAAGGAGGAGGAGGAGGAGGAGGAGAACGAGAACGAGAAGAACAACAAGAACAAGAAGAAGAAGAAGAACAACAACAACAACAACAACAAGACAACGACAACGACGACGACCCAGGACCCAGTCTTTACTCTGTTACAATCATTTGATTATCAGTATTTGCTAAACTAATGAATGGTCCCATGTACAAAAGCTAGAATGCTTTAAAGGGACAGGAGATGACTAAGCTCCTGGGGTCCTCCAAATGTAGAGAGAGGTCAAAAGGAAGTCTGAGAAGGAAGGCAAAGAAAATGCTCATGTTTTATAACCCAGTGATATGTGTTCCCAAGGAAGAGAAATAAAGTGTGGCAAAGGAGAGGAACTCAAGGTTGGAAACATGTAAATATTTGAAAAGGCTAGTTCTGACTTCACATGTGTATGATGTGGAGGAAATCTGTGGAAACTTCCAGAGGATTTGCTTACATAAAGGAGAGCTTGGTATCAGGGGGTGCATACAGTGCACAGCATGAGTGTTGGTGTCAAGTTAAGGTTCCTAGTTCTGTAAGTCTCTGAGTCTGACTCCACATCCATAACAAGAGTACTAATATGGCGGCCACCAGCCAAATGTGGTTACTGGTACTTGAAATATGGTTAGCTTGAGCTGAGAACTTCTGAAAGCATGAGATATACAGATATAGATATAGATATAGATATAGATATAGATATAGATATAGATATAGATATAGATACACCCAACATGGTGGACTCCATATCAGAGGAAAGTAAAATGTCTTGTTAGGAATTCCATATTGATTGCATGTAGATTTGATATTTGGCATCTACTGAATTAAAGCATACTATCACAATTGATTTCACTGTTTCTGTTGACTTTTCAGGTGTGAACTCTAGGAATTTTAAGTTACATCCGTGATTCACCTTTACAGTCCCTGTTACATTGTTGTTGGACAGAACTGATCTACAAAATACTGTTACAGGAATGATGTGAATTTCAAAGGTAGGTGTGTGTGTGTGTGCGCGCGTGCGCGCATGCATGCGTGCGCGTGCTTATGCGCACGCAGAGGCTAATCCAGGGGCTTCAGTTCAGAACCTGGGCACTGTCTCTGAGTTATTTTGATCAAGGCTAGCACTCTACCATTTGAGCCACAGCTCTGCTTCTAGCTTTTTGGTGATTAATTGGAGACAAGAGTCTCTTGGACTTTCCTGCCTGAGCTGGCTTTGAATCACAGTCCTCAGATCTGAGTAGCTAGAATTACAAGGCATGAGCCACCAGCACTTGGTTCCAAAGACATTATATGTGTGTAAAGTATACATAAAATATCCAGTTTCCTGTTAACTTCCTCCCCCTAATTTACATCCCATCTACCAGCAAGCACTTTCCACGCCCAAGTCTTCCCACATCCTTCCATCTGCACAGACACCATCAGCTCTCACCCAATGTCTGCTGTCATCTCCTGACTCATCCTTCTTACTTCCACTCCAGCTGCCCTACAACCCATTCCCTACCCAGCAGCTAATGGAAGATGCTTCGGGACAGATCGTTCCTTCCTATCCACCTACCTAAAACTCTCTGGGGCCTCTCACCACACTTAGCACAAAGGCCCACTCTGGCCTGGGGAAGGGAGGGCTCTAGATAATTTGGCCCCTACCTGCTTCACCTCAGAACCCTCTCTACCCAGCCACACTGATCATGCTCATGCCACGAGCTCCCTCCCCCATTCATCCCAGAGCCCAGAAGGATCAGCTCTGCATTGCTGCCTCTTTCTTACCTGTCACATTGTTAGCAAAGCCATGCCTACCTGAAAGCCATGCAACACATCACCCTGCTGCCATTTTTTTCACGTTTATCACAAAGTGAACTCATCCTGTTTGGTTTGCCCTTAGTTACTCTGTGGGGAGGTCTAAAGCATTCTATTCCCATAGCCCAGCTTGGCAAATGGAATCTAGCCAATGCTAATTTCATGAGTGAAGAAGGTTCCAGATCTCCAGAAAACTTTCTCCACGCCCTACTTCTAGATGTAAATCCAAAAGAACTGGAAGGAGGGGGAGGGGGGTCTCTCAAGGAGACAGCTGGCCCTCCATTTCCCCGAAGTATAGTTCATAATAGCTAAGCAGTGGATATACCCCCAAGGGCTCATCAACAAAAGAGCTAACTAGCACCACATACTCTACACATGCTATTAAGCCTTACAAAAGGAAGGCAACACTGATGTGTGCTATACCCATGGGTGGACCTTGAGAGCACGATGATAAACCGGTCACCAAAAGACAAATACATGTGATTCCATGCATATGGCGTATCTACAGTGGCCAAAATCCTGGGAACAGGATGCATAGCAAAAGCAATGGCATGACACTGGAGGGGAGGGGGAAATGGCACCTTGTTGCCAAAGAGCACTGGGTTGGTTTGACAAGATGAAAAGAGTTCAAGATAGCTGCTGCCCAGCTATGTATATACTCTTTTTGTGTGTGTGTGTGTCAGTCCTGGGACTTGAACTCAGGGTCTGGGTGCTGTCTCTGAGCTTTTTCTCTCAAGGCTGGTGCTCTACCACGTTAAGCCACAGCACCACTTCCGGTTTTCTGGTGGTTAATTGGAGATAAGAGTCTCACCAACTTTCTTTTCTTGGGCTGGCTTTCAATCATAATTCTCAGATCTCAGCCTCCTGAGTAGCTAGGATTACAGGCATGAGCTACCAGCACCCAGTATGAATACCCTTAAAACTCCCAGATTCACATTTAAAAGCGACTAAGATGGTAAATATCATGCCATGTGTTTTTTAATCACAATTAAAAGTTTTTATAACCAATTCTTTTTTTTTTTTTGGCCAGTCCTGGGGCTTGGACTCAGGGCCTGAGCACTGTCCCTGGCTTCTTCCCGCTCAAGGCTAGCACTCTGCCACTTGAGCCACAGCGCCACTTCTGGCCGTTTTCTAGATATGTGGTGCTGGAGAATCGAACCCAGGGCTTCATGTATACGAGGCGAGCTCTCTTGCCACTAGGCCATATTCCCAGCCCTAACCAATTCTTTTTAATTTAAGTTTCACCCAGTTCTGTTAGCTCGAAGCTGTAATCCTAGCTACTCTGAGGAGACCCTCCAGCCTCTGAGGATCAAGGTTCAAAGCCAGCCCAGGAAGGAAAGTCCACAAGATTCTTATCTCCAATTAACCAGCAAAAAGCTGAAAAGTAGAGCTGTAGCTCCAGTGGTAGAATGCCAGACTTGAGCAAAAAAGCCAAAGGATAGTGCCCAGGCCCTGAGTCCCACTACCACTACAAAACAAAAAACAAAAAAACTCTGCTTGTCCCCCCCCGCCACCCCCGCAAAGGATAGAATGGAAGACTGTAGCCAAACCAGCTGAAAGAAGGAAAATAAGGAACAAATGGAACTGGAGAAGAGCCACAAAGGTGATGCAGGGCCCCATGTCCTCTTTGACCTTTGCTTTGGGAAGTTTGGGAAGATGGACATGGAGACCCAGGCACCCAGAACCCCCACAGGGCACAGGAAGAGAGGCAAACATTTCTGTTCAAGTCCCTCCTAGAAACTTTGTAGAAGTCTGCTCTGAGGATGTAATTAGGGACACTGGGCAAAGGATGCTTATCAAGCATTACTCTGCTTTGTGTTACTGTAATGAAGCACCTGAGATAATTAGCTGATAAGGTTAAAAGGTTTATTTTGGCTCATAAGTGATCATCCCTGTGGCCTTTGGCCTAAGATAAGACAGCACATCCCAGCAGAGGCTCCAGGCAGAGCAAAGCCACTCAGCTCAGCAACAAGGAAGACAAAGGAGATGAGTTAGCCAGGATCCCACAATCCCCTTCAAAGGAAAGTTCCCAATGGCCTAAAGACCTCCCGTGAGGACGTGCCTTCCAGAGGTTCCCCAGCCTTCCCATAGGGCCACACTCAGGACCTCAGGGGTCATCCAGCGTCCATGGATCACACTGAGTGACAGAGATGCCCTCAGTGACCCTCCATACAGTACCCATTCAGCAAAGGCTGGTCCAGCCACACAAGGAGGCTGCCATGCATCTGGAAAAGACAACCTGAAAAGCAAGCAGTGGGCAGTGGATGTCATCATGACCTCGTCTGTGTCTTGAAAAGGACACAGAGACGCTGGGACAAGAACATCCTATGCCAAGGTGTTCACATTTCCATGCAGAAGGAGACCCCAAGCACCTGCGTGCATCTGATGATGCAAAATAATAGTTATTAAAGTAAACTCCAGGAAATCAAAACCAAAAAAATAAAAATTCCAACCAGGGGCTCACCTCTGTAATTCTAGCTACTCAGAAGGCTGGGATCTGAGGGTCACCATTTGAAGCCAGCCAGGCAGAAAATTCCAGTTAAATCACAGAAAAGGCCAGAAGTGGCACTGTGGCTCGAGTGGTAGAGCACTAGCCTTGAGCAAAAAGGAGCTCAGGGAAAATGCCCAGACCCAGAGTTCAAGCCTCAAGACCAGCAGAGAGAGAGAGAGAGAGAGAGAGAGAGAGAGAGAGAGAGAGAGGCTATTTGCTTTCTTTGCATTTCTTTTTTTGCAATACCCCATCATAAATATGTACTCCTGCTACAAGGAGAAACAAAAAAATATATTTTTTTAAAAAAAAAAAGAAAATATGGCAGGTGGTGGGGGAAAGCATTTATAAGGAAACCTTAGGGGATTCCAAAGAAAATTCTAGTACTCTGCTTCTATGACAAAAAGTAAAGAATTACATAGCACAGAACAAACCCTGCCTCCCCACTCCCGAAGCAAGGAACAGAAAACACAAAACTTTGCTTACATAACTCCAAAACGCTTGCTGAGGACGTCAGACACCCACAGAGACCCAAACAGACCTTCTGGAACTCAAACCAGGGCAGAGAGAAAACACACATGAAAGGAATGGGAATCCATCAGGAGATTAAAAAAAAAAGTGAAGCCTTACAGTATTCCAGCAACAAAAGGCAAGTGAGAGAGAGAAGGGAGCCAAGGGGGGTGACGGGGGAAAGGAAGCCCACGCCTTCCTCCAGTACCAGGGCAGGCCTCGTGCCAGAGAAGTGGGGAGCTGGTGAAGCGCTTTCCCATCTCCCTGCTAGGCAAGGGAGCCCCTATAATTAAGCTAATGCTAAGAGGAAAAAGGCCTTCGATTTAGCTGTCATCTGCGGGAGCACAGGGGTGAGTCAGGCAGAGCCTCCGGCAGAGTGGAAAAGACCCAGAAGGAGCTCGTGGATGACCTAGCTTCCATCATGACGCCTGACCTGCGCACTGTGCAACTCCCAGAGAGCCCCTGTGACGTCCAGAGACAGAGTCGATCATGGGAAGCACTGTGAGGTCATGACTCAGGGCCAAGCCCTTCAACTGCCCCTCCCCTCATCACAGACCCTGAATCCATGAACCTACCCCACCCCAGAGACACACACACACTGGGATACGGAGTCCCCACCAAGCCAGTATCCAAGCCGGCTAGGCAATGAGTATGCACATGCTGGAGAAAAAGATAAATGGTGTTCTGAGCAGGATGGACCAGGACGTGTCCTGTACTCAGAACCACACACCATTTAATGCTTATGAACGCCAGCCATTTAACGCTTATGAATGCCAGTCAGGTGCCGGTGGCTCACACCTGTAAGCCTGGCTCCTTGGGAGACTGAGATCTGAGTTCAAAGCCAGCCTGGGCAGGAAACTGTGAGGGTCTTATCTCCAATTAATTAACAAAAAGCTGGAAGTGGCACTGTGGCTCAAGTGGGAGAGCACCAGCCTGGAGTGATAAAACTAAGGAGCAGCACCCAGGCCCCGAGTTCAAGTCTCAGTACTGACACACACACACAAAAAAAAAAATCATAATAAATAACTATCCGCAGAGGCCAGCCTGCCTCCCACCACTCCCCTGCCCTACCTCCTGAAAGCACAGGCTGTGCAGCCCATGGCCTGGGCACCCTGCCCTATGCCACCTGGCTCCTCCCCACCCTCACCCCTTCCCATGGAGAGGAGAATAATGACCTCATCCCATAATCCCCACCTGTAAATTCACTCCCTTGCTAAAATTAGTTTGTAGCACTGCCCTCATGAATAGTCCCTGGGGTACCTCATCCTTCCCAGATGTGTGTAGGCCTGTGAGATCTTGAAATCACCTGTTCTTGGCTGAGTAATATTCTTCTCATTTCTACAGGCTTGGGTGCTATAAAGAAGCATTCTTCTTGGGGTCTGTTCAGTGACACATGTGTGACTCTTCTGTGCATCTTCGTGGTGATTTTCCTGACAAAAGACTCCTACAGACAGTGCCAACTGTTTCCTTTTTTTTTTTTTTTTTTTTTTTTTGGCCAGTCCTGGGGCTTGGACTCAGGGCCTGAGCACTGTCCCTGGCTTCTTTTTGCTCAAGGCCAGAACTCTGCCACTTGAGCCACAGCGCCACTTCTGGCCGTTTTCTATATATGTGGTGCTGGGGAACCGAACCCAGGGCCTCATGTATATGAGGCAGGCACTCTTGCCACTAGGCCATATCCCCAGCCCCTGGCTTGTGTTTCTAAGAGCAAGAACCTTGTGATGAAGGCACTGCATGAGTGCTTGTTAAGCTTGCTTCAGGCATGAGTTGTAATGCTCATGGCTACAAGTTCAATGTTAATGAGTCAATAATGTCCATCCCATTAAATATCTCTGAACATAAACAGCCATAAAACAAGGTGACAGCCAGGCATTGGTGGCTTGTGCCTGACATCCTACCTACTCAGGAGACTGAGATCTGAGGATCGCAGACCAAAGTGAGCCCGGACAGGAAAGCCCATGTGACATATCTCCAGTTAGCCAGCTATTAGCTGGGAGTGGAGCTGTGGCTCAACTAGCAGAGTGCTAGCCTTGAGCAAAGAAGCTCAGGGACAGAGCCAAGGCCCTGAGTTCAAGCCCCAAGATTGCACACACACACACACACACACACACACACACACACACACACACACACACACAGTGGCAGGGGGAGTTATAAACAGATCTATTGACAGTGGTGTGAGCCTATTTCCTTCCCCCCAGGAGTCAGGGGTCAGTATTCACTAAGTCCGTAACTTCCCAGAACATTGTCTTATTGTCCATCTTTAATGAGCTGGTATCAGTAAGGCATTCAGATGGCACTTTGGCACGTGCTGTGTGCTGGGCAGGCATGTTTTTTAATGCCAGTGCTGAGGCTTGAACTCAGGGACAGGATATTCTCTCCCTGAGATTTTTCACTCAAGGCTAGCACTCCCCCACTGAGCCACATCTCTACTTCTGGCTTTTTGATGGTTAACTGGAGAGGAGTCTGATGGACTTTTCTGCCCAGGTTGGCTTTTAATTGAGACAAGCTCTTCTGATCTCAGCCTCCTGGATTACAGATGTGAGCCACAGGGCCCAGAACACCTCACTGTCTGGGCTTAGGCAGGACAATGGAGTGGCCCAAGCAACAATATAGAAAGAGATCTCTGGCAAAATAGCAGGGTGCTGGTGGCCAGCTCAGAGATGATAATTGGCTGAAGGCTGTCGGGAGTGGGGGGAATGGAATACCCATGGGGTTTCTCTGCCCAGCATTCACTCCCCTGCATTTGAGTGATGGCTTTCTTCGGGAAGCATCACAAGGGATCTTGATGGAATCAGGACTTCAGGATTGGTCAAGGTAAGCCAATCAGAAACTCCCTGCTTAGAGATTCATCCTCAACATTTACTCTGCCTGTGGTGTCTTGAGAATTCAGTCATTTGTTCCTGCTTCCCCGGTCCCCAGAACTTCTTTACTTACAGAACTTTCTAAAGCCTAGCTCCTCATCTTTTCCGTCATCTCTCCAAGTTCTCCCCTATGCTTCTAGTGAATTCATTCTTGCTTATGTTAATCATAGTCAAGTTGTGATAGCTGTCAACAAAGGATCTTAAGATCAAAGTCTGAAAGGGATGTTTTCATTACCACCCTTCCTGGTCACATTTTATTTTTTTATGTGTATGGGACTGGAGGTTGAACTCAGGGCCTTGTGCTTGCTAAGGCAGATGCTCTACCACTTGAGCCATACTTCCAGCCTTTATAGCTTTGGTTACTTTTCAGGTAAAGTGCCTTGTTTTTTGCCCAGGGCTTCCCCCAAACAGCAATTATCTTACTTATACCCTCTTTTAAAGTTGGAGCCACAAAGACCCACCACCACATTCAGCTTATTGATTGAGATACTGTTTTGCTAACTTTTTTCTCCAGGCTGGCCTCAAACAATAATGTTCTTGATCTCTGGCTCTCTAGTAGCTGAGACCTCAAGCCTGAGCCTCCATGCCTGCCTTCCTGGTCACTTTACGCCTCAGGGGAAAAAAGCGAATTACAGTGTTACTTTCCCTAATGAAACACTTTGCCTTTTCCGTCAGGGGAGAGAGTGGGGCAAATATGTCTATGAACCAAGATGGCCTTAAATGGGTTTATTTCTTCTAGCTCAGGTACACTCTGCACCACAGTTCCAAGAAATCTCACCACTGAGATCAGCAAAACCCTGCCTCAATTCCAGAAGAGTCTTCAGGGGCAGGGCTGGGGGGGAGGGAGGAGGAACACCACAAGGTACACATCCTCATGACTAAACACTAGGTGAGGACACAAGTAGTTACAATAGGTCTCCCTCTTGCTGTGTGGCTAGCTGGCCACAGAGCCATGAACAAGCCCAGGTAAGACCAGAACCCCATCCAACTGACCAACAGACAGTAGCGAGTTTGTTCATTACAAAGACGTAGCTAATGCACATTCCCAACAGAGAGAAACACTAAGCAGAGGAGCCAGGCACACAGGTTCACACCCATCATCCTAATGACTCAGGAGACTTGTGGTTCAAGGCCAGCCTGGACAAAAACTTTCCAAGGCTTTCTTCTCAACCAATAAACTGAGAGTCATGTTTCCACACCTGTAACAGAAGCTGTTAGGGAGGCAAAGGCAGGAGGTCTGAGGTCTGAGGCCGGCTTTAGGAAGAAATATGTGATATCATTTGGAAAAAGAACTGAAGCAAAGAGGGACTGGGGGTATAGCTCAAGTGATAGGCCCAGAGTTCAAACTCCAGTACTCCCACCAAATAAACTGGGGGTGGGGGAGGGGAGAGAAGGGAAGGAGAAAAGAAAATAGGGAGGGAGGGAAAGAAGAAAGGAGGGAAGGAGGGAGGGAAGGAGGAAGAACCCTAAGAGCCCACTTTGTGTCTCATATCCCTGCAGGGTCCTGATCAACTATCCCCTACATGGCCCCAGGAGATGGCCTGAAGTAGCCATCATTCTGACTTGGTACCAGGAAGACAAGCAGGGCCTCACAGGCAGGTGCCAAGTGGGCCTGGAGGAGAAACCTCTACCTAAAGATACTGCCCTGGCATCAAAGAAGCCCCAGCATCAACTCCAGCCCTGTCTCTAACTTCTCCAAGCCTGCCTCCTTACATGATGCGACGCTGTGGTCTGACTGAACACATTGTGACCTCCACAGTTCAGAGGTGGGGCCACTGGGAAGGGATGGTGGGAATCTGTGCCCTTAGAAGAGGGATGCAGGGCTATGTGCAGGTGTTCACACCTGTTATCCAAGCCAACCAGGAGGCTAAAATCCAGGAAATTGCCTCCAGAGAAGCCAGCCTGAGCAGAAACATCCTTGAGACTCCACCTCCAACACAACCAGCAAACAGCCAGGCCCAAGGCCTGGCTTAAGTAGCATAGTGAACAAAAAAGCCAAGCAAGTTCAAACCCCAGTACTAACAAAAAAAGGGAAAGAAATGAAAGAAAAAAAGAAGAGGGCTTGAGGGAGAAAGCCAGCCCCCTTTTTGCTTCTGCCTTTTTGTCATTCCACTAGGTAAAGACACAGCCTCCATCCCCTCCACAGAGCAAAGCAACGAGGCACCATCTCGGCCACAGAGGACAGCCCTCCTCTCGGACTCTGAGTCCACCAGTGCCTTGATCGGGAACTTCCAGTCTCTTTAGTATGAGAAATCAATCTCTGTTGCTGATCAATTATCCAGCCCGTGGCATTTTGTTAAAGCACTTGGACTTAATGCCGCGGATTAGAATAAGTGAAAGTGCATGGAAGGGAGCCTAGCCCATAAGTGAATTCACTCTGGGTCTTCACAGTCATCATAATCAAGGGAGGGAGCGCCCCGGGGAGGGCTGTGTCACCTGCAGAGGGAAGGAGCAAGGGGAGAGGATGTGAAATAATCTGAGGCTGAATGTAGACATTGCAATTCTGTCTCTCCAGCTATGAAATGGGTGCGCCCACTTCACCTTCAAGTTCAGTATGGAATGTACTTCCTTCTCTCCTCTCTTCTGAGATTCATTTGGTCTCTCAACTCAATATTTCTGGGAGAGCAATGCTATTGAAAAGATTGACCTATGGCCTGTGAGACAGTTGATCTTCACTGTCCACTTGGTGGGTGGAGAGGTTAGGGGCTTCGTTAAGCACCGATCTGGATGTGCCTTGAGGGTGCTTGCAGGGATGGCTAGATCCTGGGCACTCAGACCTAATGAATGGGTTCCAGATACAGTGGTATGATTGGCAGATAGTAAAAGGAGGTGGGGCCCAGTTACAGGAAGTGGGTCACTGGGGGCATGTCCTTGGGTATACTATCTGGTGCAAGCTTCCTGTATTCCATCTCTACTTCCTGTCAGCCAAGAGCTAAACAGCTCTCCTCCAGCACACACTCCCATAGCCATGTGGTGCTGTCCAAGCGGGTGAGGCCAAGCATCCACAGGACTCTGAAAGTGTAGGCCAAAAACCAAGTTGCTCCCTCAGGCATGTTGATCACGGTGATGCAAAAGTAACTAAAACAGAGCAGGGTGTCAGTGATTCACACTTGTAATCCTAGCTACTCCAGAGGCTGAGGTCTGAACATGGCAGTTTGAAGCCAGCAAGGGGAGGAAAGTCCATGAGAATCTTATCTCCAATTAACCAGCAAAAATCCAGAAGGGGAGATGTTGCTTAAGTGGCAGAAGCCTATCTGTGAGCTGAAAAATCTAAGAGACAGTACCCAGGCACTGTGTACTGGCATAAAAGAAAAATAGACTGGCATAAAAGAAAAATAGTTTAGTATTCATCTGCACTGATAAATGGATATGTACCATGGCAGCACCAACCTCCCCAGCCTTCTGTTCTCAGGATACCCCAGCAAGGAGCTGCTGTCCGTGCCCTGGGAGACACAGAAAACAGACCTTCATGGGGGAGGATGGAGGAGAAGGTCTGTCTCTACCTACCACCCTTGGGAGCCGGGTTCTCTGTTTTATTTAGCTGGTGCTTGTAGCAACCAAGGTTGTTCCATCTCACAGCTGAAGGAGTGGTCATCAATTACTTGGAGAAGGGATTAATAATTAAATAGACTTCTCTCTAGAGAGAGCAGTGCAAGTATCTAGCTAATAGAGAAAGATTAGTGACAATAATCTCCCTGTGGCCCACAGCAGACTGGTGTGTTTCTAAATCCACTCAGGCTTTTCCAGCTTGACCCAAGATTCCATAATGGGTGGCACTGAAACCTCTCTAAGCCTTGGTTTTTGTCTCCTTTAAGAGGGAATGATGGATGGCAATAGTTGAGGACTCTATGGCTGCTGACATCAGTGACCACAACGTGAGTCTTGTTGGAAACAGACAAACACAGACACAAATAACCAGCAGAGGACTAGTGTCCACTAGCCCAAAGCAAAAATTCCTACAAACCACTAAAGAAATTGTTATTTCTTAAGGGAAAGTGACTCAATAGAACATGCCATGCAACTGTCCAATAAATATGCCAAAAGAAGCTCATCTTATCAGTAACCAAGAAAACACTCACTTGGAGCTAGGCATGGTGGTACATGTCTATAATCCCAACTACTCTTGGAGAAGATCTAGAGTTCAAGGCCAGCCCAAAGTTCGAACACTCTAGTCTCAAAAACAAAATTTGAGCCAGGCACTACTGGCTGACATCTGTAATCCTAACTACTCAGGAGGCTGAGATCTGAGGATCACAGTTCAAAGACAACCCAGCAGGAAAGAATAAGAGACACTTAACTGCCACTAAGCACCCCAAAAGCTGGAAGTAGATCTGTAGCTCAAGTAGTAGTGTGCTAACCTTGAATAGAAAAGGCTAATGGACACCTAGATCCTGAGTTCAAGCCCCAGTAATGGTATACACACACACACACATATACACCAATTGTTCAAGTGATAGAGTGCTTGTTTAGCAAGCACAAAGCCCTAGGTTCAATCCCCAGTAGAATATAGAACCAAAAAGAGAAATAAAATGTTCATTAAAACTAAAGACCAAAATTTTATTCCATCAGCTTGGCAAAAAAAATGTACAAATGTGTTACTTTCATAGGCTAGGAAAGACACATGCAATAAGGCAGAAGCACATCCGTGGGTAGGAGGCACATTGGTCTGGCCACTTATAAGAATTTTTGGCAAAATCTATCAAAGGCTGAATCACTGTACCCGCCCATGGCTCACCATTCTACTTGCTGGGAACTAGAGAAACACTGGCATACGTGAGAGACATATGTGATTGCCAAAAGAAGTGCCATTGTTCATCAAGAGAGAAGTGACCAATCTGTGGGAAGTTCACACTACAGAAGGAGACACCAAGTTTCCAAACAACCCTGGTGGGTGAGGAGGACAGAAGGACCTCGACTATGACGTCACAGAGTCATGAAGATCCAACCTAACATTGAACTGCCCTGTGATCTAGCCATACCACTCTTGGACATTTATCCAAAAGATTACAAGCCATACAAGGAAGCCACCATTACAACCATGATCATTGCTGCACTATGGGACTAGCCCAGATACCTTTCCATGGACAAGTGAATCAAAAAAAAAAAAAGTGAAATAGATAGATGATAGATAGATAGATGAAATTTTACTCATCCATGGGGAAGAATATTGTGTCGTTTGTAGAGAAATGGATAGACCTGGGGGAAATTATGTTAAATGAAGTAAGTCAGGCCCAGAGAGACAGATAACACACTCTCTTGTATGTGGAGTTTTAAACTAATTTATATGTGTGTGTGTCTGTGTGTCTGTGTGTCTGTGTGTGTATATATAAACATATACAGGGTGATATGCATACATATAAAAACTCATTAACTTAACTATCACCCACACAGAGGAGGATTCCAGTGGTCTAACTCCTTTGAAGGTGAGGTGTGTCATGGTGTGGCAAGGTGGGTACAGAGAGGAGGGGTGGGAGGATGCAGTTATAATATTCGATGTGCATCAGTGAAGATGGAGCCAGGGAACTTGAGGGGATGGGTGGGGCTGGGAAAATGGAAGAGAATGATGGAAGGGGTGACACTGGTCAAGAGGCACACACAGCCCTGTTGAAACCTCTTGGAACAACTACTTAAGGACAATTTTTTTTAATAAATAAAAAAGTTCAACCTGAGCCATATTGTGTAACTACTTTAGGAAGATTATATTTATGTCTTCTTTTTTATTTTTTGTAAATTTAATGTTTTGAGACACAGCACGGCAGCATCTGTCATCCATGCTGGGTCACAAAATCAAGCTGACTCCAGCACCAGCAGAGAAGGTCCTTGGGGTATAAACATGGCCACCATTATTGCCACACATTATTACCACATGACCCCTCCCAGGATAATTTCCTTTTCCTCAGAGAAAAGTCAACCACAGCACACAAGCCTTTTTTTTTTTTTTTACAGTTCCAACATCCTGAAGAGGCTTAATCCCTTCCCAAGGGTGATAATTAACATCTTTAATGTGGCCGAATTTACAATCAATGTTATTAACTCTGCTCTTTCCACCTGCTTTCACTTGAGTATTGGGAGGGAGTGGTGGAGGAAGAGAGGATCCAAGAGAAATCCAGGGACCTTGGCCAGGAATCTGAACTTAGAATAAACTCAGACTACCAGGCAGACATTCTAGGCTTCCTTTCCTGTTTTGGGCTTAAGGCTACCTTTCCAAACCCTTCAGCCAGCTCCTTATAGCTCCACAGGCAGGGCGGATGCCAGTGTAAAGATTCGGACCCAGGAAGGTCAAAAGGACCCATGCAGAGATGCTGGCTATAACACAGAGAGAAGTCCCTTCCACGCCCTCCACCATTTTTTTTGCGTTAAGAAACCACAGAGAGTTGGGCACTGGTGGCTCATGCCTATAGTCCCAGCGACTCAGGAGGCTGAGATTACAGGATCAAGGTTTGAAGCTGGCCTGGGCAGAAAAACTCTTTTCTGCCTGAGACTCTTTTCTCCTGAATCACCTAAAAGCTGGAAGTGGACTTGTGGCTCAAGTGGTAGAGCACTGCCCTTGGCCAAAAAAAAAAAGCCAAGTGGCCAAGTGAGAGCCCCACTACCAGCACCAAAAAAAAAAAAAAAAAAGGAAGGAGGGAGGGAGGAAGGGAGGGAAGAAGGAAGGTAAAGAAACCACAGTGAAACTCTACCTTAAATGATTGAGAAAGCAGGTTTCTGCTTCAAGAAAATCCACTCACTGCGATCTATACCTTTGGCTTTGGCTTGTGTACTTATTTACTGGTGGTTTTAACTAGACTGTAAGTTAGATGAGCAGCAGGATTTGACCTCACTGTCTCCTGCTGCCTCCATAGTTTCTGGCATGTAGTAGGTACTCAATAAAGACTTTTCTGGGTCTAGAAAGTAGAGAACTGTCTCTTAATGCAAGAAGAATCCTGAATTCAACAGAGGGCCTAACAGTGAGCTAGCTCACCGGACAAGGAGTCTTTACTATGACTCTGTGGGTGGAATAAAAGTCAGGCACTTCAAGCCGGAGACAATAGCTCACATCTGTCATCCTAGCTACTCAGGGGGCTGAGTTCTGAGGACTGCAGTTCAAAGTCAGCCTGCACAGGCAAGTCCATGAGACACCTACCTCCAATTAACCACCAAAAAAAAAAAAAAAAAAGTGGAGTTGTAGCTCAAGTAGTAGAGCACTGTCCTTGAGCACAAAAGCTAAGGAATAGAGGTCAGGTCCTGAGTTCAGGCCCCAGAGCCAGCACCAAAAAAATAAATAAATAAAATTCAGCTAGTTCACACTAGTGGTCCCACAATAGGAAATAGGACACCCTTTTATCCCTAAGTCTCACAATTAGGCTAAACCTAGCATCACTAGGATTTTATTCCATCTCCAATTTAATGATTAGCAGGTACAAAACTAAGAGCAACAAGTTCCTCTTTTCTTTAAAAGAAAAAAAATATTTGCTGAACTCTGAACTTCCTTTCTGTTAACCACAACTTACTACTTACTTTTACTTTGGTAAAAGGAACAACAACAAACTTTGCTAAATAAATAATTACTCGACAGCTCATTGCTGCTGACTGCTGACTGTGCATCCAAAACTCTGCCCACCCATTGCAACTTTGAGCACAGAGAGCCAGCCCTGGAACACTGATCAGAACCATAGAAAACTGACGTGAGGCTGCCACAAACTGCCTAGCTCTGCCCCTGCTTCTAATCTGCCCACACAGCAGACACGGCCCATGTGAAGGCTAAACCAAGTCTGGCTCAAACCCCAAGTGCATGAGAGGCCATGTGGCATCCTGAGTTTGGGCCCAGCTTCTGCCATTTACAAAAAAAAAACAAAAAACCAAACTTGGGGAAAGCCACTTAAATGACCATTTTTATAGCTTTTATCCTGAGAACAGGCCACAGTCAGCACTGAGTGGGAGATTAAAAACTCCAAATAAAACCCCAAGGCTTTCTGGGATAGAACAAGAGGACAGATTTCAGGTCATCCACACTTGAAAGAAAAGTGAGGAGAGAATTCAAAAATAGCACCAAAAGAAGGGAGCCCCAAATAACATATAAATAAAACAGAAACCCTATCCAAATGCTGAGCAGACTCATGAACCACACAGGCAGGAAGCAGCCTCAAAGAAGACTCAGGGATAAAACTCAAAATGGAGCTGATGTTCAAGAGACAGCTGTGTCCAGCCCAGTCAGCAAACTCCTGGAACAAAACCCGTAACCCTCTTCAGAGAAACATCAGAATCGAGAGTCTTCACAATGTCAGGAGGCTGTCTCAGGAGGCTGAGATCTGAGGATGGAAGCTCAAAGTCAGTCGGGGCAGAAAAGTCCCCATGAAACTCTTATCTCCAATGAACCACTCAAAACCCGGAAGTGGCACTGTGGCTCAAAGTGGTAGAGCACTAGACCTGAGCAAAAGAGCTCAGGGACAGCGCCCAGGCCTTGAGTTCAAGCCCCATGAGGATGAGAGAGAAAAAGAGAGAGAGAGAGAGATGACCAAGCTCAAGGAAAAAAAAAAACATTCACCAACATGGGTAGGGGTGCAAAGCACTGCTATTACATTGATATACCAAAGCAAACTCTAACACTGTGTAAGAACTGATGCATTCAGCTGCAAATAGCAGAAGACATCTTGGAATGATGTGAGCAGCAAGATAATTCACAAAACAAATGGATCGCACTAGATCAAGAGCAGTTTGCTCATCAGCTTGATGACACCCTAAAGGACAGTTCCCCTTCCATTTTTCTACCCAACCCTCACAACAGAAGCCAGCTGCCACAGTTCCAAACACAACATGTAAGCATGACACAAAGCACCTAAAGACAGGCCTGGATTCCATGTCCCCTTCCTTGCCACTCTGTCTACTATCCTGGGTGGAGGTGACTCTTGAAGGCAGCATAGTAGGTTATGTTTTCTAGGGGGGAAGGAAGAGGAGGGGGCCTAAGAAGGAATACAGTCGAGGCATATTGAAGATAGAAAAGCAAATAATTGCGATGACTCTGAGTCTTTTTTTTCTTTATTTTGGTCATGGGGCTTGAACTCAGGGTCTGAGCGCTTTTCCTGAGCTTTTTTGCTCAAGGCTAGCACTCTACCACTTTGAACCACAGCGCCACTTCCAGTTTTCTGATGGTTCATTGGAGATAAGTCTTCCTTTGTAGGATGGCTTTGAACCATAATCCTCAGATCTCAGCCTCCAAAGAAGCTAGGATGACAGGAGTGAGACACCAATGCCCAGCTTGATTCTGAGACTTCTATGACCCTGTTAAGTCTCCAGGGATGAGGAGAAAACCTTTTTCTTGCCAAGGGGCATTTAGTTATTTATAGCATCTTTTGAGAGCCATACAAAATGATCAATACCAGTCAGCTGACAAGCAATCCACTCATCTGTCTCCAGTGTACCAAAGGATGTCCCGGGCCCTCTACAGGCCTGGGGCCAAATTCCTCCCACCCCAAAAGCCAATTCTGGAGGTCCCTCTCTATAGACTGCACACCAGAGCTCCACGAACAGCCCAGGCACCCTTCCTGAAACACCCGCAGCACAGGAGAGCTAGTACCATCTCCCAGAAATAGAACACAACATGAAAACACAATGAAAATGAAAATTTTTTAATTCTAGCATGTACAAAGCTCTGAGCTACGACTCCTTCTTTTTGTTTAAAAGGAGAAGCACTCGTGCATTCTATTAAGACATTAACTGAAACATTCTCCTTAACAACTCAGTTGTTTTTTTAATTTAATGAACTACGTAGTTCCATGTTACTCAGTTCCATATACTATTAAAAGCTTTGAATACCTCCAGGAATATATATATATATACATATATATACACACACAAGAATATATTTTATGTATACATATATACATGCTTTAGGTATATATGTATATGTGCCTTAGAAATATTAAAATGTATCCTTGTAATATTAATTTTCATAATTATGTAATTTATAAATATATAATTGTTATAGAATTATATAATTCCATAATTATATAATGATTGTACTAAGTATTATCTGTAATGTTAAGTTAATTGCTAATTTCTTTCTTTCTTTTTTTTTTTTTTTTTTTTGCCAGTCCTGGGCCTTGGACTCAGGGCCTGAGCACTGTCCTTGGCTTCCTTTTGCTCAAGGCTAGCACTCTGCCACTTGAGCCACAGCGCCACCTCTGGCCATTTTCTGTATATGTGGTGCTGGGGAATTGAACCGAGGGCTTCATGTATATGAGGCAAGCGCTCTTGCCACTAGGCCATATCCCCAGCCCCAATTGCTAATTTCTTAATTTAAATTAATTGTTAGTTATTAATTCTTCCTTCCCTGTCTTCCTTTCCTGTCCAGTCAATATTCCCAATTGCCTTTGGACACCTTTACCTAGACATACCACAGATGTCTCAAACTCACCATACCCAGTATAAAACTCATTATCTTGTCTCCTAGGATTTCTCCAATTTCTACACCTGCTACCAAGGACCCCAGCTCAAGTGCCTACACCAGCCATATTCCCTCCACCACGGACAATGTTCATGCTATTTTGTTGTTGGGGGTTTCTGTTGTTGTTTTGCTCGCTTATCAGCCAAAGTGCCACTCCATCTCAACCCAACACTTTTAGATCTGGTCCTAACAAATTTATTAAGTAGGTCCTGTGGTTATCAGTCACCCTGTCTGAAAAAGAAAGAAGCTGAGTGAAGGTGAGAAACTTCCATAGGGGAAGCAGAGGCATGGCTTAAGGGACAGACCTCCAAAAAAGCCAAGCAAGAGCACCAGGCCCTGAGATCAAGGTCCCAACTAGCACAAAAACTAAACACACACTCGAACTGCAGACCAAGAAATCTACAGAGGCCACGGAGGTGCATGGTTTTTCTTCTACTGTTCTTGTTGTTTTCCTACTTCACAAAGGAAATAGAGATCCTCAAAGAAGAATTCAACTGCCCTCTGCACTTTTTCCCCCTCCCTCCAAACCTACTACCACTGGCTCCCCTCCCCACCTTCTCCCATCCACACCTACAATTGTGGGGCTCATAGCCTTGTGAAAAGCTGTGCTCCCTTTTCAGTCTCAGAAGTCTTTCCTGCTCTGAGTCACGCTGCTTCTCTCTACCAAGCTAGACTGGCTTGGGACCTCCAGCAACTTCTCACCACTTGTCTCTCCTCTCCCCTCCCCTCCTCCTCCAGTCTGGCCAGCCCCTTTCCTCCTTTTCATTTCCTCTTCTTTCTCAAAAGTCCAACTGAGGCCAGACACTTGAAGCTTACACCTGGAATCCTAGCTACTCAGGAGGCCGAGATCTGAGGATCAATAGTTCAAAGGGGCGGGAATATGGCCTAGTGGCAAGAGTGCTTGCCTCATATACATGAAGCCCTGGGTTCAATTCCGCAGCACCACATATACAGAAAAAGCTGGAATTGGTGCTATGGCTCAAGTGTTAGAGTGGTAGCCTTGAGCAAAAGGAAGCTAGGGACAGTGCTCAGGCTCTGAGTTCAAGCCCCAGGACTGGCAAAAAAACAAAACAGTCCAAAGTCAGGCTGGGCAGGAAAGTCTGTGAGACTCTTATCTCCAATGAATCACCAAAAAGCCAGAAATGGTGCTGTGGCTCAAGTGGTAGAGTGCTAGCCTTGAGCAAAAAAGCTCAGGGACAGCAGCCAGGCCCTGGGTTTAAGTCTCAAGACTGGAACACATACACACACACACACACACACACACACACACACACGTCAAGTGAGGACTCACACTCTTCTGTGCAGCTATCTCAAGAAGTAAGGTGCACCCCGAAATTCTCCCCCTCTGCAGCAAGGAGGCGTGTATGTGTCACACTGCCAGACAGGAGCGACAGAAAGGCAAAGGCCTACTTTACTTGCCTTGATTTACCCCGAACACCACAAGTCTACTGAAGAAGCCAGCAAGACCATGCACCGTGCCATCATCCCTCCTACCTTCTTCTCTTTTGAGTATATTTTGGAGCGAGATGGGAAGATCTCAGTTTCCCATGCTATGCTGCCTCCTAAGCTGGTAGACGGCTGCTTGGGGACCCCAACGAAGTAGCCAAACCTATGAGCCTCAGAAGCACATGGCCAAGGTTGGCCACTGTTCCTTGCCTCACGATATTTCCAACTTCACAATGGTATGGAAGCAATATGCATTCAGTAGAACACACAAATCAGATTTCCACATTTTATCTTTCTTAGGCTGGATATGTGTGGTACAACCGATCTTTTCTTCCTCTTCCTTCCCTTTCCTCCCCTCCACTTCCGTCCTCCACCACCCCCCCCCCAACTTCTTCCTCTCACTCTTTGATTTTGGGAATTAAATCTAGGGTCTCTACCACTTAAGCCATCAGCCCTTTTGTTTTTATTTTAACTCAAGGTCTCACTAGCTTTACCAGGAGAGGCTTCAAATTTGTGATCCTCCCTCCTGCCTCTGCCTCCAGAGTAGCTGGGATTATAGGTGGGTGCCACCAAGCCTAACAGTGACATCTGTGTGTGTGTGATGGTCCTGGGGCTTGAACTTGGGGCTTGGGTGCTGTCTCTGAGCTTTTGTGCTCAAGGCTGGTGCTCTAATACTTGAGCCACAGCTCCACTTCCAGATTTTTTGCTAGTTAATTGGAGGTAAGATTCTCACAGAGTTTCCTGCCTGAGCTGGCTTCACACTGAGATCCTCAGATTTCAGCCTCTTGAGTAGCTGGGGTTACAGGCGTGAGCCACAGGTGCCTGGCTAGGGATCGTCTCTTAATGCCTGGTACAAACAAGGCACACACACACAGCAGTGGGGCATGAAGTTGTGATGTTTGGTAGGTGAATTGTATTGACGTCTTTTCACTTAGGATCTTTTCAGCTTAGCATGTGTTCTATGCAATACAACCTCATCATAAATTGAACCGTGTTTGTCCTCGTTAGCTTTGAGACCTAGGACAGGTCACAGGCTGACAGACTCAAAGTATCAGAGACAATGGAATTAACAATAAGGAGTCCCTGGTATGGGCTGAGGACATCAGGAGAGAAGATGACAGGAAATCCCAGCCCCGTGCCTCCATGTCTGGTGTGGGCAGTCCTCTTCCTTCCAAATAACTCAGGAACTTTCACAGTTCTGGGCTGAGCTCCTCACCCAAAACTCAGGCCGGAAGCAATCAACGGACCATGCCACATGACCACTGAGAGCTCTCCAACTAGAAACACCTTTCTGAATTCCTTCTCCAGACTCCAGTGAAACACCTCACAGTGTGCTCACACTTGTCATCCTGGCTACTCAGGAGGCTGAGATCTGGAGATCACAGCGCAAAGCCAGCCCAGGCAGCAGAGTCCATGAGACTCTTGTCTGCAACTGGTCAGCAAGAAAGCCCGAAGCTGTGGTTGAAGTGGTAGCATGACAGCCTTGAGTGAAAAAAGTACGGGACAACTCCCATGCCCTGAGTTCAAGCCCCAGTACAGCAGGAGGAGGAGGAGGAAGGGGGGAGAAGGGGGGAGGAGGAAGGGGGGAGGAGAGGGGAAAGGGGAGGAGGAGATTGAGAAAAAGAAGGAAGAGGAGAAGGAAGAGGAGGAGGAGGAGGAGGAGGAGGAGTTGTTTAATGGAAACACTTCTCCCACTAGAGAATAAATTTCTACTTCCTGTCAAATGTGGCCAGGCAGGTTCAACCACGGATGACAGGCACGCCTTCCTGCAGTCCCAGCAGGAAGTGCCATCTCAGTCTCTCCACCTGAGTGCCTGGAAACCAACTTCAGACTCCAGTAAACCTGAGTTCAATCTAGTGCAGTGCGTTAGCAAATTCTTATCCTCCTCAAGCCAATTCCCTTATCTATAAGTGAGAATACTGACACCAGAACATTTTGATGGGGAGGAAGGGTTAAAGGGACAAAGTATGAAATAACCAACTGATTGAAAACCCTCAAATATTAGCTCCCTTCATCACCATCTTCACCATCACTATCATCATCATCATCATCATCATCATCATCATCATCATTATCATCATCCATGGCAGAGCTCTGTTTCTGAGTCAATCCTGAACCCAGATCCAGGCTTGGATCATAACTATATACAACACTGGAAACTCTGGCCATTCTCAATGCCTCTGTTTTCTCAGCATAAAGAAGAATGATGCCAGCGGCCAGAGCTCCGGGCTGTGTGAGGACTCGATGAGTTAATATATGTAAAGTGCTCAGCACCGTGCCAAGCACCCAGTGAGCACTCTATAATGTCAGCTGGAGTCAGCAGCATCGAAAATCTTTGAAGATGTCCAGGAAATGGAAAATTCCTTCAGCTGATCTGCCCAACTCCTAGAGGCCCTTCTAGGGACTGCAGAACCTCTCTCTTGGTCTCTCAACCTCTCTCTCTGTCTCCCCTACTATGTCAGGCTGTCTCTCTGTCTCTCCCTCCCTCTCTATATCTGTCCCTCATTCTCCTTATCTACTGTTTCTATCTTTCTTGACCTCTCTTACTCTCTTTTTATCTGTCTCCCTCTCATATGTCTGATTGTCTGTCTCTCCCTCCCGCTCTTTAAATCTCTCTTTCATTCTCTCTGTGTAGCTGTCTCTCTCTATGCATATGTATATATTGGCCCTCTCTCAGTCTCTGTTTTCTTTGCATTTCTTGAACTTGACTTTTGTTCTCTCTGCAGTGCTCTTCCCCCGCTCCTCCCCCAGCCTTGGACCCCAGCAGAGATGACCAGAAAGCAATACAGTGTGGCCAGCTGTCCTTTGGGTTTTCCAGCTATCCAGGGACACCAGAGAATGTAAACACACATTGAAGTCCAGCCCTTGGCAGGTCCCCACCATGGGGACTCACCCCACCCCACCTCCGTGCTGGCGGGGTTCCCACAGCTCCCAGGCTCTGCAGCTCCCCCTCCCCCTCCCTCCATGCTGACAGTGCTTATAAAACACTTCCCAGCTCAGGGTAACTGGCTCCCAGCAGTGCCAGCCCCTACACCACCCGCTCACACTTCACTCTAGTCACAGGTCAGGCCAGCCAGAGCCACCAAAACTGCACACCCATTCTTAAATAAATCTCTTATACCATACTTAAAATTCTATTTGGAGGGAAAATACACTTTTCTATTACATGTGAGTGCTCAGAGATGATCAAAATAACATTGGGATATCACGAGGCGGTCAGAATAAAACTTCTAATTATAAAATTCAGAACAATGGACTGTTAGCTTTAAAAATAAGCCTTTCCAGGCACTAGTAGTTCACGCCTGTAATCCTAGGTGCTCAAGAGACTGTGATCTGAGGATCACAGTTCAAAGCCAGCCTGAGTAGGAAAGTCTGTGAGACTCCTATCTCCAATTAACCATCAAAAAACAAACAACAACCAAAAAAAAAAAAAAAAACCAGAAGTGGACCTGTGGCCCAAATAGCAGAGTGCTAGTCTTGAGCAAAAAAGCTCAGGGACAGCACCCAAGCCCAGAGTTCTGAGTTCAAGCACCAGCACACACACACACACACACACACACACACACACACACACACACACGCCTCAACATCCCATAGGCCAATTTCATTTGCCTCCATCCCCAGAGTAAGAAATCCAGCTAGCTGGGTGCTGGTAGCTCACACCTATAATCCTAGCTACTCAGGAGGCTAAGATCTGAGGATCATGGTTCAAAGCCAGCCAGGACAAGAAAGTCTATAAGAATCTTATGTCCAATTAACCATAAATAAAAGGGAAGTGGGGGCTGGGAATGTAGCCTAGTGTTAGAGTGCTTGCCTTGCATGCATGAAGCCCTGGGTTCGATTCCTCAGCACCGCATAAACAGAAAAGGCCAGTTGGGGCACTGTGACACAAGTGGTAGAGTGCTAGCCTTGAGCAAAAAGAAGCCAGGAACAGTGTTCAGGCCCTGAGTCGAAGCCCCAGGACTGTCAAAAAACAAATAAAGGGGAAGTGCCACTGTGGCTCAAAGTGGTAGAGCACCAACCTTCAGCTCAGAGCCAACACCTGGGCCCTGAATTCAAGCCTCATGACCACGAAGACTGTGACCCTGTTCACTCATTACCTTTCCTGGATTGAGAAGACACCCTTCCCCTTCCTGGGGGTAAATGCTGTGTTTTCATAGTTTCTATTTCCCTCAAAAGTGATATCCTGACCCTCTAGGAAGTCCAAAGCTTTATAAAAAATGCATAGAGAGCTGGGCACCAGTGGCTCATTCCTGTCATCCTAGCTGTCAGGAGGTTGAGTTCTGAGAATCCCAGTTCGGAGCCAGCCCGGACAGCAAAATCCATGAGACGCTTTTCTCTAATTAGTTACCCAAAAAAGCCAGAAGTGGCACTGTGGCTCAAATGACAGAGTGCTAGCTTGTGCAAAAGAGCTCAAGGACAGCACCCAGACCCTGAATTCAAGCCTTACGACTGACACACAGACACACAGACACACACACACACACACACACACACACACACACACACGCATAAAGAGGGATTCAAACAGCCTCCAAATGGAGCTGTAAGATGGCAGCCCCATGGTACCACGTGGCACCCAGGCTGAGGGCAGCAGGCTTGGCATTGTGGCATCCAGGCTTGGAACTCAGCCTGGAGTCTCCTGTAACTCCAAAGAGGCTGAGACAACGCACCTGGCCCTCTTGCTCAGGCGTGAATCCCAGCTCCCCTCCCTGATAGCTGGACAGCATCAGCCATCCTGCGTCCCTAGGCCCAGAGGAACAGGACTCCGTAAGTCCAACTGCAGGTAATAGGAGATGCAGTGTAGGAATCTGGATGATAACCAAATCAACTCTACAAGGCTTACTAGCTAGTCGGGGAGGTAGAACTTGAACTTGAACCTCTAAGACAGACCTGGAAGTGTATGGCAGACTCCATCTTGCACCCTGCATCAGCCTCCAGGGCCAGTGTCCCCCTTCCCCCAGCCGCTGAGAGTCAGGAAGTCCAGGGACTCACAGCTGAATCCTCCCAAGGCTCCTCCGCTTGCCCAAGGTCATACCAAAGCAACCATGGCCAACGTCCCCACCCACCCTGCGGGTCCCCCGTGTCACAGCTCTGAAGACAGAGGTGGCCCAGCTCAGCCACAGGGGCTGCTTTCACCTCTGGGACAGGGTTACAGCAAGTCCCCGCTTCTCCCTCTCCCTTACTTGCCTCAGCGCCTCACTAAGGATTCTTCCCAGGAGCTGTTCACCCCGAGCCACACACGTGAGGAGCTTCCTCTCTCAACACAAGGCAGCCATCACAGTATGAGGCAGAGTCCCAGGAGAAGTAGGTGAGAGCCGTGGTTTATAGGACCACTAGGGTTGAATGAACGTTCATCTGTTGTTCACATGCTCCTGCCTCGTTGAATCGAACGGCACTCAGGGAAGTAGACTCTGCCATGATCTTCCTATCCCAGATGAGGAAATGAGTGATCCGAGGGGTAAGAAAAGTGGCCAAGACCTTCCCCCCACCTGCCCCAAGATGGGTGGAGGAGCTGAGGGCTGAGCCCCAGTGGCTGGCCAGTCTGTCATGAGACCTCAACCACAGGCCACTGCAGCTCTGTGGTGACTGCGGTCAGTCACCGTTCCTCGCATGTCTACTTCCTTCCTGCATCTCTACCTCCTCAAAAGGTTCTTTTCTCCAACTCTCAAGCTCTGTGTGTGTGTGTGTGTGTGTGTGTGTGTGTGTGTGTGTATGTGTGTATACAGGTCCTGTGACTTAAACTCAGAGCCTGGGTGTTGTCCCTGAGCTTGTTTTGTTCAAGGCTGGTGCTCTACCACTTGAGCCCCAGGGCCACGTCTAGTTTTCTGGTGGTTAACTAGAGATAAGAGCCTCGTGAACTTTCCTGCCCAGGCTGACTTTGAACCGTGATCCTCAGATTTCAGCCTCCTGAGTGGCTGGGATGACAGGCATGAGCCATGGCACCCAGCGTGACCCTCAAGTTCTTGGTGCAGAACCGGGGGTAGTAAGGGCTGTATCTGGCAGTAGTGCTCAACAGTGCATGCGCCCGAGGTTGTGGGCCGCACCCTTTACTTGCATCATCTCATCAGCCCCCAGCACTTCCCTGAATGGGGGCCACAGCTATCACCAGGTGTGAGACATAAGCGCTAACACGGGCCCCCCCCATGGACTCAATTCATGAGAAGATGCCTGCAACACCGAAGCCATGTTTTAAAGGGCGAAGCAACCCCGCAGGATCACGGTGACACTGGCGTGGGTGGTTCCCAAACTGTCATGGATTCTGGGCAGCTTCTCCCATCAAGAGGAGAAATGTAGCCCGGTGCTGGTAGCTCACGCCTGTCATCCTAGCAACTCATGAGGCTGACATTTGAGGATCACTGTTCAAAGCCACCCTAGGCAGGAAAGTCTGTGAGACTCTTACCACCAATTAACCACCAGAAAATTGGAAGTGGCTCTGTAGCTCAAGTGGTAGAGTGCTAGCCTTAAACAAAAGAGCCCAGAGACAGTGCCCAGGCCCTGAGTTCAAGCCCCATGACCAACCAAACAAATGAAACTCCAGGCTCTACCTGAAAAATATTTTAAAGCAAAAGAAGGGGTGGTAATTGGGGGTGGAGCTCAAGTGGCAGGGTGCCTGTTCAGCAAGCCTAGGCTCTGAGTTCCAATTCCATAGCACTGAGAGTGAAAAAGCGACAGCAACTCAGACAGACAGACAGAGGTCCCCTCTTGTACTTCCTCTTTTATTTCTGGGGCGAGCCTGTGCTTTGCTTTCACTAACACCAAAAGCAACACTTGGATTTCTGAGCCTCGACCTCAGGAGGCAGCCTGGCATCTGCTCCTCCACTTGGAATGCATCCGGAACCACGTGGCCAAGCTCAGCCTGAGCTGCAAGAAGAGAGAGACCGCCTGGAGGGAGGTCCCCTGGCCCCTGGCAGCCCAGCTGAGACTCCAGGCTGTGGGGAAGGCCAGCCAGGAAACCCAGCCACCCCAGATGAGCTCCACCCACATGACTGACACGCAGCAAATAGTATTTCCAAAAAATCGTTCTTATTTAAAACCAATAAGCTTGGCGGTTATCTGGGATATGATCACTGAACAATGATTCATTGGGTATCCAGGCTTAATATCTGGAAAGATTCTTCTACGTGAGAGATAACCAAATGAACAAAAGAAGAGAAAACAGGTGGTTCTACCTGCCCCTGACCCAGATCGAAGCATTTAGGGGTACCCACAGCAACCAAAAGGAGCAGGAATTCTGGTTTGCTGAAAAACACGAGAAATCCTGACAAGAGCCAGATTGTTCTAACAGCTGAACACAAGAGGAGTGCCACTCAATTGGATTTCCCTCTTTGTAGCCCACACAAAAACTTCCTCTCTGTCCAGTGTTCCCTTGAATAAGAGCAAGAGGCCTAGAGTTTCACCTCTTCACTCCTTGCACAAGGGAGAGATAAAAATTGAATACAGCATGCCAAAAGAAGGAAAGAGAAACCACAGATTTAAAGACTGGAGCCATGTTTGCTGTGTTCACCAAAGCCCTTTTCCCTCAGCCTTGCCATCGCCACCCGCGCTCCAGTTCTGACTAGCAGAACATGAGCCGAAATGACAGGCATACCTTCCGGGCCCCAGCAGTTGTGAAATGAGTGTTTTCTCATGGCCTGATGCAAGGACCCTTTGGCCCTGCGTGGTCAAACTGGGTGGAGGGGGGACACTGCCAAAGCAAGGCTCCCTGCACAGGCCTGGGATGCAAATGCACCATAAAGCTGCTGTCAGCCACAGAAAGAGCAGGCTTATCTATCCCCACAGCCTTCAGAGATGCTCACTAATACCTTAAGGCAGAATTTTAGAAATTTGAGCCCTAAAAATAGTTAGGGAGCTCAAGTTTTCCAGGTATTAACAGAGCTAAACAATCAGAATGCCCTGTGGGGGCCCCCCCCTACTGTTTGTAGCAGAGGTACAATACCAAAACAGGAAGCTGATGACCCCCCACCAACCACCCCACCCCCAGGGCAATCACCCCATGCCTCTTTCCCATGCAGATTTCACTTCTGTCTGTAGAACTGCAAAGCCCCAGTTCACATTTCTCAGGTCTAACTTTTGCCATTTAAAACTCTCTCTCTTTTCTTTTTCTAGCCAAATTCAAGAGTACATACCTGTAATCCCGGCTCCTCAGGAAGCTGGGGCAGGAAGGTCAAGACCTCATGCCAAAAAGTAAATAAATAGCTGGGCATTGGTGGCCCATGTCTGTACTCCTAACCACTCAGGAGGCTAAGATTTGAGTATTATGGTTTGAAGCAAGCCCGGACAGAAAAGTCCAAGAGACTCTTATCTCTGACTAACCACCAAAAAGCTGGAAGTAGAGTTTTAGTTAAAGTAGTAGAGCCTCGAGTGAAAAGTCAAGCAAGAATGTGAAGCTTTGAATTCAAGCCCCAGTACCCAGCACAAAAATAAAAAGATATCTCAGTGATGAAGATAGAACCAGGAGCTGATGGCTCATAACTGTACTTCTAGCCACTCGGGAGGCTGAGATCTGAGGATCATGGTTTAAAGCCACCTCAGGCAGAAAAGTCCATGAAACTCTCATATATATATATATATATATATATAATTATCAAATTGAATTACAGAGAGGTTACAGTTTCATACGTTAGGCATTGGATACATTTCTTGTACTGTCTGTTACCTCGTCCCTCATTCCCCCATCCCATGAGACTCTTATCTTCAATTAACCACCAAAAAAAACTCAAGTGGCGCTGTGGTGCAAAGTGTCACTGCAGTGCTAGCCTTGAGCAAAAGAACTTAAAGTCAGCATCTAGGCCCTGAGTCCCAGCCCCATAATAAAAAAAAAAAAAGGTAGATAAATGAGAGCTCGATAGATGGATGATAAATTGACCTATCTCTGTGCCCTTTACATATATTTTTATAAATATGTGGTGTACCTAACAGAAAAGTGGGTATGATTGAACAGAATCATGGAGACACTGAGAATGGACTCATGGAACCTGAAGTTCAGGGGCAGGTGGCAGCCGTCGCAGGTGTGAGCGGTCAGGATAATGTTCACTTTGGAAGCGGGGCTGGCCATGTTCTCTTCCCTGGACTGGGTGCTTTGTTATACATGTATGTTCAGGCTGTGGAGGTTCATTACGCTAGATACACTGCCCAACACGAATGTGCTCTGTGCACACCCCTGCTCCCCCATGCTGGGGCTCCCTTAACAACATGCAGGAGCCAAACACAGAGTGGGGTTCCTGGAAACAAGGGAAAGCTTCCATCAGACACCCAAACAAATAGCACTAGGAAAGCTTTGGGAGGAACTGGAGCTGCAGCTTCAGTAGCAAGCAGAGCACAGGCCTTGGTGGGAAAATGCTAAGCAAGGATGGAAAACTCTTGAGTTGTTTAAACCCTAGTACCAGCAAAAGAAAGAAAGGAAGAAAAGAAGGAAGGAAGGAAGGAAGGAAGGAAGGAAGGAAGGAAGGAAGGAAGGAAGGAAGGAAGGAAGGAAGGAAGGAAGGAAGGAAGGAAGGGAGTTATGACATCGTACAAGGAACCCCCGATGGAGAAGGTCACAGCATACTTCTCTAAAGGAGAGACATCTGAGCTAAACTCTAATGGCTGAGCAGGGAGTGAGCAAGGAAAGAGAAAGAGGAAAGAGCGATTTGAGCTGAGGAGAGAGCATGTGCAAAAGCCCTGTGGCAGCATGAATGTATGGAGACTGAGGAGGACCAAATGGAACTTCAGTTTGAGGGAACAATCAGAGGGATAGGAAAGGGCTTCAGGTTGGAGCTTCAAGGAGACACAGATGGGACAAAGACCTGCTAGCCAGGCGAAGAATTCTACATTTAATCCAGCCTCCAAACAGTGACTGCCCAACTAAAATAAAAAGAAGTCTCTCCCCTCTACCCCAACCCTGCTTCCCTCGGTCCCGTTTGGCCCAGAAAGATTTACCAAACCTCCAGCCACAAACTTGCTACACAATTTATCCAGTTAACTATTTTTATTACCTTTCTCTCTGTGTGTGTGTGTGTGTGTGTGTGTGTGTGTGTGTGTGTGTGTGTGTGTGTGTGTCGGTTCTGAGGCTTCAACTCAGGGACCAGCAACTGTCCCTTCACTTTTTCTCCTCAAGGTTGGTGCTCTACCCCTTGAACCACACTTGCACTTCTGGGGGCATTTTCTGCTGGTTCATTAGAGATAAGAGTCTCACAGACTTTTCTGCCCAGGCTGGCTTTGAACTGAAATCCTCTGTTCTCAGTCAGCCTCCTGAGTAGTTAGGATTACAGGCATGAACTCAGCAGGAGAACTATTTTTAAAATGAGATACACACACATACACACATACACACACAGAAGAAGGAGGAGGAAGAGGAGGAGGAGGAGGAGGAGGAGGAGGAGGAGGAGGAGGAGGAGGAGGAGGAGGAGGAGGAGGAGGAGGAGAAGAGGAAGAGGAAGAAGAAGAAGAAGAAGAAGAAGAAGAAGAAGAAGAAGAAGAAGAAGAAGAAGAAGAAGAAGAAGAAGAAGAAAAAGAAGAAGAGGAGGAAGAGGAAGAAGAAGAAGAATCTACCTAGGTATGAACATTCTCATTCACACTGCCACCCACGTTCTAAGGGCTGGCCTCCAGCGCCACAGAGGAAGGGCGTCCTGAGACACAGCTTTATCCACGGAATGCCACGCTTCCCTTCCACCTTCGCAGTGCTGTTCCCACAGTTCCTTCAGCCCAAGAGAGCACACGCCACTCCTCCAAGTTAAAGATAAAGGAACCGAAATTGAAAAGGTGAACCGGTCAGAGATCTGTTTAAAGTGAAAGCCCTATCAAGGCCCTTTGCAAAAATGAGGTGTGCAGATGGCACAGTCACAGATTTCAGTTCAGCTCTCTGAGGTTTGCCCACAAATCTGAGTGTCACAGGCAGGAGAGGTCCAGCGCCTCTGTCCACACCATCTCCATCACCAACTCCCTCCGTGCCCTGGGCCACTGCGGGGGGAAGCTTGTGAAGCTCCCGCACTGCTGCCTGGTCCCCTTGGTTCTAGAGCATTCTCTTGCCTCCTTAACCAGCTATGAACTCATTTTTTAAAGGGGGGGGGGGCTGCGTAAGGACAGTGGGTGTGGTGGCTCACACCTGTCATCCTAGCTACTCAAGAGGCTGTGATCTGAGGATCATGGTTCAAAGCCAGCCCAGACAGACAAATCCATGAGACTTAGTTAACCAGCAAAAAGCCAGAAGCAGAAGTACAGCTCAAGTGGTACAGCACTGGCCTTGAGCCACCCCCCCCCCCTAAAAAAAGGCAAAAACAGAATATCTGCCATTTACAAAGTGCTTCATATAGATCAGCCAAGATCTAAGAAAACACCTGCTGGCAGCCCTAGATCAGGTACTGAACAATAACTCCAAGGAGGTAAGGCATGTAGACGCTTGAAGTCCCACAGTGCAACGCAGAGACTCGAACCCCAGCACTTCCATCTTCCACATGCTGCACGGACACGTGGTTCGAGTGCATTCTGTGCCAGGGAAGAGCGCACTGCTGGTGCCACAACAGCAGCAGGGAGGGAAAGGAGTGGGAGGATTCTTTTCAAAGGAAAAAAAATCATTTCTGTGGTCCCTGTGCCTGCGGCTGCAGCGAAGCACCATATCCCTATTGTTAGAACCATAAAAATAACCCACTAACCGCCCCCTGAAATAGAACCATCAACACGATGACTGACAGGAAATCCCAAATGTCTTCTTAGGGGGTGAAAAATAGCAGCAGTCCCTCGAGGCTGGGGAGGTGGCCGTCCCCACTGTTTCAGCTCCTCCTAAGCTGACCTCTGACCCCCACAAACCTAGAATTACACAATCGGAGTCCCAATGATTTTTTTCCCTCCCAAAATGCATCTGGTGCCCTTCCTTCTCACACATGAGGCCATTTCACTTCCACCATCCTGCTTTAAAACAATGTCCGCAATGACTTAACTTCCTAGCTACGAGGAAGCCTTCATTAGATCCAGACATGACGACACTCATGCATTGACCACCAGCTCCGCCCTCCCACACAGTCCTCCTGCTCCCTGTGGGGGCCCCATTCTCTCACCAGTCTCCCTGTGTGTGCTGCCCTCTGCCCCCCATCCTTGTCACTCTAGGCACTCTTCTTCCTACTGTAAGCCGGTTCCCAAATGTAACTTCCTCTGTGAAATCTCCACCCCTCCCGGAGGAACAAAGATGTCATCCACTGCATCAGTAAAGGAGCGTTTGTTTGTTTTTTCATTATGTATCCAACCCACAGCCACAGCTGTTCTTCCTTCAAAAGAGCAGGAGAGGCCTGGCACTGGTGGCTCAGGAGGCTGAGATCTCAGGACTGCGGTTCAGGCAGGAAAACCAGTGATACTCTGAATCTCCAGTTAATCATCAAAAAGCTGGAAGTAGAGGTATGGCTCAAGTGGTAGTATGCCAGCTGCATGCATATAAATAAGCTCAGGGACAACATTGGGTCCTAAATTCAAGCCTCAGTGTACAGAGAGAGAGAGAGAGAGAGCCTCTGCCAGCCCCTGTCCTTGCTGTGCCTTTCAAACCTCAAGAACACCGAGCCCCCTTCCAACAGCAACATTTCTAGGAAAAACTTGAAAACTCTCCTTCTCTCTTCACACAAAGGAACAGTGAGCACAAAAATCTAGGGGCTGAACAGAACCAGGCTCAACATTCAGTAAAAGCGGAAAATAAATAAATAACAGATAAATACACTTGGCATAGGAACCTCAAATATCTTTATGCTGTCAAGACACTAAGCCAAGGGAATGATATAAAAAGTAAAATAAGCCTGGCACCAGAGACTCATGCCTGTCACCCTAGCAGTTCAAGTGGCTGAGATCTGAGGATCTAACGCCCAAAGCCAGCACAATCAGGAAAGCCCATGAGACTCTTATCTCTTAATTAATCACCAGCAAGCCGGAAGTGGAACCGTGGCTCAAGTGGTAGAGTGCCAGCAGAAAAGACTTAGGGACAACAGATAGGCCCTGAGTTCAAGCCCCAGGACCAACTTCCATCCTCCCCCCCCCAACACACACACACACACACACACACACACACACACACACACACACACACACACTAAAATGCTTTTCACATCAGAGAGGGAGCCAGGGCAAGGAAGTTTCTGGGCTAGAAGAGTTCTCTGCACCCCCGAACACCACTTTCCATTCACAAGTCCCTCTCCCAAGAGATGGTTGGCTCTTTCTATGCATGTATTTTCCATCTCAACTGCTCATCCACCTGGCTGTCTAATTTTCCTGCCTGAGAAGAGTCACCTCTAGCTGCAGCCCCTGAGCCCCCAGGAAGCCGGCTCATTAGCTGAGTTATCTCACTCTGTCTCACTCTGGACAGGGAAGTCATCTGAAGGCAGAGGCAAGGGCAACCCCTCAAGGTCCTGGCACAAGTGGAGATGTAGGACTCCTTCCCAGAACACCACCGAGGAGACTTCCAACAAGGTTGGTCCAGGGTATGAACAAGTGCACTACACAGATCTTGTGTCCTGGCCCTTGACAGCTCAGACTTCCTACTGTTTGAGGTTATATTTAAGGTTCCTACACCAAGTGTATTTATCTGTTATTTATTTATTTTCCACTTTTACTGAATATTGAGCCTGGTTCTGTTCAGCCTCTTGATTTTTGTGCTCACTGTTCCTTTGTGTGAATACGACACTGAAATTTTGGAGGTGTTTAAAAAAAAAAATCCAAAGAATTTCCTGACAACTGCAAGCACTACATACATTGGGCTCCTATTAGACATCTTTGTCACATCTGGTCAATTCCTCTAAAACACTTCATAAAAAATGACATTAAATCTTGGTGCAATGATGTGAAGAAAGTCTATCTTCCCTCACTATGCTGTAAGCTCTGTGAACTGTAGGGACCTTCTGAATAGCATTCCCATTGTGTTCCTGCCTTCTAAAATAGAACTTAACCATGAGTACTTTCTAGAAGGATGGACAGGAAGGTGGGTGGGAGGGTGGGTGGGTGGATGGATGGTTGGACAGGTGGTTTGATGAATGAATGGGGAGATGGGTGGATGGATGGATGGATAAATGGATAGATGGGTGAATACACAGAAGAAGGGATAAATGAAAAATGGAAAGATGATGGATGGATGGATGGAAAAAATGAATGCATGATAACATGAATAGATGGGTGAGTAGATAGATGGATGTACAAATGGATAAATTAATAAACAGATGAATAAATGAATGAATTGACAGAAGAATAAGTGGATACATAGAAAAACAGAAAGATGATACAGGCATATAAATGGATAGATGATACATGAATGGATAGATGGATAAATGGATGTGAATGGATAGATAGTTACATGAATGGATTAATGAATATGGCCAGAAAATGGGTACATAGTGGATGGATGGATGAATGGATGAGTAGATGGGTAAGTAGGTGAACAGATAGAAAAATGAATGGATGTGGTTTAAAAAAAATAAAAAGTAAAATTCCTAGCAGATTTTCAAGCAGTCAGCACACCTCCAAAAGGCTACGTGAAAACACTGTAGATGTTATTCTCTATAAAAAGGCCAAGATTCTATCTATGGAATATCAGTCTTCAGGCAGAAATTGGATGAATGAAAACACAAATTCCTATTATATGAAATACCCAAAATGATAAGGATGTAAACTTTTGGAGATTTCACCCCAAGATGGTGAAGTATACAGTCAATCCTTGTGTCCATCCTAAAACCAACTCGATTTCAGAACCAAAAGACAAAATCATGGGTTTTAAACTATACTTTGTAATTCAACTCTCCATAGCTGAAAAGCATCAAAATAGGAGCCATGTTCTCAAAATTATGACACACACTGCCAGGCACTGGTGGCTCATGTCTATAAATCCTAGCTATTCAGGAGGCTGAGATCTGAGGATCATTTTTGGAAGCCAGCTCAGGCAGAAAAATTCTTGAGACTTACCCCCAATTAACCACTAATAAGCCAGAACCAGCTCAAGTGGCAGAATGCTAACCTTGAGTACATAAGTTAAGAGACAAGCCCAGAACTGTGCACAGGTGCGCACACATGCACACACACACACACGACACTAATCAATTTGCATGTATGTGCACAGATGTGTATATGTAGAGACAGAGACAGAGAGGGAGAGGGAGAATTCAATAGCAAGAGTGGGTACAGATTATTTTCAAATCCTCAGCTCACCTTCTGACCAGTTATTTTCTGTTTTTTTTTCTTGATTGACCTAGATACACTATAAACATTCTGTATCCAGTTGCACTAAGTACCTGAAATATCACTAGTATTGGAAACAATATATTTTTTTAAATTAGTTTCTAAGAATCTGTCTATCATATCCCCTACATTTTCAAAGGTCACATTTTCCATATTTACTTAGAAAGGCATTCTGTCGCTCGGTGACAAAGCCCTGGGCTTCCCTTGAGGGCTCTACAGCTCAAAATGAATTTGCTCTTGCCTCTCCAGCAAATCAGCCCTCCTTTTAAAACCTGCCATCGACCCACTCAAAGATCCTTATTGCAACTGGGACATGGAGCCTGAAATCCCACTTCAGGTAGAAAAAAAGAAAGAAAAAGATAAGAGCCAAATACAAAATTATGACGCTTCTTTGCCTTTCACACACATTGAAACCCCAGGACACAACTGGAATCTGCCAAATAGTGAATGGAGTTTGGTCTGCAGGGCTGCGGGATCTGCATCAGGAAGAAAGGCCTACAATGTCTGCTCTCTGTCTCTTGTCGGTCTGTCTCTCTCTTCCAGTACTAGAGCTGAAACTCAAAGCCTCATACTGTTTCTTCGTTTTATTCTGCTCCAGGCTGGTGCTCTATTATTTGAGCCACACCTCCATCTCTGGCTTTTTGCTGGTTAATTGAAGATAACTGTTCTCAGATCTGTCTTCCCAAGCTGGCTTCACACTGAGAGGCTCACATCTCAGCCTGAATAGTTAGGATTACAGGCGTGAGCCACCTGCACACGGCGTGAGGCAGTAAAACAGTATAAGCTAATTGACCGGTGATTTTCTTTAAATGGCTCTTTTTATTATTTGTTTTTTCTGGCCTTGAGGCTTGAACTCAGGGCCTAAGCACTGACCCTGTGCTCTTTTGTGCAAGGCTAGAGCTCGATCACTTGAACCACAACTCCACTTCCAGCTTTTTTTTTTTTTTTGCTAGTTAATTAAAGATAAGAGTCTCACAGACTTTCCTGCCCAGGCTGGCTTGGAACTGAAATTCTCAGATCTCAGCCTCCTAACTAACTAGGATTACAGGCCTGAGCCACCAGCACCTGGCTCTTTTAATGATTTGACTGAGAAAATTTAACCTAAACTCCACAGTGTTATAAGTTCATAGGGAAAACTACACTCAAAATAAAACTGACCTTTGACTCTTTGACTCATTTCTTCCTTTCCTTTCTTTCTGTACTTTTTGGGGGGAAGAGTTTGGTTTAGTTCTTTTTTGTTATACTTGAGCCAAGGGCCTTGTACACGCTAAGCAAACCTTCTACTACTAAGCTACATCATCAGCCCTGACACATTTGCTATTGTTTTATATTTTTAAGTACATATTGTTTTCCTTCCTCTCTGTATGTGTATGTGTGTTTGTGTGTGGGCATTGGTACTTGTACTTGAACTTGGGGCCTGGGTGCTGTCCTAAAGCTTTTTCACTCAAGGCTATTACTCTACCACTTGAACCACAGCTCCACTTCTGGCTTTTCTGTACTTAATTAGAGATAAGAGACTCACAGACTTTCCTGCCCAGGCTGCCTTCAAACCACAGATTCTTAGATCTCAGCCTTCTGAGTAGCTAGGATTACAGGCGTGAGCCACTGGCACCCAGAAAAAAAGAACATTTTCTAATTACACATGTTAACTACACTTCCAAATGAACATATCCTCTAGGGCTGGTATTGATGAAAACAATGGTTGGGTTCATACACTGCTTTAGGAGAGGTTGAACCACTTCAATTAACAGGTAAAAAATGAAACAAAACATGTTTTTGAATCGACACAGGAAAGGGAGAGCTGATTTATGCATTACAATCATCAATTCTAGTTCCTGATCATCAGAAAATGAGTGCCTGTGGGGGTTTTCTGCAGAGTCCATGGCAAGTTCAGATCTTTCTCACAAGGAAAAATGAAACTAATCATGCCTGCCTTTCTTGGTGCAGACACTAAGCCATTACTCAATGTCTATGGAGATATCTACCTAAGTAGAAACCCCATCTGAGGACAAAAAACAGGCAGAGTCATTTAGAGAGTTCCAGAATTCACAGTCCCACTTCAACACATTTTCCTGCAGCTCATCAACTAACATCTCCCTTTAGACCACTGATATGTGTTGTGATATTACTCTTACACAATAGCAATACGTTGGGCCATAACCCCAAAACATAGACCCTATCACCCCTATTTTACAGATGAGGAGGAGGAAAGCTGAGGTTACTCTGTGAGTTAATGGCAGGTCAGAGACTGGGGCTCACTTATGTCTGACTCCAACCCCACGCTATAAACTCAGCATCTCTATAGTTTGCCATGTCCCCGTTTCTACTGAAGTGACTTCCTTTTTATAAATGAAGTTTTCTTCAGACTCAGAGAGACATTGGGCTCCTGGTTTCTCTCACAGGAGGAAGTTAGATCTAAATGATAAATATACATGAAACTATATACAGGGTCATATGCTGGTACACACAAATAAACTGACCCGGGAATGGTATGCAAAGGAGAAGATTCCAATGGTATAACTCCAATGAACAGCAAACTTCAGTTTAACAAAATCAATACCCAGAAGCTCCAACAGGTGTTGGGGAAGAAGGTCAAGGAGAGGGGGGCTAGAAAAATGAAGAGGAAAGGCAGGCAAAACAGTCATGGTACTCAATGTATATATGTGATCCAGGTAACTTGAGAGGAAAGGTGGGGTTGGGAAGGATAGGGGAGAACAATAATAGGGGCAACCGTGATCAAGCTGCATTTCGTTTACAAACTCACATGTTAAACTGAAGTCCCTTTTGTGTGTGCCAGTCCTGGGGGTTGGCTTGAACTCAGGACCTGGACACTGTCCTTGAGTTTTTACACTCAAGTCTATACCACGTAAGCCACAGCTCCAATTTCAGCATTTAAAAAAAAATGTATTGAGGGGCTGGGAATATGGCCTAGTGGCAAGAGTGCTTGCCTCGTATACATGAGGCCCTGGGTTCGATTCCTCAGCACCACATATACAGAAAATGGCCAGAAGTGGCACTGTGGCTCAAGTGGCAGAGTGCTAGCCTTGAGCAAAAAAGAAGCCAGGGACAGTGCTCAGGCCCTGAGTTCACGGCCCAGGACTGGCAAAAAAAAAAAAAAATGTATTGCTGGTTAATTGGAGATAAAACGTCTCACAGACTTTCCTTCTCCAGGCTTGCTTTGAACCATGATCCTCAGATCTCAGCCTCCTTAATAACTAGGGTTACAGATGTGAGCCACCAGTGCCCAGCAAGATAATCTACTTTTAAGCTCCTGGGAGCACATGACAGTCCATCATTTTGCATGACCTATGGATTTCCTTCTCCCAACCCAGGCCAACATTCCCAGCTTCCCTAAGAGCGTAATGGGCTCTCCTTGGTCCTGTAGTGCCCCACACAGCTCCTAGATGAGGGTGTCCAAGGCATTCTTGCTCTATTGCTATCCCTGAACTCTTAGCTGGAAACATGGCTACCTGAGTAAGAGCTGCCTTGCCCGTGAGTTCCTTGAAGCAAGGTGTGGGCTCCATGGTTAAGTTGTAGCTGAGAAAACATGAACACTAATAGAATCATTGACAGCGAGCCTGCGTCCTTTGTCTTTCCTTACCCCTTCCTGCTTACTGCTGGCTGACAAGCATGTGGTGATTGCACGGGCCAGTGTCGTCCTGGACCATGCGCCAACTCACTAAAGGTGGTAAGACAGGAAGCTGAAAGGAAAAGAAATGATGGGCTCTGGATTTCTGACTTCAGTGTTTCCTGTGAAAACGCTAATCCTGGCTGGGCACTGGCTCACACCTGCAATCCTAGCTAATCGGGAGGCAGAGATCTGAGGATCACTGTCTGAAGCCAGCCTGGGCAGGAAAGTCGGTGAGATTCTTATCTCCAATTAACCACAAAAAAAAAAAATCTGGAAATGTAGCTGTGACTCAAGTGGTAAAACTCCAAACTTGGATGAAAAAGCTAAAGGAGAGCATGAGGCCCTGAGTTCAAGCTGCATCACCAACACACACACACACACACACACACACACACACACACACGACACTCCTATCTCTAAAGCAGCCATACTTCATTATAAACCTTAATTCTGACATTCTATGTCTCATGACACCATTGTTTCTACGCTTTAAATAAAACAATCTTTTGCTTTGGATTTGCCCACACACACTCCCCAGCCATTGATAACAGTAGAGCAGCTGGTGCAGAACAGAGGAAGGGGGAAAAGGGTCTAAAAATTATCTCTGACCTCAGCAGGAAACAAAGTGAGAAATGGACTCATGGAAATAAAACACACGCCTCAAAGGAGGAATTACACATTCTGGAACCAAGATGTCATTAATAGTTTGTTTAAGGAGTAAAACGTCTAGAACATGATGCAAACTGTTTGGATCAAAGGGACTTGGGGAGCCCTCCGGTGTGGTGTATGAAACTAAGTCTCCAGGTCTTGGTGAAAGAAGCTTCGAAGGTCTAGAAAGCAGCTGAGCCTGCCCCAGGTTAGGCCTCAAGTGCCAGCCTGTGTCCCAGAGGTAAATGGGCCACAGAGGGGCCAGCACCCCAAAACTTACAGGGCCTCCTCCATTCAACAAGGCCTTTGGCCAGGGATTCATCACCGCAGGCTCTTTAGCCGGCAAATGCATTCTTCTGATTTAAATCCAGTCTACCACCAATTTGCCCCGAAGAGTGCCATCTCTCACCAAACTCAACTACACCTGGCTTAAAAGTGAGGAAAGGGAAAACACACACATGCATGCACATGCGTACACACACACATACACACACTTGACCAAGGTGCTGATAGCTCATGCCTGTAATCCTAGCTACTCGGGAGACTGAGATCTGAGGATTACTATTCGAAGCCAGCCCAGGCAGAAAAGTCCATGTGACTCTTCACTCCAGTAAACAAGAATTAAAAAAAAAAAAAGCCAGAAGTGGAAGTGTGGATCAAGTGGTCAAGCACCAGCCTTGAACAAAAACAAACAAACAAAAACCTAAGGGAGTGGAACAGGATGGACTGAGACTGAAGAGTGACAAGGTATCTCATTTCCATGAAACTCGCTGCCTCCATCCCAAACCAGAGCTCTATCATGAGGATGGGACCCTTTCCCAGCCAAGACGAAGTTAAAAAATTCATCTGTGTACTACATATATATGTGAAATCTCTCCATTCTAAAATGTTAACATTGACACAAAATCTTTCAGACATCCTGAGGGAGAACACGTCTACACGTAAGCTGGCTTTGGAGAGCCAGTCTGAAACCCATCTTCTCACTATTGTCCTCAGCCACAGCTAAGGCCACCAAGTCACTTATAGTCACTGAGCCTCTTCAGTTAGAGTGAAGAATCTCCAGACCACCAGACACACAGTCTCCAAGGTCATCAGTCTTTTGGAGTCCTTCCTCTATCTCTCCAGAAGACAGAAAGGGCAACTGAACCCTGGATCTGAGAGGCACCCCATCTGGAACCACTTCTTTCAAAAGGAGGGGAGAGAGGCCCAGGGGAAACCACAGTTGTTTTTCTAGGGGATGCACCATCTGCAGAAGAGGCAGACACCTGCGGAGACCTCCATGAAGCAGGGACAGGCAAAGCCCCACGGTGCAAGATGAGGGAGATCTCCCTTGGTGAGCAGCTCAGGGGGCTAGAATTAGGCCAAAAGGGACCTCCCATGAAGTGTCCCCAGGACCTTTGCTCCTGAAGCAGGGCCATCATTTCAAGGGAGCTGGGCTGCCAGGAGAGGGGGGTGGATGCACTTTCTTGACATTTAGGGTCTCCCTGCTCTACCCACTTTCACGGATCGCTGCCTTCCCCCGCCCCCAGGTACACACACACACACACACACACACACACACACACACACAACCTTAAAAAGGACCCTGCTTGGTGAAGGCTGGGTGGTTGCATTGACGGATGGGGTGCCTAACTCAGGCACTTTTTTAAAAGTCTTTTTCACCCTCTCTTCCTGAAACACCAGCCTCCTCGGAGCCTACCTTGACACTGGAATCCCTGCTTTCCGAAGCCCCTGCAAAATAAAAAGAGGTTCGTCAGCCCACGGTGTCCAGCCACAGCTGACTGCCCGCGAAGTGGCCTCCCTCTGTGACAGGCGCAGCATGCCAGCCACAGGCGGGTTCCTGGGGGTCTTCCGCTTGGCAGGGGCACGAGGGGGGCAGCCAAGGCACTAACCCCCACCTCCTGTCACCCCAGCATAAAAGACTACCACTCTTAGGTAGAGAGATGGGGGGCATTTCGGTCGGGATAGGGGTGCAAGGCAAGCTGGAGATGTATCTATGGAGATCTACCCATGGAGTACCCTTGGGGCAAGAGAAAAAGACTCATCCAAAGAAAGCCACGTGAGACGGCCCCATGGTTGGCGGTGCCCCCCCCCACCCTGTGAAGGGGAAAAGGACACGGGGTGGTGGGGAGAGAAGGGGACCCTCAGAGATACGAGAGTGAAGAGAGAGAAGTGCAGAGAGGAAGGGGAGGGGGGAACGAAGAGGCGCAGGAGAAAACGCAGGGCAACTCCTGGTACTGGGGACCCCAGAGGGAGGAAGGATGCCCCTCGTGCCCTCAGGGGAGATGGCTGAAGCGAGCGGCTCCCTCCCCGGAAAGGAGGCGCGCGGGTGAGAGCGCCCCGAGTCCGGAAGAAGGCAGAGATAGGGAAGCTCCAGGCGCGAAGGCGCCGACAGAGGCGCTTGGAGCCCGGGTGAGGAAAGGTGCCGGCGGCGCTGCCCCCCGGGACGCTGCCCGGGCCGGAGCGAGGGGCAGGTCAGCCTGCGGGACCGCCCGCGCGGGGGCTTGGGGGCGAGCGGGACGCCGGGTGCGGGGCACGGGGGACTCAGGGTCGCGGGGCTCGGGGCGCGGGGGTCGCCGGGTGCAGGGTGCGGGCTGCGCGGGGCACGGGGTGCGCGGGGCACCGGGCGCGGGGCGCGGGGGACGCGGGGAGTGAGGGGGCGCGGGGGACGCGGGGAGTGAGGGGGCGCGGGGCGCAGGGGGCGCGGGGCGCAGGGCGCGTGGGGCGCGGGGAGTGAGGGGGGCGCGGGGCGCGGGGCGGCTCGGGCGCCCCTCGGGGCCCGGCAGGTGTCCGGCAGGGGCGCAGCGGATCCTCACCAGATGAAGTCGGTGCAGTGGCTGCAGAAGGTGGGCTGCTTGAAGAAGCGGGCGGTGAATTTGTGGTTCTTCACCTCGTGCACGTTCTTCTGCCGGAGGGCACCTTTGCGGGCGAAGCGCACGGTGCTCTCCTCGCCCTCGCTCGGCGGCGGCCCCGCAGCCGGGTCAGCCATCTTGCGCGCGGGGAACCGGAGAGCCCGAGAGAGCGGCACCGGCCCCCGAGGGGCTGAAGGGGATCCGGGCCCGGAAGGCGGCGGGGTTGGAGGCGGCGGCCGCTGCGGGCTGCTGCTGCCGCCCCGGGCCGCGGGCGCTTCCCCTGCGCCGGCCGCGCGCGCCCCGAGCCGCGCCGTCACTCACCCAGCTGCCGCCGCCGCTGCCGCCGCCGCCGCCGCCGCCGCCGCCGCCGCCGGTCCAGCTGCGCTGGGCACCGCTGGCCCCAGCTGCGGGGGAGGGGGCGGGGCCAGCCGCTGGCCCGCCTTCCTCATTTGCATCGCGCCCGAGGCCCCGCCCCGCGCCGCCAGCTGCTTTGCATATTGGCACCCCCGGGTGGCCGCGGGCCTCCAGGCGCCGTGCGCTCCAACGCCGCCGCAGCGCTGCGGCGCGGATAACACAGCCTGCGGGCCTCCCGCGCGTGCGCGCACGCACACACACACTCTGCTCCTCGGCCCTGGGGGTGCATTAGAGGGGTGAGCTCCTCGTATACATCCCTGACCCAAAGCAGAAGGACCTGCAGGGTCCTGGAACAGCGCCCCTCCGCCCACCCTGAGGCCCGCATCTCCCAGGGGCATAGGTTTGGCTGTCACTCATGCGGCCAGGCCTATGTCACACACACACACACACACACACACACACCTCTGCAGAGGCAGAGGAAGAGCAATCATTTTATATCTCATCTAACTCCACCACAAAGATGATTGATTCCTGGCTTCGCTTGCCAGAACTCTCTCCACAAAGGAGGTAAAATGGGACTCATAAGGAAGAGAAAGAAATTTGGTATTCTCCCCAGATTTCATTCACTTCAGTCTGGGCATATTGTACACCTTCTTTTTAAAAAAAAAAAAAAATGCATTTAGCCAGGCCTCCATGGCTCATGTTTGCCATCCTAGCCACTTAGCAGGTTGAGATCTGAGGATGGGGGCTTGAAGCCAGCCTGGACAGGAAAGTCTATGTGGCTCCTATCTCCAATTAACCAGCAAAAAAAGCCAGAAGTAGAGCTGTGGCTTCAGTGGTAGAGAACCAACCTTGAACAAAAAAGTTCAGGGACAGTGCCCAGGCTTCAGAACCAGAACATATACACACACTCACACACACTGCATTTGCTTTGAGCTGAGTTTGATTTAAAAGAGGTATCTGTATTACTAATCTCTATGCTTACAACTGAGAAGAACCTGAAGCCTTCCTTTGCTAAAGGAGATTAACAAAGGGTAGAGAGGTGTGTGAGCGACACTGGTTCATATCCAGCTGGGACCCCCCTCCGAGCTGCGCACGAGGAGGAGCAACAGGTAACTAAGAGGGTAGTTACTGTCCTAGTGATGTCCATATTCTTTAAGACCCTGTCCGAGCACTGCATCTATACCCTCCAGCCCCATCATACCCTCCCCTCTGGGAGGGGAAGAAAGGAGGCCGCCATGGACAACTTCAGAGCTCCTAGAAGCTATGGCATGTCAAACTTGTGTCTGACACCTTCTAAGCGTCCAATAAATACAAATTGAATGAGTGGGTAAATGAATAAAGACTTAAGACACAGCACCCTTTCACCTCTACCCATACCCAGTAAGCAGCCAAACATAGTAAGTATAGTTGGTAGCTAGTGATTCACACCAGTAATCCTAGCTACTCAGGAGTCTGAGATCTGAGGATCATGGTTCAAAGCCAGCCTGGGCAAGAAAGCCCATGAGACAGCACCCAGAGGCTGAATTTAAACTCCAGTGCCAGCACAAAAAGGAGAAGAAGAGGGAGGAGGGAGAGGAGGAGGGGGAAGAAGAGGAGGAGAAGGAGGAGGCCGAAGAAGAGGAAGAAGAGGCCGAGGAGGAGGCAGAACCAAGAGGAGGAAGAACCAGGTTCACTCATTCTCTCTTCTAGATTTGGGGCCCAGGCTGGCTGGCTTTTCTAGTCTTCATGAGGCACCTCTCTAATTCTTAGAGTCATTTCCCCCTTCATTTACTTCAATTAGCTCTAATGAGCTTTCTGTCACTCACCATAAGTGTTTAAACCACCATTCTTATGAAGAGATGCTCCGCCTCATTCATAAGAAGATAAATGAACATTAAAGTTACAATGAACTACCATTTATCACTTATCAGGTGAGCAAAGAAAAACAAAACCAGAAAAGCCTAACAACTCTGTTGCGAGGGCTCTGGGGAAGGGGGCATGGCCACCAGCCCTAGTGTGAGTGGGAATGCTCAGTTCCTGCCTAGGGCAGGCAAGCCGGCACCACCGCTGTCAGCCCTGACTGGGTGCTTGCCCTTCTGCCTAGCCATCCTCAGTACTGGGATGTCACGCTACAGGCATGCTACCTGCGGGGGAAGTAGTGTAGGCACGAGGTTATCTGTTGGAGCATAATTTAGTGGCGAAAACAATGCACCTCTTATGATCACAAAATGTGACTTTCTAAGGGACATGACACAACTGTCACAATGAAGAAAGTTCTCTACATTCTGATATGGAAAGAACTCAGAAAGAGGGGGGAAATTTGCTGCATGCTGGCAGGTCACACCTGTAATTCTAGTGACTCAGGAGGCTGAGATCTGAGGATCAAGGTTCAAAGCCAGGCTGGGGAAGAAAAGTCTATGAGACTCTTTATCAGAATTAACCACCAAAAGGCTAAGAGCAAAGTGGTAGAGTACTAACCTTGGGCAAAAAAGCTAAGGGACTGCCCTAAGGCCATGAGTTCAAGCTCTAATAGCCACGCACATGCGCATGCGCATGCGCACATGCACGCGCACGCGCATGCGCATGCGCACATGCACGCACACATGAGTCTGTGACCCATTACTGTGACCTGCTTTTTCTCCTTCCTTCCTTCCTTCCTTCCTTCCTTCCTTCCTTCCTTCCTTCCTTCCTTCCTTCCTTCCTTCCTTCCTTCCTTCCTCTCTCCTCTCCTCTCTCCCCTCCACTCCCCTCCCCTCCCTTCCCCTCTCCTCTCCTCTTCTCTTTCTCCTGGCTTCTGTACCACAATCCCCTAGGTCTCTGCCCCTGGAGTCACTGGGATTACAGGCGTGTGCCTAGGTCTCTGCCCCTGGAGTCACTGGGATTACAGGCGTGTGCCACCACATCTGGTAGGGAGGCAGTGAGAAAACAGCCATTTGCAAACTGGGAAGAGGCCCTCTCCAGCCCCTGGATCCGCTCACACGTGGATTTTGAGTTTCCTAGTCTTCAGAATTTTGAGAAATAAATGTCTCTTTTGTTACAGCAGCTGGAGCTGACTAAGACAGTGAGTGGGTATAGAGACAACATGATACAATTTACAGACAACAATTGACTCAGTTCAGGATTCCGAAGAGGCAGATGAAGAACCCGGATTGAAGCTCCAGAATTCAGTAATCAGTTCTTAGAGGCGGGGATGGGGCCTGCAGCGCCCACACAGTGATAACCCTCGCAGTGACAAAGCTGCTCTCTCCCGCAGAGGGAAGACTGCAGTAGTAGTTGTAGCCACCTTTCTATTCCACTAGTGAGAGTCACTGAAGCACATTGGGGACTTGTTCTAAACTTGCTCCTTGCATGTGTTCTTAGACTCCTACTCTGTGCCTAATTTAACTCTACTCTTCACCAAAAAAAAATTGCCTCAGCCTCTCTCACTTCTCCCTCATCCAGATCATCTGATCCTATTATGGTTTGTTGTTGTTTTTTAGTGAGATACTGAAGTGAGATGGAGGTCCTCTCTAGGGTGAGAATGACAATGCTTTCTACCCCACGTGTGTGTGTGTGTGTGTGTGTCTGTGTCTCTGTGTGTGTGTGTGGTGGTCCTAGGGCTTGAACTCAAGGCCTAGGCACTGTCCCTGAGCTTTTTTACTCAAGTCTAGAGCTCTACCACTTGAGCTTCTGGCTTTTTGAGTAGTTAATTGGAGAAAAGAGTTTCACAGATTTTCCTGCCCAAGCTGGCTTTGAACTATGATCCTTAGATCTCAGCCTCCTGATTAAGATTACAGGCATGAGCCACCAGCACCCAGTCACAAGCAATTATCTTGATAAAATAAAGTCTTTGCTATAAGCCACATTCTTGCAAATGTTGCTAAGAGCAGAACAATATCCTGTAGACCTAGAATTAGTTGTTAGTTCCACATTAATGTAATGAGTCTTGACTTCAGAAAAATCCTTTGGATAACCTTTATGAAACTGAACTTAGATGGCATTGCTTTTTTCCCCCAATAAAATAAAATATTCTCAGTACCACTAAACATCAACCTTCTCTACAACCCAGCCATACCACTCCTGAGCATCAATGAGCCAGGATAGGACAAGGACGCCTGCACATCCATGTTCATTGCTGCACTGTTCGCAATAGTCAGGCTATGGAAACAACACAGATGCTCCACAATAGGTAGGTAAGTGCATCCCCAAAATGTGGTACCTGTACACAATGGAATTTTACACAGCCATTAGAAAGAATAGGATAATGTCACTTGCAGGGAAATGGATGGACCTAGAACAAATCATGTTAAGTGAGGTAAGCCAAGCTCAGAGAGACAAACGGCGCATGTTCTCTCTGATATACAGAAGTTAGATCTAAAGCGCGCACTGGAATATGATAAATTATACAGGATTCTAGATATACATGGTGAGACTAAAAGAGGATCTTCTTAGGAGAGAAACATGACGGCGCAACGGTTACATGTCTCTTCATATTTATACAAAATTGTGTGTGCATATATATACATGTATATACACTAAATTTATTGATAGATAAATAGATAGAACTCCAAGATATGGAAACAAGAGATTTCTTTTTTAATTTTTAGTTTTTGATGATTCTATCTTCTTTACCTTATGTATGGTATAGTCACATCTCTATCTTCAGGAGGGGGAGAGGAGGGCACAGAACTTGAGGGGTAAAAGGGTGAAAAGTGCATCCGTGGAGCTCCATGGACACAGATGAAAGTGAACTTTGCAGCTCGTGGGTGGAGACGAGAGGGAGGGCCTGGGAGAGAGCAAGGGAAGGGAAGACACGGTAAAATGTGCTCATTACCTGACTCGTGTCATTGTAATCCCTCTGTGCATATAATAGCAATAAAGTAAATTAGTTTTTTTTAATATCCTCAGTACCTAGGAAGAAAAACTGATCTGAAACAGTTTCTCTATGCAGTAACAATGTAAAACACGATTTGTGAACAGACCCATATGCTGTAGAGTTGGATACAAAGTGTACTTATGACGGGATGAAAGAGATTATGGTCCTTTATCTCAATAAACCAAATTCTAAGATCTCATTTGCTCCTTGAATTTAAAAATGGTTCCTCTTGCCTTTGTCAGATCCTGAGAGTTAATCCCTCAATGCCGGAATTTTAGACCTGACTGAGATAACTAATTTTTTTTTTCTTCCTAGAGTAACAACAGTTTTCACATCCTAACTTTATAACAGCAGTTTCAGGACTGGTCTAGAGATATACACACACATAATGTATATTCACACACACAAAAAAAGTTGTGTCTGAGGCTTGACAAGACCAAAGCCTGCAGGGGGAAAAAATGAGTTCCAAAATAAAAAATCGATTATAACAATTACTCGGCTGGAATTCCAGGGGCAAATGAAGTTGTTGCCCTATGCCCTATGCTACCTACCTATTTGGCTACACGCACTGTAGCCAAATACAATACTGCAGAATCTTCTGAGATAAAGCTTTGAGCCATAGGTCAATCAGGAGGTGACAAAGCAGATGGTATGAAAGCTGGGTTTGCCCTCCCAGCTCTGTTATGGCACCTGGTATGGTGGAGATGACCCCTGTGGCATCAGAACACTGAAGGAGGTGAAAAAAAAAAAAAGGATGAGAGGGGGGGCACCAGTGGCTCACACCTGTCATTCTAGCTGCTTAGGAGGCTGAGACCTGAGGATCACGGTTCAAAACCAGCCTGGGGCAGGAAAGTCCGTGAGACTTTTTTTCTCCAATAAACTACCCAAAAGCTAGAAGTGGAGCTGTGGCTCAAGTGGTAGAGCGCTAGCCCTGAGCAAAAGAAGCTAAGGGATAGTGCTCAGGCCCTGAGATCAAACCTCAGGGCTGGCAACTCTCCCTACCCCCACCCCCAAAAAAGAGCATTCTGAAAATCTCAAAGAAAAAATATTCAATGGGTAATTTTTTTAGCTCCTCTCCAGTACTTCATGCACAAATGTGTGACCATTTTCCTCAATACCTGGATGAGGAGTATGCACTGCTTATGGCCTTCTACAACAGCAAAGCTAGCCTTGGGTCTGAGCCACTGCAAGTCAGTTAACTTCCTATCACTGACAAGTACCTGAGATGAATAACCTCAAAGGAGGAAAGGTCATTCATCCCATGACCACTGGACACCATGGAAGGGAGTGTCCAGTGGAGCAGAAAAAAAAATCTCATTTCATGGTTTCTACAGGAAAGGAGAAGAGAGAGAGAGAGAGAGAGAGAGGGGGGGGGGGAGGGAGGGAGAGAGAGAGAGAGAGAGAAACAATATGAATAAGAAAAACAGGAAAGGGCTGGGGATATAGCCTAGTGGCAAGAGTGTCTGCCTCGGATACACGAGGCCCTAGGTTCGATTCCCCAGCACCACATATACAGAAAATGGCCAGAAGCTGTGGCTCAAGTGGCAGAGTGCTAGCCTTGAGCGGGAAGAAGCCAGGGACAGTGCTCAGGCCCTGAGTCCAAGGCCCAGGACTGGCCCAAAAAAAAAAAAAAAAGAAAAACAGGAAAAAAAAAAACAGAAAGAGGGAGAGGAGAGAAAAGAGAAGGAAAAAGAGGAGGAGGAGGAGGAGGAGAAGGAAGGAAGGGAAAATGGAAGGGAGGATGGAAAGAAGAAAATAGAAGGTGTCAAGGGCAAAAATATCCCTTTGAAATGCATGCTCCCAATGATTTATTACCTCCAATTAATCTCCACCTCCTAAAGTTTTCAGCATCTCCTAATAGCCTCCTAAATTATGAATGCATCATCACTGTAGCCCAGGGGTGAAGTTCGTGATCCAATCCATCTCCCAAAGCGCAACCCGCCAGCACAGCGGCTCCCACCTGCAATCCTCCCCGCTCAAGAGGCTGAGATCCAGGAACAGCAGGAACTGGCCTCTGTGTAGCTAGCTGACCGCTTTCTTTGCCCTCTCGTGCCTTCATTCTTTTCCGTTTCCTTTCTTGGAATTGGGTGGATCGAAGACCATCCCTGACTTGAAGATTGGGTTTCATTGTGTTGGGCTCGTGGTGACATGGCGTTTAACTCAGAATTACTTTGTCAGGGAAGGAGATGTGGAGAATTCATGTTTAAGGGGAAGACCTTATATTTTGCCACACAAGAAGAATCCTGGAGATAGGAGGCAGAACAAATGGGTATATGCAGCAAGACTGGCCTTCAACATGGCTTAGGATAGTAGACAGGTGCAGGTGGCTCATGCCTGTCAGCCTAGCAACTCCGTGTGATTTGAAGCCAGTCCAGATAGGAAAACCTATGAGACTCTGATCTCCAATTGAACACCAAAAAGCTGGACATGGAGCTGTGCCTCAAATCATAGAGTGCTAGTTTGAGCACAAAAGCTGAGGTCATTGCCAAGGCCCTGAGTTCAAACCCCAGGACTGGCACAATTAAAAAAAAAAAAAACTAAACTAAAACAAAAAACAAACCAACTAAAAAAAATAAAATTAAAAAAATTTAAAAATCAACTCCTCCTCCAAACCAACAACAACAAAACAAACTCCAAATCCAAAAAATAAGAAGCAATGAAAAAAATAACCCTACAAAAATGGCTTCGATGGAAAATATCATATAGATTATAATTTCTTTAAGTTATTTTTTAATTCCCCTACTCTGTGATGATCAAGCTCAGGCAGTTGGTTCTTTTTGAGGTGGCATTTCCTGGAAAAGGCTATCCAGAAGCTTCTAGATAATTAAGATAGACTCTTGTAAATTTTAATGCTGGGCTTATGCCTCAGTTCCCAGATCTCTGCCTCTTGAGGAGCTAGGATTGCAGGCGTGAACTACCACACTGTGCTGTATGGTGTTTTTAAAAATCTATTTTTCCCATCTCCTGGTTGCAGAGTTTGGTCCACTTGATCAATTACAGTTGATCAATCAGTGGGATAGAGAGACATCTCTATCATGTTGCTCCTTGTTTTCAGTTGCATGAGTTTCTATTGCATAATTTCTGGTACTTCTGTTTTCTGTTGTATTTTGCAGATTTCTTTTCCCTTGGCAGGGAGATGTTTTCACTGCTTTCTCATTTTCTTTTGTGTATATTCTATAATTACCTTCCTAGTGGCTACCATGGGGATCACACTTAACATCTTGGAGTTGGAACTTTCTAATTTGAATTTATACCAGCCTAACTTAAACAGCACACAAAAGCTCTGCTCTTACACACCCGTCTTGACAGCTTTCAGAGACCAATGTCACAAAATTATATCTCTATCCACTATGCATCCTAAAACATGAACTAACAATCTTCTTATACTTTTAAGATAATGCTTTATATTCTTAAATCATGTAGACAAGAGAAAGCAGAGTGCAAACCATTCATGGCTACCTGAGGTTTTACAATTTCCCAGGAATTTTAGATGACTTTCATTTTTACTTCTTTGTTTTGCTTCCTGTTCCTGGTATTCAGTGTCCTTTCTGCTGGATTCCCCATAGCATTTCTTGTAGGGCAGCGCTGGTGCTCTTTCACTTCACAGTTCTTTTTTTTTTTTTTTTTTTTTGTCAGTCATGGGGCTTGAACTCAGTGCCTCGGTGCTGCCTCAGAGCTCTTTGGCTCAAGGCTAGTGCCCTACCATTTTGAGCCACAGCATCACTTCCGGTTTTCTGGTGGTTAACTGGAGATAAGAGCCTCACAGCCTTTCTTGGCTTCGAGCAGTAATCCTCAGATCTCAGCCTCCTGGCTTAGCTAGGATGGCAGGCGTGAGCCACCAGCACCCAGTTGTTCCAGGATTCTTGACTGACACGTTTTCTCTGGACACACTGAGTGACAGCTGTCCACTATCCCATGGGCCCCATAATTTCTGAGATAATTGTGAAGACCCTCTGTATATGTACGGAGCTGCTCCACTTCCTCTGCCTACTTCCAGGACTCTCTTTGTCTTCCAGGAGTCAGATTATAATGAAGTTCCATTTGCATGTCATGGAGACACCACCACCTGGACTTGGTTGAGCTTCTAGCAGGTTTATATTCATGTCTTTCCACAAACTTGCAAAGCTTCTGACCCTTACTTCTGTAAACAGTCTCTCAGAGAATTCCTCTTTCTTCCTCTCTCTCCAGAGACTTCCACAGTGCCGTGTTGTTTTACTTGATGGGGCTTCACAGGTGCCATGGGCTGTTCTCTTTTCCTCAATCATTTTTCATTCTGTTCCTCAGACTCCATAATCTCAATGATCCTAGACTGAAATTTGCTCAGACGTTGCCTTCGAATCCCCGCAGTGAATTATTTTTTTTGTTTCAGTTAACTAACTTACAGCCTGAGAATTTCTTTTTGCTTTTGTGTTTAGGTTTTCTATCTCCATATGTATTTCCATTTTTGTTCACATATTGGCTTTGTTAGAATATACTAGACTTTGCCAGAAAACCATGCAGCCATCCAGGTGCAAGAACAAGAGAAAGGTTTATTGCCAGTAAAGGGACCTGCAAGACCCCTGCTCACAAGGAGAAGAAGAAGTGCCGGCTATTGTCTGGGGTGACCTATATAACCTATGAGGATTTGGAGGCAGAGACCCCAGTGTGGATGTGGGGACCAGGGGCTTCATCATGGCCAGCTAGGATTTATGGCTGCTGCCCAAGTAGTAGATAAGGGGTCCTGCAGCTGCCCAGGCCTGGAGGTCACCCTAAGGGGACCTTGCTGCCTTATATGGCTGTAGCTGCCCCAAAGGAGTGCCATCTCAAGGAAGAGGGGGTGGAGGTGATTATTCACTGCTCTTGGGCCCACTTGGGCCTCGTGTTACTGAGGAAAGGAGCGTACTAAGCTATGGGAGAGGAGGCTATTGGGCTAACAGATTTCATCCACATCTTCCTTCTTTCAGCATCTTTAAGACTTATGGTGCTGGTCCTGGGTCTTGAACTCAGGCCCTGGTGCTGTCTCTCAACTTTTTCGTTCAAAGCTGGTACTCTATCTTTTGAGCCACACCGCCACTTCTGGCTTTGGCTGGTTAATTGGAACTAGGAATATCACAGACTTTTCTACCCAGGCTGGCTTCAAACTGTAATTCTTGGATCTCAGCCTTCTGAGTGGCTAGGACTGCGGCCTAGTGCCCTTCTAAGTAGGAGTTTAATGGTCAGTTCTGCATTCTTTCTACAGGAGTAAATAATGTCTCCAGGAATAAACCAATTATTTTTTATTTGCTCAATGTGTGTAATTGTGGAGAAGGTGGGAGGAGAAGAGACAAATGGGGCAGATCAGTCAGGAGTCCTTGGGGACAAGGAGGGACTTTTAGGCTTTTATTTTATTTTTGTCGGTAGTAGGGCTTCAACTCGAGGCCTGGCTGCTGTACCTGAGCATGTTTTTGCTCAAGGCCAGCCCTCTACCACTTTGAGCAGTTCCACCTCTGATTTTCTGGTGAAAATAGGAGAAAAGAGTCTCAAGGACTGGCTCCGAACCTTGATCCTCAGCTCTCAGCACCCTGAGGAGCTAGGATTACAGGCCTGAGGCACTGATGCCCAGCTCAGAGTTTTCGTCTTTTTTTTTTTTTTTTTTTTTTGGCCAGTCCTGGGGCTTGGACTCAGGGCCTGAGCACTGTCCCTGGCTTCTTTTTGCTCAAGGCTAGCACTCTGCCACTTGAGCCACAGAGCCACTTCTGGCCATTTTCTGTATATGTGGTGCTGGGGAATCGAACCTAGGGCCTCATGTATACGAGGCAAGCACTCTTGCCACTAGGCCATATCCCCAGCCCAGAGTTTTCATCTTTTAGGAGATCACATCCAAAAACTTCTCACCAACTGTTCAACATTAAGAAAAACTGAATGCTGATTATTCCCCAGTCTACATGTTTTTAATGGCTGTGAACCACTGAGGCCTGGTTTCTATAACTTTCTATAGAAAGAGAGAGAGCGAGAAAGAGAGAGAGAGAGAGAGAGAGAGAGAGAGAGAGAGAGAGAGAAAAGATGATTGAGTGAGAAGAGGTGGGGAGAGGAAAAGGAAAGGAAACAAATCACTGCATTGGCAAAAATAATAATAAATAAATAAAGTCCCAGAGACTCTGGTCCAGGAACCTGACCTGCATGAATCTAGGTGCCATGTGATAGTACAGGCCCCCCAGGAACCACATGGCCTTTGGCAATCCACCAGCCCTTGCAAGGCCAAGGCCAGCACACACACACACACACACACACACACACACACACACACACACACACACACACACCGCCATGAGGGGCTGTTTGTTGTTTCAGACCAAAGCCATGCAGGGCACTTGGTTCAAAAGGCAGGATGTGGGATATGGGTGTCGAGCGAGGGGCTCAGAGGAAACGGCCTGTAGTCAGTGCGATGCCCTGTGGCCAGGGAGGTTTTCCCATGCCTCGCTGGGAGGGGCTGGAGCTGAGGACCACGAACAGAACAGACGGCAGCTCAGCGACGCTTACAGCCCGCCCTCCTCCTCTGTACCTTTGGCTGTGCGTGGGCGAAGGGCTTCATGTTATTTCAGCCGTGGCTCGGCCCTGCGCTTCCAAAGAGGGACTCGCTGCAGCCGTGACTTCTGGGGGAGCTGTCACCATGGGAGTGAGGCCTGCCCCGTGGTCATCGCCCCATCGCCATCGTCCCATGGGAGTGAGGCCTGCCCTGTGGCCATCGCCCCGTGGGAGTGAGGCTCACCCTGTGGCCATCGCCCCGTGGGAGTGAGGCTCGCCCTGTGGCCATCGCCCCGTGGGAGTGAGGCTCGCCCCGTGGTCACTGCTCCCATGGCCATCCGCGCAGCTCCACAGGTGGCACCCAGTCGCCCACAGCGGGGCCTCCGGACCAACACGGGGCTGTGGGGACTAAGCAGGGCCGCTGGGAGGGGATTCAATGGTGTGATTCCCTCCAACGACTGTCTTGTGTGCGAACAACGTGGATAGCAGGACGCAGGGCAGGCAAGTGTGCGGTGGGGAAGGAGAGTAAGGCTGCGCAGAGGTGGCCACACCGCCAAGTCTGGCACACAAGAGAAAGAGAGACTAGACATGACTTTTTCTTCCAAAAGCAATAGGCCACGGAAGAGGAACAGTCCTTGGGTGGAAGGCCTGCCCAGGCATTGAGTGTAGCAAAGGTGCATGGAGAAAGGGCGGTGTGAGGGGGCTGTTGCTGGGGGTCACCTTTGACCCTTCTTTGGAAGCAGGCCCTAGGAATCTGAATCCTGAGCCGGCCAAAGGTGGCTCCAGGATCTGTTTTGTTTTCTCTTTTTTGGGGTTTTGGGATTTTAGTTTTGTTTTGTGATTTTGTGTCCGCCCTGGGGCTTGAACTCAGGGCCTGAGCCCTGTCCCTGAGCTTTATTTTGCTCAAGGCTAGCACTCTACCACTTGAGCCCCAGCTCTGCTTCTGGTTTTTGAGTAGTGAATCGGACATAAGAGTCTCACGGACTTTCCTGCCCGGCGGGCTCTGAACTGTGATCCTCAGATCTCAGCCTCCTCCGTCACTGGCATGACAGGCCTGAGTAACGGGTGCCCAGGGAGATTCTCACTCAGGATCAGCCTACGTGCAGCTAGGAGAGAGAAGCAAACCGGAGGGAACATATGAACTGAAATCACCCTAGAAAGAGCAGGGTGAGCCAGCCAAAGAGGACACAGGGAGGGAGGCATGTTTGGGGAACTTTCTGGTACTACAGTCAGCACCGGGTGGCCCAGGTTCTTGGCCACATTGCTGATCCCAAGATGGCTGAATGAAGCAATGAAGTCAACCTAAGTAGCAGGAGGCAGGCGGGGTGGGTGTCTCCATCAACGAAGTCATCTTCGGCCCGGTTCTTGTCACTTCCCCCGCCTGGCTAGTTCCATCTGGTTGGTCAAAATTTAGCTCAGGGCAACAGTTCCTTACAGTACTTCCTCTGCCTTCTGACAGACAAACCCGTCAGCAAGACAAGAAGAACCGCCAGGATCTCAAAGTTTAGCTGCCCCAAACTTTCCTCTACTGATGTCTGCACCCTTAGCCCTTACCTAAGACAAGAGAGGCATTTCAAGTAAGGATGGAGAAAATGCATCATCCTGGAACAAACAAAAAGGCCAGTGATGGTAGCTCATTCCTGTAATTCCAGCCCTTGGGAGGCAGATATCAGAGGATCATAAGTTCAAGGCTACCTGAAGCCATGTAATGAGACTCTGTCTCAAAAAAAAAAATATATAGTGCCCCTACTTCATTTCTTATATAGAAGTAAATTCTGGATATAGGAAAAATGGTGAGGTAAATAAACAAAATCATTAAACAACTACAAAATAGAAGATGTTTATAATCTTTTGGAAAAGGGAAGGCCTTTCTAAAAGAAAGTCAGAAATCTAATCACAAGTAATCAAATTTAGTCAGAAGTAAAAAGAAAAAAAATTGATCAATTTCAAGAGGTTAAAATAATATAAATTTCCATGGGCCAAAACCAAAAGAAAATAACAAAATCCAAAGACAAACTGAAAATTAGAAAATAAAAATGTGTCAACATCCATAGTAAACAATGGGCTAATTTTCTAACAATAATTCATGATAATGAAAAGGATGACCAACTAAAGAGTGAAATAGCTGGGCCATAATGGCTCACATTTGTAATCCTGACTACTCAGGAGGCTGAGATCTGAGAATCACAGTTCAAAGCCAGCCTGGACAGAAAAGTCCGTGAGACTCTTACCTTCAATTAACCACCAAAAAAGCCAAAAGCGGAGCTGAGAAAACCAGAAGGAGCACAACCCAGGTCTTGAGTTCAAGCCCTAGTAATGGCACAAATACACATACATACCAAAAACAAAAAAAGGAAGAAAAGAAAAGAAATATAGAGTAAACTCTACTAGCAGTCTCCCCTAAAGATTGCAAAAGAGTAGACATGGGTTACACTGGAAATAACACGCCACCTCACACATGGTGGACAAGTAGACCTTGGTACACTATACTGGGGAGGAAATTATAAACTAGCTCTCAAAAATTAGAAATGAGGAAACAAAAAACAAAACCTCTGACCCAGGAATTGTAATTTCTAGAATTTGTCTTCAACATGAATTCAGTTCTGAGTGAAGATGTTTGCTCAAGGTCATATCTTTCTGGCATTGCCTGTAGTAGGGAAAGATGAGAAATAGTCTCCTGTCAATGAAGAAATCATATTGATGGAGCTTACACATAAGAATGCTGTGGAGTGTTTTGGGCCTTTGTTATTTTTGTTGTTGTTATTGTGGGGCTTGAACTCTGAGCCTGGACGCTATCCCTGAATTTCTTTTGCTCAAGGCTAGTGCTCTACCACTTGAGCCACAGCTCCATTTCTGGCTTTTTCTGTGATTCACTGAAGATAAGAATCTCAGGGACTTTCCTGCCCCGGCTGGCTTTGAACCGTGATCCTCAGATCTTAGCTTCCTGAGTGGTTAGGATTATAGACATGAGCCACTAGTGCCTGGCTTTTTTTTTTTTTTTTTTTGTAATGTAGTGGATTTTCATGGGTTCAAGCATCAAGCACTGTCCATAGCATCCTGCTGGTGGGGAGCAAATAATCTGTATGTGTACTCCATAGTCAAAGACGATGGGCAGCAATGGGCAAGACCTACAGAGACCACACAACAAACATGTCTATCCAAGCACAGCGGCTCAAGCCTATCATCCCAGGGATAGTGCCCACGCCTTGAGTTCAAGCCCCAGGACTGGCACAAACATACACACACACATACACACACACACACACACACACACACACACAATTGTAAATGCAGCTATTGAGATGGAAATGCCCAGACTATAATCCTAGTTACTCAGGAGGCTAAGATCTAGAGGATTTCAATTTGAGTCCAGCCTAGGCAGAAAAGTCCAAGAGACTCTCCAAAATAATCAGCAAAAAGCCAACTGGAGGGCTGGGGATATGGCCTAGTGGCAAGAGAGCTTGCCTCGTATACATGAGGCCCTGAGTTCGATTCCCCAGCACCACATATACAGAAAACAGCCAGAAGTGGCGCTGTGGCTCAAGTGGCAGAGTGCTAGCCTTGAGCAAAAAGAAGCCAGGGACAGTGCTCAGGCCCTGAGTCCAAGGCCCAGGACTGGCCAAAAAAACAGAAAAAAACGAACAAAAAAAAAAAGCCAACTGTAGCCTGTCTCTGATGGCTCAGGCCTGTCATCCTAACTACTCAGGAGGCTGAGAGATAAGGAACAAGTTTGAAGTTTGAAGCAAGCAGGGTCAGAAAAGTCCATGAAACTCTTGCCTCCAATTAAAAAAAAAAAAGCTGGAAGTGGTGCTGTGGCTCAGGTGGTAGAATGCTAGCCTTGAGCAAAAGAAGCTCAGGGACAGTGCCCAGGCCCTGAGTTGAACCCCCAGGACTGGTAAAAAAAAAAAAACGGAAAACAAAAAAAACTGGAGGTATGGCTCAAGGTAGAGTGCCAGCCTATTAAGTGTGTGAGGTCCTGAGTTCAAACCCCAGTACCGGGGGGAAAACAAAAGATGGAAATACCTAAGAAGAAACAAAGGAAAAACTCTCATAGGTACCTTAAAAAAAAAAAATCCTTTTGTATGGGGCTGAGGGCCTGGTTCAATGGTGAAATACTTGCCCAGCACATATGAGGTCCCAGGTTCCTCCCCATCCATAGACTGACTGACTGAGAAAGCCACTCTCCTCCCATACACTAACCCCTGTCACACACAGACTCTGAGTTCTCCTAGAACTCTCCCTGTGGTCATGTAAATGTGATTGCGAACCCCAGAACTGCCGTGTCACATACAGTTAAGCTGCATAATTCTTCAGCTTTTATTTATGATTTTTTTTGAGGCAGAGTCTCACTGTGTAACCCAGGCTGGCTTGGAGCTCAAGCTCCTCCTGCGTCCACCTCCCCAAGGCCAGGACCGCAGGCATGCACCGCCACACCGGCCTCACCCACAGATCCTTACTCTCCCTGCTCACCCTGTGGCCTGTTCCTTATGTAAAACAAGCAGAAAGGCCACCATGGAGCTCCAGAATCCGGTGGCAGGTCTGAACAGCAGATCAACCCCAAGACATCTTAGATTTTTCCCTAATTAAAAAACAAATCTAGGCACCTAGGAGAATTTAGAGGGTTTGCTGAGGAGCCAGAATGGAGGGGAAAGGAGAGGGAGGTTCCAAAAGTAAAAAACACTAAACAGCACAAAGATGTTCGCTTTGTGTTTCCAAACAGATATACAGAACGTCCACATCAGAAATATCAGTGATTCCCAGAGGACTGAGGGCTTGTGTGTGTGTGTGTGTGTGTGTGTGTGTGTGTGTGTGTGTGTGTGTGTGGAGGGGCAGGGCGGGGGTGTCAAGGTCAAGTGGAGGGCAGAGGAAGAGGAGGGAGAGGAGGAGGGGCAGCAGGAGAGGAAGAGGAGGAGGAAGGAGAGGAAGAAGGAGAAGAGCAGGAGGTAGAGGGAGGAGGGGGAGGAGGAGGAACTCAAGCAGAGCTCAAGTGTCAAAAATAAACTCCCTGGAGGAGCTGAGTAATAACTGAATCTGATAAGAATAAGGACTGAACAGGAAGGGGGAGGTGTGACTTCCATTTCATATAACAGGACATGAGAAGCGATTCGCAGAGAAGGAAGCACAAATGATCGCAGACCTGGTGGGGAGCACTCCATCCGGGCAGAGGGCTTGGCTCAAATGGTAGAGCACCGAGCACCTGCCCAGCGAGCCAGACCCAGGGCTCAGCCCCTGCCCCCCCCCCCCCTGCTGTCCTGTCATCGAGTGTGTGATTAAAAGGAAGCCACTTAACACAGTAAGGAGATACAGGTTTGTCCTGGGACCTGGGAAACAAGGTGACCCTGAAACTTAGGATACAGCGCCCTCTCGTGGGCAGAGGCAGCTTGTCACCGGTGGAAAATCCACTCTGAATGCCAGTCTTGCCTAAGCAAGCGTACATGCACGTGTGTGCATGTGTGTATGTGTGTGACACTAAGGCTTGAACTCGCAGCTTTGCATTCTCACTTGGCTTTTTCCCTCAAGGCTTTCCCCCTATTGCTTGAGCCACACCTCCACTTCTGGCTTTTTGCTGGCTCACTGGAAACAAGAATCTCTTGGATTTGTTTGCCCAGGACGGCTTCAAGAGTAGCCTGGATAAGCCTCCAGAGTAGCAAGGATTACAGACCTGAGCCACCAGCCTGTGGTGTAGCTAGGGACTTTTGCAAATCGATTTCTGTCCCTCTACCAAGTATGGCACAGGTTGGGAATGCAGCCATGTAAGAGAGGTGCAGCCCTCGGCCACTCCTCACAAGCCTTTCCCTGTCAGGCGTGGTGGTACGTGGCTGTAATCACCTTGAGAGGCTGAGAGGTAAAGGACCACGATAGGAGGCCACCCTACACAAAAGTTAGCAAGACCCTCAACCAGTAAGTTCCTGGGGCTTGAACCCAGGGCCTGGGCTTTGTTCCTGAGCTTTTGTGCTCAAGGCAAGCACTCTGCCACAGCTCCACTTCCAGCTTTTAAAAAAATTTTAGTGATTAATTACAGCTAAGAGTCTCAGACTTTGTTTTTGCCTGTGCTGGTTTCAAACTGTGATATTCAGATCTCAACCTCCTAAATACCAAGAATTACAGATGTGAGTCAGCAGTGCCCAGATTATCCTTCCTTCCTTCCTTCCTTCCTTCCTTCCTTCCTTCCTTCCTTCCTTCCTTCCTCCCTCCCTCCCTCCCTCCCTCCCTCTCTCCCTCCCTTCCTTAATTTCCCTTCTTTTTTCTTTTTCTTTATCTTTTGTCAGTCATGGGACCTGACATGGGTCAGGGCATGGGTGCTGTCCCTACCACTTTGAGCCTTAGCACCACTTCTGGTTTTCTAGTGTTTAATCTGAGACTGATGAGAGGTCACATATTTCTGAACCAAGATGGACTAACTCAGGCCTAGCAGCCCATCCACCCATGGGAATGAGTTTCTACTTTCCCAGGCCTGCTCAAGGTCTGGAGCTATACTTTATTTTTAATTGGTCTTGATAAGAAGAGTAATGGCCAGGCTGACCTGGCAAATGTTGTGTTGCATCTGCAACTCAAGGCTAAGTTCTGTCTCAATATTACTATCTGCATCCCACAATAAAGATGTTATTCTTAGTTGAAGGTTAAGACTGTTTGAATTTAGATTTATTCTCTATACTGCTTAGAAACTGTAACCTACCTGCCAAGCCATCTGTAGCCACCTGCATATGATTTTTGCCTTTATAAATCCCGGGACTGTTTGGCATCACAATGTTAGCTCCCGAGTCTGCACTGTGTCCCTGGCCGGTGAGCTTCTGTGCTTGCAATACAGCTTGAATTGGCCCAACGTTGTTCGTGTGCTAGACTTATTTTTGCTCGGACCCTGTGACATCTTGGGGTAGGAGCTAGTCCCTCTGACCCCCCCCCCCACCTCCCCATAAAAAGACAAGAGTTTCACGGTCTTTTCTGCCCAGGTTGGCTTTGAACTGCAGTCCTCAGATCTCAGCCTCCTGAGTAGCTAAGATTTCAGGCCTGAATCACCTACCTTCCTCCCTCCCTTCCTTCCTTCCTTGTTTTAATGTGATCTTAACTCTATGAAAAGCCTTTCAATTTATCCAGGAGAAACTCTCAAGTGTCCTTTGCCTGCCTGCCTTTCCCTTTCTGTGTTCAAAGGTCCAGCTCTGCCCTCTGGTGGGCATCACCAGCAACTGCAAGGAGAATAACAAAACAGAGCAGCCACTTGAGGGGAGATCCTGTACCCTGCTTAGCACAGATTGAGTCCATTAGGTGTTTGCTCAAAAGGAGACAAAACCTCTGGGCAAATGCTGGTGGCTCACACCTGTCATCTTAGCTACTCAGGAGACTGGGGTCTGAGGATAGCGGCTCAAAACCAGCCCAGCTGGTTTGGAAAGTCCATGAGCCTCTTACCTCCAATGAACCACCAGAAAACCGGAAGTGGCACTGTGGCTCAAAGGTAGAGTGCTAGCCTTGAGTTGAAGAGCTCAGGGTCAGGGCCTAGACCCTGAGTTCAAGTCCCACAATTAACAAGAAGAAGAAGGAGGAAAAGGGAGGGTGAGGAGTTTTAAAAATAGAACAAAGAGCAAGAGCAGGGCACCAAGAGCTCACACCCATAATCCTAGCTACTCAAGGGGCTTGGACCTGGAGGATGGCAGTTAGAAGCCAGCCTGGGCAGGAAAATCCCCGAGGCTCTGATCTCCAAGTAACCAGCACAAAGTAAAGCTGGAAGCCTGGTTCAAATGGCAAAGTGCCAACTGAGCAAGCAAGGTAAGCAAGCTCATGGCCCTGAGTTTAAGCCCTTGGCTCTTCTCATTGTTTGAGGGGGCACTCAGGGCATTATGGGAAGAAACATATGAATGAATGAAAACCCATGGCATTGTGGGAAGCAGCACTTGAAGAGAACCTAGGGCATTATGGGAAGAAGAAGCCTTTCCATGGTAGCCCAGGGCACTATGGGAGCCAGAAATGCCATGATGGGACACATCAGCCACATGTTGTATCCCCCACTTTTTATCCCTTTTCTCTCTCAAATGAGACCTGTTGGAATTGTGTTAAGAAGGGGGAGGTGGATACAGGGAGCTAAGAAGGGGGTGAGGATGATGGAGCACCTCGTGTGTGTGTGTGTGTGTGTGTGTGTGTGTGTGTGTGTGTCACTAGAAAATCCTTCTTATATAGTTGATGTGAGTTAATAGAAAATGTAAGATGTTTACAAAGCAGACCCTCCTGTTTACAAAGCAGTGCCCCCTTGTGTGTTTCCCCTGGGGGGGCGGTCCTCATGTCAGAGAAACTTCCTTCTACTCTATTGGAGGGGAGATGTAATTTAAAAAAAAAAAACACAGGATTTTTTCTCAACAACCCACTCAAGGCCACCATTTCCCCATAAACAATGTCCCAATCTAGAAGTTTCCACCACCTGTGCCACCATTTAACCTCCTGTAGGCCAGGAAGGCCAGGAAGAGGAGACTGGCGGATGGTGAGGAAGAAAGGAGGGAAGGAAGAGAAGGACTGTCCTGGCTTCCTGGGGGACCCCCGGGAGTGGGGCTAGGCCTGCCTCCCTCCCCAGTGGGCAGCCCTTGGCATTCATATTTAAATTCACAGAACTAACAAGCAATTGCCAGGCAATCTTACTGATGGCGCCTCTGGGTCCTGATAATGAACACAGATTGGCACTGCATTCAAATGCAGATCTCACTCTTTGTTTTTCAAAAATAACTCTTTATTTCCTTTTAAAGGAACAGCTCTGAAGTTGCTGAGAGTTTCAGCTTGGTCGCAGATCTAAAATGGGGATGGGAAGCCAGGCTCGCACCTGTCATCCTAGCTACTCAGCAGGCTGAGATCTGAGGATCGAGGTTCAAAGCCAGCCCAGGCAGGACTCTGATTATGAGATTCTGCTCTCCAATTCACCACCAAAAAGCCGGAAGTGGAGCTGTGGCTCAAGTGGCAGATCAGCAGCCTTGAACTGAGGAACAGCGTCCAGGCCCTGAGTTCAAGCCCCAGTACCAGCACGCGCATGTGCACGAGCGCACGCACACACACACACACACACACACACACACCAGATGCCATTCCACCTTTCCCATACCATTCCTCAGCCATGACAGCTCTTCCCTCACTGCTATCAATAGAGTCCACTGGGTGTTGGCTGAAGGGCTTACCTCCCTCCTCTGGGCCCAATCTTTCTATGTATCTAAAGACAGAATATGAAGGACTGACCCCCACCTCATCACCCCAGCACATAGAGATGTCAGGCAGAATGACAGGTGTGTGTCCACAGACCTGACTGCTGGTGAAGCCTTCCACCGGGGCCTGAGCCCAGGCTCCTGCCAGCCCAGACAGCACACTCCACGGTGAGCCTGACCAGAAATAAGCTCCTGCCTCCGCAGACCTAAAGGTATCTCCATTTTAAAACCATTTCCCTCACCCCAACCCCATCAAAGCCCAACTTCAACCCTACCTTCTCACACAACCTCCCCTCTCGAGGGAAGGCTGCCGCCCCTCACTGCTACATCTCAACCAATGGCCCTCGCCTGGGGAAAGTGGAGTCCGGCCTTTTCCTTCCTCCTCCATCTTCCAAACCTTGGTGACGAAGGTGACTGGGCTCCCCTTGAGCACCCAGCCAGCCCCACACCACCAGCAGCAATAGGAATCATGCTCAGAGGCTGCTTGCAAGTTGATCCTACTTAGAATTTGCTAGAATGTGCTTTATCCTAAGCTGGACTTCCAGTCACTTTGGAGGGCCTCTTAGTTCAGCCCATGTAATGCAGCAGCAATGGGGTGGCAAGGGTTGAAGCCAGGGAGGGAGGGACTTCCGGTGTGCCTTGAGGGCACAGTGGGCCAGCGAGGCCCTCAAAGCAAAGGAGGATGGTGGCCTGGAGGAACCCACTTTCCACCCCAGTGTGCCTGGTATGGGAATGTGGCACCGAATGTAGAAGCCACAGATGGCGTCGGACTGGTTCCCCGAGATGCGGTTCATCGAGATGCAGTTCCCCAGATCTGCCATTCCCTATAAATTATGCACTTGGGTACAAAAACTCCATTAGTCTAAATTGCATTTTGGAAAAGAATTCAGGGAGGCTGAGCCCAGCGCGGCTCCCAGCCATTATCTCCGGGGACACGGCTGAGTTGAACGAAGACGGCAGGCACTGCCGTCTTCCTGTTTTATAGACTCATGTGTTACTTTAATGTTTACTGTGGTGCTCTGATGCTTTTGGAAGCTATTCTTTTGGAGCTTTTTTGGTGCCACCACTGGGGCTTGAACTCAGGGCCCTGTGCTATTACTTGGCTTTACCACCCAAGACTAATCATGCTTTGCCAGGAGCCAGGCCTCCTTCCCCTGCTGGCTTGTGTGTCTGGTTCTTTGGTGATAACAGTCTCTTCGACTTAACTGCCAAGCTAACTTTGAGCCTCAGTGCTCAAATCTCAGCCTCTTGTGTCTCCAGGATCACAGGTGTGAGCCACTGGCACTTGGCAGTGTCTTTCCCCTTCCACTGACAAAGGCTGTCTGTCTTTCCCCCTAGCATCACAGCTGTACAAAGCCATTTTTAGCAATCAGCTGGTGGAAGGGAGAGGCTCAGTGCGAAGGAGGGAGGCTGAGGAGGGAGATGACCAGGTCCCCTGGCCAGGTCACCGTGTGGTCCCCATTCTGTAAGACACAGCAGCAGAATCAGGGGTCAGAAGGAGCTTCAGGAGGCGTTCCCTCCAGCCACCAAGGGCCATGCAAAGATGATAAGAAGTCCAAGGCAGGGCTGGGAATATGGCCTAGTGGCAAGAGTGCTTGCCTTGTATACATGAAGCCCTAGGTTCGATTCCTCAGCACCACATATATAGAAAATGGCCAGAAGTGGTGCTGTGGCTCAAGTGGCAGAGTGATAGCTTTGAGCAAAGAGAAGCCAGGGACAGTGCTCAGGCCCTGAGTTCAAGGCCCAGGACTGGCAAAAAAAAAAAAAAAAAGAAAGAAAAAAAGAAGAAGTCCAAGGCAGCCAGATGTGGAGGCCGAGGGAGGATTACCATCAGAGGCCCAACCCGGTCAAAAGCATAAGTCCCTATCTGAGTAACACACTAAAAGCAAGAGAACCAGGGGCATGGATCAAACAGTAGAGCACAAGACCCTTGGTTCAATCCCCAATACTGCAAAATGAGGAAGGGGGATGGGGAAAAGGAAAGAGGGAGGAAAATTGAGGGGTGTATTTGAGGTCTCACCAATCCTCAAGACTTGGGAATCACTTTGGCGGCAGCTCACTTTAGGACAGCCTAGAAAAAGGACAATAAGCACCCAGGCTTTCGCTTCCTGGCGCTGCCGAGGTCGCACGCTCGAGGCCTGCCGGTCGCCGCCAACATGCGCTACGTCGCCTCCCACCTTCTGGCCGCCCTCGGGGGCAACTCTTCCCCTAGCGCCAAAGACATTAAGAAGATCCTGGACAGCGTGGGCATCGAGGCGGACGATGACCGGCTGAACAAGGTAATCAGTGAGCTGAATGGGAAGAACATTGAAGATGTCATCGCCCAAGGTGTTGGCAAGCTTGCCAGTATGCCTGCTGGTGGGGCTGTAGTTGCTTCTGCTGCACCTGGCTCTGCAGCTCCTGCTGCTGGTTCTGCTCCGGCTGCAGAAGAGAAGAAAGATGAGAAGAAGGAAGAATCCGAGGAGTCAGATGATGACATGGGATTTGGCCTGTTTGATTAATTAAATTCCTGTTTCCCTGCAAAATAAAACCTTTTTATGTATATTGCAAAAAAAAAAAAAAAAAAAAAAAAGCACCCAGGCCCTGAGTTCAAGGTCCAGTTGTCTTTCATTGTTCAGTTCTGGAATTTTGTTTTGTTTTGAAGAGATGTGATGTATCTTTATTAACTTAACTGGCAGAGGGCTTGATTGTCACACAGGTGACTTCTTATCTAAATCACTTGTTCATTCAGATTTTATTGTTGGTGGTGGTGGTTATGGGGCTTGAACTCAGGGTCTGGGTACTGTCCCTGAGCTTTTGTGCTCAGGGCTGGCCCTCTACCACTTTGAGCTGCAGCGCCACTTCTGGTTTCTGATGATTCACTGAGAATGAGTCTCATTAACTTTTATGCCCCAGCTGGCTTCAAAGGGTGATCCTCAGATCTCAGCCTCCTGAGTTGCTAGGATTACAGGTGTGAGCCACCAATGCCTGGTTTCATTCAGAACTTTGAAAGCAACCATGAGGGGCTGGGAATATGGCCTCGTGGTAGAGTGCTTGCCTCATATACATGAAACCTTGGGTTCAATTCCTCTAACTCCACATATATAGAAAAAGCCAGAAGTGGCACTGTGGCTCAAGTGGTAGAGTGCTAGCCTTGAGAAAAAGGAAGTCAGAGACAGTGCTCAGGCCCAGAGTTCAAGCCCTGGGACTGACCAAAAAAACGAAAGTGACAGTGACCATCTTTGCCTTCCAAGCATGTCATCTGACCTAGAATTAATAACTAAAAGTGCTACAATACTATTGTTTTGTTTTTATTTAAATATTGTTAAGAAGCCTGGCACTGGTGGCTCATACCTATAATCCCAGCTACTCAGGAGGCTGAGCTCTGAGGATCACAGTTCAACACCAACCTGGACAGAAAGTCAGAAAGACTCTTATATCCAATTAACCAGCAAGGAGCCAGAAGCAGAGCTGTGGCTCAAGTGGTAGAGCACCAGCCTTAGTGGGAAAGCCCAACAAAGGGCAAACCCTGGTACCTGCGGCACACAAAATGTAAGAGTTCAGAAGTGCTGGAATTCACAGCCCAAGGTAAAGCCAATGAGGAAGAAGATAATGACTTGGCTCTTATCACCAAAAGTTCACCGGGCCTGTTGAGGCTGCAGAACATGACCTTGCATCAAGGTCAAATGAGTTTCCAGATCTACTGACTTTGTGACCTGCACACGGGGTAATCAATGCAGCCACCTGCTTGGCTGTGCAGCCACCAGAGGGCGCCATGACACCTCTAACCTCACAAGGTGCCACCTGCCTGCTGGCAGATAAAGTTTTATTTAAACACACACGCATTCACTGCCATTTGATCTGTGCAGCTTTCACACTACAGTAAGAGTTCAGTAGTGCTCACAAAGACCGACAGTCCTCGAAGCTAAAAACATTGACCAGAGCCGGGCACCATTGTTTCACACCTGTAATCCCAGCTACTCAGGAGGCTGAGAGATGAGGGTTATGGTTCGAAGTCAACCAGGGAAAGAAAGTCAGTGAGACTGAAAACTGGAAGAGGAGCTGTGGCTTAAGGGGCGGGGGGGGGGGGGGCGGTTAGAGCACTCTAGCCTTGAGGGGAAAAGCTCAGGGCAATGCCTGGACCTTGAATTCAAGCCCCAATTCCCCTAGTGCAAAGCGGGGGGGGGGGGGGCGGAATAGGGATGAAAAACAGCTTCCCTAACTCATCTTTTGGGGGGTTTAGGTTTACTGGGGACTGAACTCAGAGCCTTTCTGCGCTGGTTATGTTTGAAGTGGGATCTCACTTTTATGTCCAGATTGTCCTGGACTGCGATCCGCCTACGTGTGATTCCCTGGGTTGCTGGGGATGAGAGGTGCAGCTATGCCGGCCAGCCATTGCATCTCCCCCACAGCTGGGGCATCGATTGAGATAGCATCTCACAAACCTTTATGCTCAGAATGGCCTTGAACAGAAATCCCCAAACCACTACCTCCCAAGCAGCTAGGGTTACAGACTTGAGCCGTAGCACCCAGAGGCTCCCTAGACTGCCAGTCCCATCGCCTGGAAGTAATGACCACGACCACAAGCGCTTCTCCAGTGCTCATAAAAGTATCCACACATACTGCTCACAACTTTTTAAATGACTGTAAGGCTTCAAAAAAATATAATAAGTCAATGTCCAGCCCTAGCAGGTTCTTCTTTGTGAGCAGAACGAAACTATCTCGAGGACCCAACAATGTTTCCATTATGTTCTCAGCTCTGAGACAGAAACCCAGGTCATTCTCCCCATCCTGAGAAGTGCAATCAACCTTCTCTCTGTCATTTTGTTTTATTTTATTTGTACCAGTCTTGGGCTTGAAGTCAGAGCCTGGGCTCTGTCCCTGAGCTTTTTTTTTTTTTTTTTTTTTTTTTTTAAATTCAAGGGCAGTACTCTATCTCTTTAGCCACAGCTCCACTTCCAGCTCTTTAGTAGTTAATTCGGAATAAGAGTCTCACAGACTTTCATGACACCCCTGGCTTTGAAGCATGGTCCTCAGATTCCAGTCTTCTGAGCAGGTAGGATTATAGGCATGAGCCACCTGGCCGACCTTCTTCAATGCCTGTTTTCTGCTATTTACCTACCGTGGCTAGGAAAGAATAAGGACAAAAGCAGGCTCAGTAAAGATTCAAAAGCACTGGATTTGCATATCGTGAATAATAAATAATTTCTGGGAGCTCCCTTATGAGAGCAGTGGTAGAGTGCTTGCCTTGAGTGAGAGACTGTAATAGTTTGGAGCCTCAGAATTACAAACACTTTTCTTTTCCCTTCTGGGCAATAGCCTGAACATTTTGCTTAAAGGAGGGTAGAGATGAAGGAGAGACGTCGGAAGTTCTAAGGAAAAACTCCTTATTTCCAGAGTTGGCATGGAATCCGATGGCAATTATAATCAGTTACAAGAAACAGACATCCACTTGCTAAGGATTAAACTATTTAGCTCTGATTCTCTGGTGCAAAAGGCCAAAACTGCTTTGGCAGTTCCACATAGTTATTTACGATTCAAGATCTTTCTCATTCTTAGCACGTAACTTCAAAACTCATAAGTACATTTACCATGTCTGTGGCAGGAAAAAAAAAATCCCACAAAGGAAACCGAGAGAACGCTGATGCACAGGTGGACTCCTTGCTACCCATAACCAAATCAGCTTGCCAGCCAGGCACCCGTTGGAGGCTCATGCCTGTTATCGTAGCTACTCAGGAGGCTGACATCTGAGAATCACTGTTCAAAGCCAGCTGGAGCAAAAAAAATCATTGGGACTCTTCAATTAATTACCAAAAAGCTACAAGTAGAGCACTAGCTTTGGGGCGGTGGGGTTGGGGGGGATCTCAGAGATAGCTTCCAGTCCCTGAGTTCAAGCCCAAGGAGCAACACACACACACACACACACACACACACACACACACACACACACACACACACACCAGCTTTGCATTCTTCAAGACAGAGGGGGGCAGACTATGAGAGGACATCTTCTTACCCAGTCCTGTGTAGCAGGACCCCAACACTGCTCTGTGCATCTGTCACCCACTTCCCTTGCTGACCAGCTACTTCCTGCTTCTGCCTCAGGACCTTTTCTCCTGCTTTCTTTTCTAACTAGAAGGCTCATCCTCCTTCCCATGAAAAGCTTGTTCTCAGTCTTCGGACCTCAACCCAATGTCCCCTCCCCAGAGACACCTCCAGAACGCCCCACCCTCTTCAGTGTCTGCAAAATCGCCGTGCTGGACTGTCCGTGCAGGACTCGCCGTTATCTGAACTGTGTTCTCACGGATCCCTTTTGTGGTGTTGCCTGTCTCCCTCTCTAGAATGTCAACTCCTTCTCAGTGGGGCTGTGGATGGTGTTCACTCCTGGAATACTTATGATAGCTCAGGACTAGTATGCCAGGCGGTCTGGAATTTTAATGGCTAAATTAATCATTCATTTATTCCAAACTGAGTCTGAAAATATTGCCAGGAGTCAGGGAAATTAGGAAGGCTTTCAATGAGAAGTCGATGAACTGAATATTGAATTACATTTCTTCAGGGCATGCAAAACCCCGAAAGAGAAAGGAGCCCCCCCACATGAAGCTCACAAGAAGAATGGGGTGCGGTATCCATCTGTCTCTCTACACACCTGAGAAAGACAACTGTTTTGAAAGGGTTTGGGAAGAATGTTTTTATTTTCTTTTTCTTTTTGTCAGTCATGGAGCATGAACTCAAGGCCTAGGTGCTGCCCTTGAGCTTTTTCTGCTCAAGGCTAGTGCTCTACCACTTTGAGCCACAACTCCACTTCCAGTTTTCTGGTGGTTAATTGGAGAGAAGAGCCTGATAGACTTTCCTGCCTGGGCTGGCTTTGAACCTGGATCTTCCTATCTCAGCCTCCTGAGTGGCTAGGATGACAGTCGTGAGCCACCAGTGCCCAGCTAAAGAGAGGAGTGTTTTGAAAAGATGTAGCATGTGTTTTCCCAGGGAGAAAAAAATCTTCACCCAAGAAGGAACTAGCCAATGATCCAGAGAAGGAAAAGGAGGGGCAAGAGCATCCCAAGAAAAAGAGGAACCCCCTATCCAGGGAGCTGACCATGAGCAGCCATATGTCAAGAAAAAAAATCCCAAATGTCAGCACCCAGGGATACCAGAATAGACCTTGGGCGTGGCAGAGGTGACATTTTTTCCAACCCAACTCCTACACGCCCACCCCCACCCCCAACAAAATAAATCAATAACTCAGCTCAGGCAACAGGAAGCTATAGGACCTCGCTACACCATTTACTATAGGACCTCACTACACCATTTATTTCCAGTGTGGAACGCCTTTTCTGAGTAGTTTGTTTCCTTTCTGTGATTCTGCAGAGAAATCTTTTGTTTGTTTGTTTTTGCCAGTCCTGGACCTTGAACTCAGGGCCTGAGCACTGTCCCTGGCTTCTTTTTGCTCAAGGCTAGCACTCTGCCACTTGAGCCACAGCGCCGCTTCTGGCTTTTTCTGTTTATGTGGTGCTGAGGAATCGAACCCAGAGCTTCATGCATGCAAGGCGAGCACTCTACCGCTGAGCCACATTCCCAGCCCTGTACATCATCTTTATAATAACAATTTAAAATTTTTAAAGCTCAGTTTTGAGGTTAAAGAAGTCAAGAGCACGTGTTGGCTACTACAGCCTTGCACTTGGCCTCGGGATAGGTGGCGATGTGTGGCTGTGATTTATAATTAGGGTATCTGTGAGGACCCAGAGTTTACTTGGAGGGAACAATTTTTAGGTTTCTACATCTAGGCCCAATGGCTTATAATAAACCTGAAGATGAGACTGTGCTCTGCTACTTGTGTGGTTTTCAGGTCTTGGTCTCTGTCCATTCTTCTAGCTGAGGAATGCAAAGTGACAACAGGCCGCCTAGCTCCCACAGCCACAGTTTCCCGGGGCCCACGGAGCCCAAGGGACAGGTGACAGCCTCCCATACTGGACGTAGAAGACCCAAGACAAGGAGAGCTCCCTGCTCCTGGAGGTCTTTCTTTGTTTGGTAGCATTGGAGTGCAAGGCCTTGCATTTGCTCAGCTTGATCACTTGGGTGGCGCTCCACCACTTGAGCAATACCTCCAGTCTAGCATTCTGCTGGATAACTGGAGATGGAGTCTTGTGGACTTTTTTGCCCAGGATTACTGTGAACAGCAATCCTTTAGATCTTAACCTCTTGAGTAGCTAGGATAATAGACATCACCATCTGTGCCTGGCTTCCTAGTAAACTTTAAGAGTAAAACATGTCTCCATGGTGGATTGAACAAAATAGTCTTTTGAATTATCTTGGGTGTTGATTTTGGGGACTTGCTGATGGGAACCAAGCACTGGGGTTATTGCAATGCATTGGAAGGTGCCTGTGAATTCCCCAAATTGAGTATGGGCAGAACTGAACTGTCGGGAGCCAAGCAGTCTAATGGATTGCCATCCCTTTATTGCCTCGGTTTTATATAATGTTTTAATCCTCCAGGCCCTCATTCAGTTTATATTGGGCCAATTGCTCTTTTAACAGGAGGTTGATGGGGTCTCGTTTTATCAAGTTGATGTGTGAGTGCCAAAAGCCCCACTTTACTCGTGTTATTTATTATGTCAGAGGATCTCTACTCTGTGCAGGATATATTACAGTAATGGGTACTCTTGACTTTGGGAAATTTATGCAAGGCTACAGTTAAAGTGATTCATAACCACATTCCTCTGATTTAAATTTAGGTAGGTTTTACAAGTTTGTATAGGCAGGATACATTCAATTTAGTGGGATCTCAATAGTCACTGTAACTGGAGCCCACGATCCATTCAGCCTGCTGTCTCCCCAAAACTCATGTGTTAAAAGCTTCCTCTTGGGCTGGGAATGTGGCTTAGTGGTAGTGTGGTTGCCCAGCATACATGAAGCCCTGGGTTCAATTCCTCAGCACCACATAAAAAAGCCAAAAGTGGTGATGTGGATCAAGGGGTAGAAGCTCAAGGACAGTGCCCAGGCCCTGAATTCAAGCCTCAGGACAAGAAAGAAAAAGAAAGAAAGAAAGAAAGAAAGAAAGAAAGAAAGAAAGAAAGAAAGAAAGAAAGAAAGAAAGAAAGAAAGAAAGAAAGAAAGAAAGAAAGAGAAAGAAAGAGAAAGAAGGAAGGAAGGAAGGAAGGAAGGAAGGAAGGAAGGAAGGAAGGAAGGAAGGAAGGAAGGAAGGAAGGCAAGCTTAGTCTTTAGCCTATGCAACTATTGGGAGGTAGTGGGACCTTTAAGGGGTGGGGCCTGGTGGGAGGAAATTATGTCTTGGGGGCATGGCCTGGAAGGGGACAGTGTGCTTCCTGGCTCCCGTTGAGTGAGGGATTTCCCACTCCCGGTTCCTGTCCCAACCCAAAGCAACAGAGCCCAGGGACCACAAACTGTACCTCTGAAACCATGAGCCAAAATAAACCTTTCCTTATTATTCAGTTGGTTATCTCAGGTATTTGGTCACCATGACAGAAAGATGAGTAACACAAAACCTATGGAGTTTCGTCACTGAGGTCACATTAGTAAGTGTGTGTAGAGGTACCAAAAGCCAATCATTGGCAGGGCACTGGTGGCATAGGCCTGTCATCCTAGCTGCTCTGGAGGCTGAGATTTGAGGATGGAGGTTTGCAGCCAGTGTGGGCAGGAAAGTCCATGAGATTCTGATCTCTAACCACCAAAAAAAAAAAAAAAAATCCAGAAGTGGAACTGTGACATTGTGATTCAAGTGGTAGATGCGAGCCTCAAGTAAAGAGGCTAAGTAACAGCGCCCAGGCTCTGAGTTCAAATCCCAGGACAGCACACAAAGTAGCCAATCAATGTACTTTTCATTGTATTTGTTGTATAAATTGGAAGGGGGTGTAATACTGGAGGGGAATGTCTCTCTGTGTAGGCCAGACTGGCCTCAAACTTCCCCTCTTCCTGCTTCAAGGCTGGGGTTTTAGGTGTGCACCATCTTACCAATTATAGTTCCTCAGGATATAAATTATTACATTAATTTTTATTTATCCAATTATGGAAAGGTGTTTAAATTTAGTTAGCCATTATACAAATGAATGATCAATTTCCCTGCTGTGTATTTAGGTTAACGTAGTCGAGTGTATATATGTATAGACAACTCATCGTTTTCCTATATTCCTTCTGGGGAGGGGGTGTATGTGTGCACACAGCTCCTTTTGGACTGAAACTTTTGGGGGGGGCCAGGTAGGACAGGGGTGTGAAGGAATCGCACCTGCCTGAAGTCTTTATTCCTCCTTTTGTGTTTTGGTTTGATTTAGACTTTAGCTATCTGAAGCTGTGGTTTTAGTTCCTTATCTCGGCTGGTAAAGGGAGCGGGGGTAGGGCTGTACCTGTACTTGAGGCAGAATTTTCTCTAGCCCAGCCCTCTCCTCCCGGACACAATCAATCAATCAATAAATCCCTCCCCTGGCTAGATTTTGTTGTTGTTTTCCTTTTGCTTGTAGTATTATGCCAATCCTGGGGCTTGAACTCAAGGCCTGGGCACTGTCTCTGAGTGCTTCTGCTCAAAGCTAGTGCTCTATCACCTGAGCCACAGCACTACTTCTGGCTTTTTGATGATTAATTAGAGAGCAGAGTCTCAGGGACTTTCCTGCCCACGTTGGCTTTGAACCTTTGACCATCAGATCTCAGCCTCCTGAGTAGCTAGGATTAAAAGTGTGAACCAACAGCACCTGGCCTCCCTGGCTATTTTTCCTTTGAGTAATATCTTTAATATGACGTTTCTAGGAAGCAAAAATTTTCTTTTTCCTCTTTTTTTGTTTGCCAAAAAAGCCATTAGTGGCTCTCAGGGGTCCCTGCTCTGATCATCTGGCACCGTTTATTAACCCAGGAGGACCTGTTTTCAGACAGCAACCACCCCATCCATGGGGCTGGAACCTTTAAGAGGTGGATGGGCCCTAGTGAGAGGTGGCTGGGGCTCATGGCACCCCACATTTGGAAGGAACTAATGCAGTTCTCTTGGGAACCTGGTCACTTCCCCTGAGAGCAAGGTCATTCCTCAGTATCTAGCATCTTTTCTCACCACATGACTGCTCCCCCCCTTAGGCAGTCGGTTCCTGTTTCTCTTCCATGGTATGGGACAGCTAGGACAATTGGATCTTCCAGCCACCACGTTTGTAGATCAAATAAATCTCCCTTCATGATAATATACTCAGCCTCAGGTATGTTATTATAGCTCTGGTTGAATACAAACTGCCATCAAGCTTTAACACACTGTGATAGCTCTGTTCTAAGGGAAGATTGCACCTGAAATTACTTAATGATTCACACATGCTCCCTGCCTAACCCATTTGCTACTTCATTTTAATGAGGTGATTTAAATGGCTAATATGTAAAACATATACTAGAATTTATATTATCTTTATTGGGAGCAACAGATGTGAAAATAATCCAATAACAAGCCGGCAAGATTGACCAGAAATGCAGACTTTCAGGTCTCAGCCAACCCACTGGGGAGCTCTGTAACAGAAATTCCTACAAAGGGCTGGGAGTGTGGCTTAGTGGTAGAGAGCTTGCCTAGCATGCATGAAGCCCTGGGTTCGATTCCTCAGCACCACATATATAGAAAAAGCCAGAAGTGGCACTGTGGCTCAAGAGGTAGAGTGCTAGCCTTGAGCAAAAGAAGCTCAGAAACAGTGCCCAGGCCCTGAATTCAAGCCCGTGACCTACAAAAATAAAATAAAATAAAGACTGCTGACACCCAAGTCATGGGGCCTGGATTTTTGTTGTTGTTGTTGTTAGTCGTAGAGCCTGAACTCAGGGCCTGGGTGCTGTCCCTAAGCTTTACTGCTCAAGGCTAGTGCTCTACCCGTTTGAGCCACGCCACTCAGAATTTTCTGGTGGTTCATTAAAGTCTCATGGACTTTCCTGCCCAGTCTGGCTTGGAACCATGATCCTCAGATCTCAGCCTCCTGAGTAGCTAGGATGACAGGCGTGAGCCACTGGCGCCCAGGCAGATTTTGCTCCATTGCTGGCTAGGATTGTTTGAGAAGACCTGGTCTTAGTTCTAGAGACAAAAACAGATCCTGAAGGGTTGAAGCTGGGATCTGCCAGCCAGCAGTGTCCTTCAGAGCTGAAGAACAGTAGAGCTAGGGGTGTGGCTCAGGTGGTAGAGCACCATGCAGCAAGCTGGGCTCACTCCAGCTGCCCTGCCCATACTTGCTCAAAGCCAAGGGCTCCATGTCTTACTTTTTTGGGTGTCCCTACTGGGACGTGACCTCAGAGCCTCGTGCTTTCACTTGGCTTTTTTTGCTGAAGACTGGTGATCTCCCACTTGGGCTACCCCTCTACTTCTGGCTTTTTGGTAGTTTGGAGATAAGAATCTCATAGACATTCCTGCCCAGGTTGGCTTTGAACCTCTATCCTCAGCTCTCAGCCTATTGAGAAGCTTGGATTACAAGCGTGAGCCACCAGGGTGTTCATTTTGAATAAACAATCTGAGAGGTTAATCATTTTCCATCTCCCTAATTAATTTCTGGGGATAAATTTCTAGAAGTGAATGGAGCAAAGGACACACTCATTTCTACTTTCCATATGGAGAAGCAGGCTAAGCCTCAAGAGAGTTGAAGTACTAATGAGAATTCCATCAACACGGAGACTGAATGGGTTTTTTGTTTGTTTGTTTTGTCAATTGTGGCTCAAACTCAGGGCCTAGGTGCCGTCCTTGAGCTCTTTTGCTCACGGCTAGCACTCTACCACTTTGTGGAGCAACAGCTCCACTGCCAGTTTTAAAGTGCTTAGTAGAAGGTAAGAGTCTCATAGGGACTTTTCTGCTGAGGCTGGTTTCAAACCATGATCCTCAGATCTCTCAGCCTCCTGAGAAGCTAGGATTACAGCACCTGGCTTTTGTTGTTATTAAGATGTATGCCAGGCACAGGTGGCTCATGAGTATAATCCTAGTTACTCAGGAGGCTGAGATTTGAGGATCAATGTTCAAAGCCAGGCCCAGCAGGAAAATTCATGAGACTCTTATATCCAATAAACTACTCAAAACAAACAAACAAACAAACAAAACAGAGGTAGAGCTGTGGTTCAAATAGTAGAGCACTAGCCTTGAGCAGAAAAAGCTCAGGGACAATACCCAGGTCCTGGGTTCAAGCCTAGGACAGGCACAACACACACACACACACACACACACACACACACACACACACACACACACACAGAAATAAAAAACTGATTTTTTTATAATCATTCCGCCTTAGAGTAATCCTTTGCCTGGCAAACCTTTGGACTTTTCTCTCAGTTATATGAACCAATAAACTTTTATTTTTTTCTTAAGCTAGTTAACATCTGAAGAAATCCTGGTCCATAACAGGCCAGAGTCCACACTTAGAGATGGATCAAAGGCCTCCGCGGCGATAAGCAAGGCTGTGGGACAGGACAGGGTTAGCTGTCCAGGGCCACTGCAAATACCTTGCCCTCCTTACACAGCGAAAGCAAAGACATATGAGGGGACAGATGCTTAAATACTGAGGGGCATAGCAGGTAATGAAAGGGTGGGCGCTGGGGGCTCATGCCTGTCATCCTAGCTACTCAGGAGGCTGAAATCTGAGGATCGCGGTTCAAACCCAGCCTGGGCAGGGAAATCCGTGAGACTCTTTATTTCCAATGAACCACAAGGAAACCAGAAGTGGCACTGTCCCTCAGAGTGGTAGAGCACTAGCCTTGAGCACAAAAGCTCAAGGACAGCACCCAGTCCCTGAGTCCAAGACCCATGATAGACAAAAAAAAAGCCCTCAGCCTCAAAACAAGAGTCAAAAACTCCAGCACTCATTCTATTTACTAACCCATGCAGATTCCCAGTGTTAGCCTCTACCTGGAACCCAGCTTGTTCCTTGAGGTTTGATTGCCATCGGGTGGGAGGGGCTGAGGACAGAGCAGAGCTTCTATTGGAGACTCCAGACCTGACTTCTTTCTTGATCTCGTAGAAAGAGGTACTAATAGCCAGCCACCCGTGGCTCATGCCTGTAATCATAGTACTCAGGTGCCTGAGATCTGAAGACTGTGGTTCAAAGCTAGCCTGATCAGAATATGTGAGATTCTTATCTCCAACTGACCACCAAAAAATTGAAATGAAGGTATGGCTCAAGTGGTAGAGGACCAGTCTTGACAAGAAAGCTGAGGAACAGCACCAGATCATGAGTTCAAGCCCCAGTACTAATACACACACACACACACACACACACACACACACACACACACACACACACAAGTAATGGTGGCAAAACTAGATTGGTCTACACAATGCCCTACCTCTGCCTACTGTCCCTCGGTCCTTTTATGGCCTCTCTTTCCTCTACTGGTGCTCAGCACATCCTGTCTCAAGTTCAGTCCACTTGGAAAGCAAAAGAGCTTCCTCTGAAACTCCTATCTCCGCTTCAGGAGTTATACATAGGTTGTTCTAGAAAATTCCAGGACAATCAAGGCTGCTCCAAGCTGAGTCCAGTTCCAGCACCTTCCTGCTCCCCTCCGATGGGGGAATATGTCTTTGAATTCATGCTGCTTTTTAATTTACAGACGTGATATATAGATATCCAATTGATAAACTCAACTGTGTTGATGCCAAATGAGTCCATTTGAACACAAATACAAGTCGAGCAACAACCCCTCATCTGAAAATCTGAACTTCAAAATGCTCCAAATCAAAGGGGAAAGTCCCACACCTGGCTTTGCATGCTGGGTCAAAGTCACATACACTACACTAAAACATGATTGCACAAAATTTTCCTTTAGGCTAGGCGGAAAAAGGATGTGAGAAACATTCACGAGAGCCAGTGTGATGGTACACACCTGTCATTCCAACACACACATTCAGGTGACAGAATCACGAGTCCAAGACAAGCTTCAACTACACAACAAGATGGAGACCATGTCTCAAACAAGGGCAGCCCTAAGGGATCCAAGAACTGGACTTGGTTCCCCGTCTCCCCAAGATACCTCTTTATAGACACAATTATTCCAGACTCTGAAGCAAATCCAAACACTCCTGGGCCCACACATTTGTGGAAAGGGATACTCTGTCTGTCATAAGGAAATAAAGGGTAAGCTCTGACTATACAGATGCAAAAGGCCCAGAGGCATTGATGGCCAGCAACCTACTGGAAGCTTCTAGATCCGTGTTTCTAGATTCACTTACTAAAGGTGAAGATCTCCCTGGAGGCTCAGGATCTCTCCTAGAAGAACAAAGGGTCTGCACTTTCCTGTTAGATGTATTTTACTATCAGGGAAGTTTCAAAAAGGACTCCAGTGGCTCACACCTGTAATTCTAGCTACTCAGGAGGCTGAGATGGGAGGATCACAGTTCAAAGCCAGCCCAGGCCTGACAAATCTGAGAGGTTTTTATCTCAAGTTGACAAGCAAAAAACCAGAAGTAGAGCTGTGGCTCAAGGGGTAAAATGCCAGCCTGGAGTGGGAAAAAAGTTAAGCAAATGCTAAGGCCCTAAGTTCAAGCACCAGCACACACTCAGAGTGACCAGCTATAAGGAAATGCTCTCTCTTGCTCCATCTTTCCACTTGTCACTCCCTCACCTCCCCCTTCTTCTCCACACCTCAGCCCTACTTATCTCCACAGACCATTTTTCCCCTCAGAACACCTGAGGGGAAAAATGTCTACTCAGGGCATTTTATTCCCTGCCCTCTATTTTTAAGTGGGGTCAAAGACTAAATAAACAAATATCCCTCAAATAGAAAGTAACTTGATGTGGATGTCCTTGAACAAAATCATAAAACACTCAGGAATCAAATATCCCCATTGTCACCTTCTCAACTCAGCTAAAACACACATCTGTCACACTCATGTTATAATATATGTATAAAGGTAGAAATGAGCCGGGCGCCAGTGGCTCACCCTAGAGTCTCAGGAGGCTGAAATCTGAAGATTATGGTTCGAAGCTAGCCCAGGCATCAAAGTCCATGAGACGCTTATCTCCAATGAACCACCAGAAAACTGGAAGTGGAGCTGTGGCTCAAGTGGTAGAGTGTTAGCCTTGAGCTGAACTGCTCAGGGGCCCAGGCCCAGAGTTCAAGCCCCACAACCCACCAAAAAAAAATGTGGTAGAGTGCTAGCCTTGAGCAAAAGAGCTCAGAGTCAGTGCCTAAGTCCTGAATTCAAGCCCAATGACCGGAAAAAAAAAAAAAAAGTAGAAATGTGGTTGATATACCACCCCAGACAATTCCCAGGTCCTGGGGTCCCAAGGGTGCGTGGTCCTTATGTGACCTAAAGCTCCCGCCAATCAGAAAATGACATAGCCATAGATCTTTGCATAGGTTCTTCCTCAGTATCCCACAACCGCATAGAGCCAGGCCTCTGTGTTCTGGATGTTTTAGGTTGAGATAAGAATTTGAAAGCTGGGCACTAGTGGGCACCAGTGCCTCACACTTGTAATCCTAGCTACTCAGGAAGCTGAGATCTGAAGATCACAGTTCAAAGCCAGCTCAGGCAGGAAAATCCCTAAGACTCTTATCTCCAATTAAATATTTTTTTTAAAAGCCAGAGTAGAGCTGTGGTTCAAGTGCATGGCCTTGAGCATAAAAGCTCAGTGACAGTGCCCAGTCCTTGAGTTCAAGCCCCAAGCCCAGCACACAAAACAAACAAACAAAAAAACACAGTTGAGAAGCTGTAGGTACAGCTGGTTCTCAGGCAGCCTGGGGCATCCCTGGGAGAGGGGCTGGGCAGGGGGCTGGCCTGGCTATCTCCCATAAGGATGGCCGGAGAGCTGTGCTCCAAACATAGAATCCACCATTGTGTTTTCTTTTTCTTTTTTTTTTTTTTTTTTTTTTTTTGCCAGTCCTGGGGCTTGAACTCAGGGCCTGGGCACTGTCCCTGGTTTCTTTTTTGCTCAAGGCCAGCACTCTGCCACTTGAGCCACAGTGCCACTTCTGGCTTTTTCTATATATGTGGTGCTGAAGAATCAAACCCAGGGCTTCATGTATACGAGGCAAGCTCTCTACCACTAGGCCATATTCCCAGCCCCATGCCCACTCTTTTGTGTGATGTTTAAATCCCTTACTGTGAGCACACCAGGGCTACTTCCTGGGACTTTGGATACATTCATGCTCTTAGGAAGGCCTACATCGTTTATTGTTTTTATGTCATCTCCCCTCTGACCACCAACGTCCACCACACAGCTACAATCAGCGAAAACCCATGTAAGAGGCCAGGTTTTAGGGGTCCTTCCATTTGTTCAACCAATGAATAATTTTCGTGCTTTGCTGGAGCAAAAATCACACACACACACACTTCCCTGATAACAGTATTTAATTTCCTCTGATAACAGTATTTCATTTCCTCTCAAGCCACTCCAGGACCCCATCCTGAGTCTGCAAACCACACTTCCTAGGTCTGGGGATTAGTGCAGGACATAGGCCTGACCAATAGACTGTTCCATTCCCAGTGATGCTCTTCTTTTGGAATCTTTGGACTAAGGAAGCTTTTTCCCGCCGGTTGACAGCATGGAGGATGTAAGCCTAAAGCTATGATGGCCATTTGCTACCACCAGGGAAGAAAACTTCAGAGAAAAAGGCCAAAAGCAAAGAGAGCTGAGCTGAGACCAGAGCTGAGACAATTCAGACCCAATCACATCATTCGGTACTCTGGATCCAGCAGTTCCTGAAGATGAATACTTGTACACTTCTTCATGATGGGAGCCCATGAGATCCCTCTTCATACTTCAGCCCATTCCAGCTAGATTTTTCAGTCACTTGACAAGCAAAGGATGACGTGGGCAGACTGACAGATCTGAGATCTAGTGAGCGACGCGTGAACGCCTGCCCTTCGCGCTGGTTTTTTTCTCTCCATGGCCCTCCAGAGAGTTTAATTGAGAAGTCAGAGAGTATTTTTGAGGGGACCTGGCCACCATGGGGTTGTAGATGGACCCCAAGCAGATCCGGGTCAGCACCCAGGACAAGGCCCATAGGTCACTTCAGGATCCGGATGCTCATCTTTTGTTCAATGTTCATTTTCTCCAAAGACTGGGGAGAGATGGATGTGGCTGACACAGGAGGCTAGGTTCTCAATCCTCTAACCTTCCAACCTCTTTCCCAGGGCCCTGACTACTCTCCAGAGCTCCAAAAGCCCCTGGGGACAACTACTTTTCTGCCTCTTCCTTCCTTCCCTCCCTCCCTCCCTTCCCTTCCTCCTTCCCTTCTTTCCTTCTTCCCCCAAGGACCTGGGCACTGTGCCTGAGCTCCTTTTTGCTCAAGGCTAGCACTCTACCACTTGATCCACAGCTCCACTTCTGGCTTTTTGATCATTCATTGGAAATAATAGCCTGCCCAGGCTGGCTTTGAACTGTGATCCTCAGATCTCAGCCTCCTGAGTAGCTAGGATTACAGGCATGAGCCACTGGCCTCAGCTGCCCTCTCTTTGCATTTACCTCCCTGTCCATCAGTCCCAAAGACACCTGCTGTTAACTTGCCATTCCCCGGGGATATTCCAACCTTGGTGAACTCCAGGAAGGACACAGCCCCATCCCCATCCTCATCGGCCTCCTGCACCGTGCGGTCTGTGATGCTCTCCAGTTGTTCCTCTGTCACCTGGACCCCAACCATCAGCCGGAGAACCTGGGAGGTGAAAGAAGAGACAGCTGTAAGCCAAGCAGGATCATGAGTTCGAAACCTGCCTAAGCAAAGGTAATGATACCCTATCTCAAAAATTAAATGGAGGCTGGGAGTCATGACTCAAATAATAGAGCAGCACTAGGTTCAATCCCCAGTACCATAAAAGGTAATGAGGGAGATACCACAAAGATAAGTGAGAAAAGCTACTCTCTTAAGACAGGGTGCCAGTGGTTCACACCTGTCATCCTAGCTACTCAAGAGACTGAGATCCAAGGATGCTGGTTCAAAGCCAGCCTAGGCGAGAAAGTCCGAGAAACTTTTATCTCTAACCAGCAAAAAGCTGAAAATAGAGCTGTGGCTCAAGTAGTAAAGTGCCAATCTTGAGGGGAAAAAAAAGCCAAGGCAAAAATGCAAACTGAGTTCAAACCTCAGGATAGGCTTACATACACACACACACACACACACACCTCTCCCCTCCCATCCTTCAAGCCTTTCCTGTAGCTATTAGCAAGTTTATGGCACTCTGTAGCAGGTTTCCACCCTGTCTCACTCACCTCCTGTCTAATTCCCAGCTTCTGCACCAATCCAACCTCCCTTGAACCCCTTACTGAATGACTCAAAACAGCAACTCACAACTTGGCCTCCATGCATCCTCCCTCTCCCAGACCTGAAACCCAAGGACCCACCCCTCTTCCTCTCATCTCCTCTTGGTCTCAGCTGACACCACTGGCCCCTGGGGGATAGCCCCACTGGAGGTCAGATCACACCTTCTCCTGGGCAGAACTCCTGACCTCTTCCCCCTCCCCCACCCAAGAGTACTGGGTCTGACTGACGCCATCTTGGCATCATGATAGATGATGAGAACTTTCTGAAAACTCTAGAGGTGAAATTTACTTCCTCCCCCCAACCCCCACGTGATAGGCACCTGAACTACCTGAACTCCTAGATGAGGTGGGGACTGAACAACAAGTTCCCAGACCTACCAGACCTGTACCATGAACTCGGGAGTTTGAACTCTCCAGCTCCCTACCCCCTCACCATGACCCTACTTAGGCCTCTTGGACCTCTGCCACCATTGCACCCTGCCTTGTGTCTCCTGACTCTCTGCCATGTCCCTCTTCAACTCTCCATTAGAGTTGATCTGTTTGTTTTTTTTCCTGGCCAGTTCTGGGACTTGAACTCAGGGCCTGGGCACTCAAGCAATGGAGCAGCACTAGGTTCAATCCATAAAAGGGAATGAGAGAGACACCACAAAGAATAAGTGAAAAAGCTACTCTCTCAAGATAGAGCACCAGTGGCTCTGTCCCTGAGCTTCTTTTTACTTGAGCCACAGCACCCCTTCTGGCCTTTTCTGGGTGTGTGGTGCTGAGGAATCAAACCTAGGGCTTCATGCATGCTAGGCAAGCACTCTACCACTAAGCCACATTCCCAGGCCCCGATTTGGTTTGTTGAGGCTGTTTTACTGCTCTTTCTTTTCTCTCCTACCCTCCTGGCTCAGTTTCCTAACCGTATTAAGTGCATTCAAGGGTGGCAGTCCTTGGGATATGAGTCAGCTCCCAGTGGGGGGCTTTCTTATAAAGACTCCCCATTGGACCCCTCAAAAGTGGCTTCTCTGTATCTCCTGATTGCATTCCCATACAACACTCCTAACCCCATTTCCACTGACACCCTCCCAACTCCCAGCAAACCCACACTAGACCACACCCTTGGTTCATTCTGCGGACCTTCCCCTCCACCAAGCCCAGCCCACCCATACAGCACTCCTTCAAAGCCCACTCTCCAGGCAACCCGCCCCCCAACCTGTAGCATCTCCTGCCTGGAGATCTTCCCATCTCCATCCAAGTCGTAGAGCTGGAAGGCAACTGGAAAGAGAATAGAACAGAGATGAGTCTCCTCTGCCTCTCTCCACTGGAGTGGAGAGATGCCGGGCTGGGCAGGTGGCCACACACACAAACTCACATCGAAGTTTGTTCATCCGGCTGTTGAGGGGCTCGGGTTGCTTGGGATCTCGGGTTCCTGGGTCCTCATTCTCTATAGGGCGAAAATGAGCGAGGACCCTGACAAAGCCTGGGAAGTCCATGCGCTGGCTCCTGCAGGACAGGTGGAGGGAGACCATGGTCCCTGCCTCTGTCCCTTCTGTCCCTCTCTAACCTCCCCCCACCCCACACTCCCACCCCCCCATCATCCAGGAGGGGTGGAGGGAGACAGTGCTCACACTTTTTCTGTCCCTTCTGTCCCTCTCTCCCCCCCCCACACTCCCGTCTCCCCACCCCTGGTGGGGGTCTCACCCATGGGGGAAGAAGCTGTCGATGATGCGATCCCCCAGGGGGTTCACCGCCAGCGCCCCAATTTGCTGGAGATCCATGCGGCTGTAAAGACCAAGTTGGAAAGGGGTCTGGCAAGGGCCTCCAAGAGGGAGGGGTCACGCTGGGGAGACCAATGGGAGGCCCAGCGGCTCCCCCTCACCTCAGGTAGCCCTTCTTGTTCCTGTCCAGGGCTCGAAACCGGTGGTAGAGACGGAGCAGGCTGGCCTGAGAGACTGCAGGAGGGAATGAGACACGCGACACCCCCCACCCCCGTGGAGAAGGCGCGCATCCCCAGGTTGTGGGGGGTCCTCCGTGCCTCCCCCTGCAGGGACGCTTCTAATGGGGCTGGGATAAGCTTCGGGGAAATCTAAACTTGAGACCCAGATGGTTCCGAAAGCCCCCCACCCCAGAAAGCCAGAGGACCAAAGAGTACCCCGTGACCGCCAAACACCCCCGGAAACCAGATCCTCCCTGTACTAGGACTCCAGGACCTGTGATTTCATGCCACCCCACGTGGGACCCTGCGATCCATCGCAGACACCCCGGAGGGGGTCCAGCCCTGGCGGGGCGCAGATCGGGACGCGCAGAGCCATCCATCCGGCCAGCGCGCGCTCCCGGGTCCCCACGCTGCGCCCCGCCGCCTCCGGTCCCCAGCCCTGCAGACTCACAGCCAGTGTCCCGCCGGATGTCGTCCACGTCGGGGATGAGGGCGACGTGGGAGCTGTGCGCGCCCATGACGGAGCCGGGGCCCTGCACTCTGCGCCCTGCGCCCTGCGCCTAGCGCTCTGCGCCCCGCGCCCGGCCGGGGACCCAGGCGCGGCCACCCCGTGACCTCGGGACCGAAGGCCGCCGGCCGGCCTGGCGCGCAGCCAGGCTGCAGAACCCCGGCGTTCCGCGCCTCCCACCTGCGACCCGGCCCGGAGCGAACAATGCCCGGGGCAGCGGGCCACCGCGGGGCGAACAACGGGCTGTTTCAGCCAGAGATTGAGGCTGGCAGGGGAGGGGCTGGGCGGGGCCCGCCACCTCCTCCTCCTCCCAACTCCTCCTCCTGGGCCCCATATCGCCCAGTCCTGCTGGGAAAGGGAGACATTTGTCCCCAGCCGCCCTGCCAAGCCCTCCTCTGGGTACAGGACGGGGCGGGGCGGGGGGCGCCAGGAGAGGCGCCTTCGGGAGGGGATCCCTTCGCGGAAAGAGCTGACTAGATTTGGCGACTGGCGCTGGAATCCATTTACACTGAGTCAGTCCACTTGATTTCACCTGTTTGTTGATTGATGGATCTGCATATTTCCCTTATGTAACTGAGCCAAGGCTTAAAATCCAGACTAATCCAAAATCCAGACTCCTAGTTTCTCCTGAAAAAAAAAAAAAAAAAAGTGTTTTGCCAGGCACCCGTGGCTCACACCTGTCACCATGGCTTAGGAGGCTGAGATCTGAGGATCATAGTTTGAAGCCAGCCCAGGCAGGAAGAGGCTGTAAGACGGGCTCTCTCCAATTAACAACAAAAAGCCAGAAATAGAGCTGTGGGTCAAGTGACAGAGTACCAATTTTAAGTGATAAAAGCTCAGGGACAGTATCCAGGCCCTAAATTCAAACTCAGGGCTGGATAGAACATGCACACACACACAGAAAAGGAAGGAAGGGTAATAAAGGAAAACAGTATCTAAAAGATACTGGGGAGGGAGGGATAATGAAAAGTAAAGACCAGGAAACTTAGTTGGACAGCACAGGTGTCTAATTTTCAAACTATTCCCCCTTCCCCCATCATCACACATATGCACAAATAAGCAGTACAGCATTAGCCTTGACTCAAAAGAAGCTCAAGGTTGGGAGCCAATGGCTCATGCCTGTAATGCTAGCTACTCAAGAGGCTGAGATCTGAGGATCACAGTTCAAAGCCAGGTCAGGCAGAAAAGTCCATGAGACTCTTACCTCCAATTAATCACAGAAGAAGCCAGAAGTGGTGCTGTGGCTCAAGTGGCAGAGTGCTAGCCTTGAGCAAAAAACTCAGGGATAGTTCCCAAGCCCTGAGTTCAAGACCCAGGGACAGTTTAAAAATAAAAGCTCCAGAACACTCTCTCTCTCTCTCTCTCTCTCTCTCTCTCTCTCTCTCTCTCTCTCTCACACACACACACACACACACACACACACACACACACACACACACACACACCAGAGGGAGTGTAACCAGCTCATTACAGGGGACAAGTTCACATCTGCCCAAGAGAAGAGGGACCTAGAGACACCGTCCATTCTCTAACTCATGGCAGTGGTTTCCTTCAGAGAGGCCTTGAAAATATTGATCTGCGAGATGCTTGCTTCTCTTTCAGATACCCCAAGGCTTAAGCAGCTAGCATACTCACAGCTTGATTCCTGTCAGGCACCCGAGAGGAATTAAAGCATGTGGGAAATCCATCCTCCTTGCTGACACCCTGCCGTTACCCCCTGCGGAGCCCGCAGGAGGGGCCCCAGGCAAGCTGCTTAATGGCCTCAAGCCCACTCGATCTACTGATACTGGGAAGGTTTCCAGAGTAGAGAACAACGAACAGCCCCAACGAACAGCCCCTACACCAGCCTTCCGAGAGCTCTGTGCTACATCCTGGTCCTCCTCAACACATATGAGAATGGGTTTAAGTCATCACCAGGACCTAGAGGTTAGCTCAATTGGTAGAGCATCTATCCAGTAACTAAGAGGTCCTGGGTTCAGATCTATGGAGAAGGAAATTGCAAGGAGAGGCTTTTAAGGTTGTTTTCCTCCTGAAGTATTTGTTAAAGTACATTCAGGCATTTGTTTGCTTTTTGCCTTTAAACTGCATAGAAGTGGCCAGCCATCTTTGGATGAAGGTTCGGATTAGGAAAATGAGCTTACAACTCATGTTCTTGAATTTGCTAGGCAAGAGTTCTACCACTTGACCCATGTGCCCCAGAACTTTTTTGCTTCATTTTATTTGTTTATTCATTTATTTTCATGCCAGGCCTAAGCTTGAATTCAGAGCTGGGTGCTGTCCTTGAACTTTTTTCTTTCTTTTTTTGCTCAAGGCTAGCATTCTACCATTTGAGCTGCAGCTCCCTTTGTGCTGGCTTCAAACTATGAACCTCAGATCTCAGCCTCCTCAGTAGCTAGCATTACAGGCTGTGCCACCAGCGCCCAGCTAACTTTTTAAAATAGGATCTAGTACTTTGGTCCAGGCTAGTCTCAGTCAAAAATCATCCTACCTCCTTGCCTCCTGAGTAACTGGGATTACCGGTATGTATCACTACACCTGGCTTAATGCTCTTTAAAACAAAACAAACAGGGCTGGGGATATGGCCTAGTGGCAAGAGTGCTCGCCTCGTACACAAGAAGCCCTGGGTTCGATTCCCCAGCACCACATATACAGAAAATGGCCAGAAGCGGCGCTGTGGCTCAAGTGGCAGAGTGCTAGCCTTGAGCAAAAGGAAGCCCGGGACAGTGCTCAGCCCCTGAGTCCAAGTCCAGGACTGGCAAAAAAAACAAACAAACAAACAAAAAAAAAAAACAAGTGCAGGCACGGGCGGCTCACACCTGTCATCCTAGCTATTCAGGAGGCTGAGGTCTGAGGATCATGTTTGAACATGCCTGGGCAGGAAAGTCCATAAGATTCTGATCCCCAATTAACCACAGAAAGCTGGAAGTAGAGCTGTGGATGAAGTGAGAGAGCACTAGCCTTGATCAGAAAAGCTCAGGGACAGTGCCCAGACCCAGAGTTCAAGCCCCAGGACTCTCCCCACCCCCTCTCTCACACACACAACATGTAAGAAAGAATAACTAGGAACGCTATAAAAATAAAAGCAATAAGAACAAGATAGTGCCAACAATTTTAAGTACTTGGGATTAAACACAGGCCCTGGAATTTTCTTGGGCAAGCACCGTATCACCTGAGCCATACTTCCAGCCCTTTTATTTTTAGTTTGTTTTTCAGATAGGTACTGTCGTTTTTCCTAGGCTGGCCCCACACTAGGAGCCTCCTACCTCCACCTCCCGAGTAGCTGGGACTCTAGGGGTGCACCACCACACCCATCTCTCAAGACAAGACAATTACTTTGGAAATTAAATTTCCAACACACATTCAAAGCATAGCTATAGACATCCATCAACACTGAGAAAATCCCCCACCAACCCACCCACCTGTGTGGACAGCTGGGGTCTTCCACTTGCCCTTAGGATAGGGAGGGCGGGACCATCAGACAGGGAGGGGCAATTCCTGAAAGTGGCTTTTTTTTTTTAACCAAAGGGAAAAGTACTCTCACTGGGCAGATTAAACAACAGATGTCTGCCAGAGACAGCCAGTAATAAAATAATAGAGTGGCACTTCCAAGCAGGGGGCATGTGACAGGAAGCAGAAGCTGTGTTGCAAGGAGCAGCACTTAAGCAGGCCACTACTAAAGAACCCAGTGTGCTTCAAGGACACCTTTCCCTGGGGCCTCAATGTCTCCAGGTCGCTGTTTCCAACTTCTGTAAACTGCATGGTATGGGGAGGGGTTCAGGGAGCTTTGCTGAAAGATGAGAAATGTATACCATAGCTACGCACCAGTGGCTCACACCTGTAATCCTAGCTACTCAAGAGACTGAGATCTGAGGATCCTGGCTCAAAGCCAGCCAAGACAGAAAAGTCGCTGAGACTCTTTAACTCCAATTAACCAGCAAAAAGTCAGAGGTACAATGTGGCTCAAGTGGTAGAGCACCAATCTTGATCAAAAAAGCTAAGGGAGGGGGCTGGGAATGTGGCCTAGTGGTAGAGTGCTTGCCTTGCATGCATGAAGCCCTGGCTGCGATTCCTCAGCATCACATATATAGAAAAATCCAGAAGTGGCGCTGTGGCTCAAATGGTAAAGTGTTAGCCTTGAGCAAAAAGAAGCCAGGGACAGTGCCCAGGCCCTGAGTTCAAGCCCCAGGACTGGCCAAAAAAAAAGAAAAAAAAGCTAAGGAACAGCAATAAGGCCTTGAGTTCAAGCCCTAGTACTGGTACCCAAAAAAAAAAAAAAAAAAAAAGAGGAAATATATATCACAATGTTTACAATAACACAAGGAATAAAAGGACACACAGCAAAAGTGCCCTTCATGTCCTAATTCCCAATCCTTGTCCCCTCCAAGAATCCTGGGCTAATGTGGCCCGCGTGGCAGAGGACCTACCTAGCAAGCAGGTGGCCCTTAGTCCCATCCCCACAGCTGCACAGAACAACTTCAAAATCCCAACCCACTTCCTCTTCTGTCTCATTTCCAGGGCTTTGTAAGACACTTGAGCAAGAACAGCCACAAGCAAGAAAAACATGACGAGAGAATCGCCTGCACGGGGGTCTTCTCCAGTAGAAAAAGAAGAAAAAATAGGAAGGAATGGAATAGAAGGATGGATGGATGGATGGGATGGGATGAATGGGATGGGATGGGATGGGATGGATGATGAGTGGATGGGTAGATGGATGGGTGGGTGGGTGGATGGATGGATGGATTGGATGGGTGGAGGATGGATGGATGGGATGTGTGGGTGGATGGATGGATGGGTAGATGGATGGATAGGTAGATGGATGGATGGATGGGATGTGTGTGTGGGTGGGTGGATGGATAGATGGGTAGATGGACGGGTGGGTGGATGGATGGATGGATGGATGGATGAATGGGATGGGATGGACTGGATGGATAGATGGATGGATGGATGGATGGATGGATGGATGGATGGATAAATGGATGGGATGGGTGGGTGGATGAAGATATGGGGAGATGGATGGGAAAAAGGCAGGAGGAATGTAAGAGGCCAGGAAAGAGAAGCAGAATGGTCACCTTCCTCTGGTGGGCTGAGGTGGCCAGTCCCCAACTCAGTTCCTCCTGTCTATTCCTGTCCTGTGAGATTGTGCATTCAGCAGGTAGGAATGGGGAAGGGGACTAGAAATGAGAGCAGGACAGACGCAGCTCCTGAGTCCACAGGCCGGAGAAGATGTTTAACGTGAAGTGTGCTCATTCATTCATGTGTTCAGCCATGAAGGATTGCACACGGGCTCCCACCAGCACCGTCAGGAGCTGGGATGACCGCTCTCTCTGTGAAGTGTCTATTGTGAACAAGAAAGCATACCATTGGTAAGATGATGATGAGAGAGAGGGAGGGACAAGGCAAAGGAGGAGAAGGGAAGCCTTGTGGTGGTTTGTGATGAGGTGACATTGAGTAAAGACTCAGAAAGAGAAGAGGAAGTAAGACAAGCAATTAATTGTCTAAGAGCATTTGAGACAGAAAAAAAAACTATGTGTATACTGCATTGCAAAGGTCCTGAGGTATGTGTACAAAGGTGGGTCTGGAGTGTATTATGAATAGTAAGAACAAGTGGAAAGGAATGAATGAAGGGGTATGTGACCAAAAAAAGATAGGCTCAGGCAGCCCTCATTAGGAGATGAGCTCTGTGGGTCCCTGTGAGGACTGTTGTCTTTATTCTCAGTAAAACAGGAAGTTAGGATTTGAGGAAGAAAAAAAAAAGGAAGGACAGAAAGAAACATGCAAGTAATCATTTTTAGATTGTATTGGCTTCCTGTACCTTCTGTAATAAATCACCACAATCTTCATGGCTGAACTCAAGGCAAATTTATCACCTTGCATGGTCTCACTGGGCAAACTGAGAAGGTATGGGCAGGGAGCTGGAGGGGAGCCTGCTTCTGGGTCTTTCCAGCCTGTAGGTGGCCTACATTCCTTGGCTTGTGGTGCCACCTCCATCTTTACTTCCACTGTCCACGCCATGCATCATCCACCATGCGTCCATTCTCCATCTCCTGGTGTGACTCTGACCACGTGATGTGCCACACAGGAAGTGCTCAGAGCCCCTACCCTCTACAACCTCCGCAGTCCCTTGGGCTGCTGAGAAGCCAGACTCTCAGATCCCTGGGGCCAGGAGACTTCTGAGCAGCCCTTTCCCTGAGTGTCACCCAGCCAAGTCCCCATCCATCAGCTCAGCAGATGCTTTTGCGCCCTCCTCCCACCTCGGCCTAGGCCCGTCCACTGCAGTGCATAGAACGCAGGCTTGGTGCCAGACAACACCAGATGGCACTACGAAGGTCCCTGGGGAGCCCAGAGATGGAGCCCCAGGGGGCCCGGCTCACCCCCCCACCCCCCTCACCCCCGCTCGTCCCAACCAGGGCCCAGCCATCCCTGGGCTTCACAAACCAAAGAGTCCTTCCTTTGTTTGTTGAACTGGTGTGTACTGAATTGTTCATGGTAGATTTTCCGTACATGCACATCGTGTCCATCACATTCCTATTGCTCTTTCCTTCCTCCCTTGTCTTTCCCTTTTCTCTTCTTCCTCCATACTCTCAGCTGTTCCTCCTCCTCCTCCTCTTCCTCCTTCCCCCTCCTTCTTGTCTACTCCTCCCCCTCTTCATTCTTCTTGCCACTCCTAATCTCCATACACAAGCCCCTATGCCACCCCAACAGGACTGAATGGGAAACTCAGGTCCCATCCACAGAGCCCTCCCATCAGGCCAGCCCCGAATCAGAGTGCCTGCCTTCCTCAAGGCTGAGCCATTCTACCCTAAACACACCGTCCAGCCAATAGACACAAGCCTGGTGTCATGTTTAACAGCACACTTCTCTCCTCTCAGCTCCGCTGAAGGTCACCAGCTCACATTAGGAGGCAAGGCAAGAGAACCTGTCAGCTGGGAATGGTGGTGTGTGCCTGTAACCCCAGCACTCAGGAAGTAGAAGCTGGAGAGTTGTGAGTTTAAGGCCAGTATGGAATTCTTAATGAGCTCAAGTGCTGCATAGGGAGACACTATCTTAAAAAAAATCAAGGAGGGGCTGATATGGCCTAGTGGCAAGGGTGCTTGCCTTGTATACATGAAGCCATGGGTTCAGTTCCCCAGCACTACATATATAGAAAATGGCCAGAAGTGGTGCTGTGGCTCAAGTGGTAGAGTGCCAGCCTTGAGCAAAAAGAAACCAGGGACAGTGCTCAGGCACTAAGTTCAAGCCCCAGGACTAGCAAAAAAAAAAAAAAAAAAAAAAAAAAAATCAAAGATTCCAGATGCTGGTGCCTCAAGGCCTGTAATCCTAGCTACTCAGGAAGCTGAGATCTGAGAATCACAGTTCAAAGCCAGCCTGGGCAGGAAAGTCAGTGAGACTCTCGTCTCAAGTTAAATAATCAAAAAGCCAGATGTGGAGCTGTGGCTCAAGTGGTAGAGCACTAGCTTTGAGTAGAAGTAGTTCAGGAACAGTGTCCAGGCCCCAAGTCCAAGACCCAGCACGCACGCACGCACGCACACGCACACACACACACACACACACACACACACACACACACACACACACACACACACACCATATTCTTTACACTCAAAATTCTTCCATAGGACTGTATATATGGGAATTCATTGCAGGGGAGCAGAAATGATGGAGAGGTTTTTCCATAAGGCAAAGCTACTAATATTCTCAGTCCTACAGGCGGGGCCATAGCTGGAAAGTGGCTGCAGACTGCAGACAATGTGTAATAAAATGGGCTTTGCTACAAAACTTTTAATTTTCCAAGGGAAGTGGTCCTCATTTCCAGGACAATGGGCGGTGCTGTAGCAGGAAATTAAATTCCTAAGTCAACATGTAGTCTTAAAAAACAAGTATGGGGGGCTGGGAATATGGCCTAGTGGCAAGAGTGCTTGCCTTGTATACATGAAGCCCTGGGTTCGATTCCTCAGCACCACATATATAGGAAAGGCCAGAAGTGGCACTGTAGCTCAAATGGCAGAGTGCTAACCTTGAGCAAAAAGAAGCCAGGGACAGTGCTCAGGCCCTGAGTTCAAGCCCCAAGACTAGCAAAAAACCAAACCAAACAAAAAACAAGTACAATCTGGGCACTGGTAGCTCACGTCTATCATCCTAGCTACTCAGGAGGCTGAGATCTGAGGATCACAGTTCAAAGCAGCCAGAGCAAGAAAGTCTTATCCCCCATTAACTATCAAAAAGCCGAAAGTGGAGCTGTGGCTCAGGTAGTACTAGTCTTGAGTGAAAGCCGCTCAGGGACAGCACTCAGATGCTGAGTTCAAGCCCCAGGACTTTCAGAAAGAAAAAAAAAAAGTACAATCAAAATTGCCCATTGGGGCAGAAGGAGGCACGCTCTGGCGGTGCAAGCTAATCCTGAGCCTGCCACCATGGGGTTCCAGCTGTCTGATTAATAAGGCAGAGGCCTGCTATCCTAGCCTAGTTCCTCCACCAGCCCCTAGTTTGCAACCATTGTTGAATATCAAACTATTTCTTCCTTTCCTACCTGACTCTGCAGCTTAGTCAAACTCTTCCTGATTATGTGTATGTGAGAAGTGAGGGGAGGGGGTGAGGCTACTGGGCTTGAGTTCAGGACCTGAGCACTGTCCCTGAGCTTTTCTGCTCAAGGTTAGCACTCTACTGCTTGAACTACATCATCACTTCAAGCTTTTTTGGTAATTTATTGGAGATAAGAATCACAGATTTGGGGGCTGGGAATATGGCCTAGTGGCAAGAGTGCTTGCCTCGTATACATGAGGCCCTGGGTTCGATTCCCCAGCACCACATATACAGAAAATGGCCAGAAGTGGCGCTGTGGCTCAAGTGGCAGAGTGCTAGCCTTGAGCAAAAAAGAAGCCAGGGACAGTGCTCAGGCCCTGAGTTCACAGCCTAGAACTAGCCAAAAAAAAAAAAAAAAAAAAAAAAAAGAATCACAGATTTTCCTGCTCGAGCTGGCATTGAACTGTGATCCTTCGATCTCAGCCTCCTGAGTAGCTAGGATGCAGGCATGCGCCATGGGTACCCAGCTCTCTTCCTGAATTTTAATGCAGTAAATACTAACAGCCAAAATTGCATCTGGCAGCGGGAGAGGTACCAGAGCACCTTAAAGCACAGTTAGTGGTCTGCCGAGTGGTGTGGTTCCCACAGCCAGGTCCCTGAGGAGGAATTGAGGAGAGCTGCCATTGGCTGATTATGAGTGGTTGTGTCCCTTGAAGCCTCCCATTTTGGGTAACATCAATGCCTCTGTAATTCCGTTGATACGTGTCAAATTGTTGAAGTTTAGCAAATTTATGAGCGAGAAGGTGAACATTCAAGTAGAAACCCAGCAAAGTGTTTGTTTGAGTCTAAGATCTGAATCTTCCAATGTGATCTTCAAATCCGACTTCTTTTCTCATTTTATGAAAAGAATTCTGATGTGGAAGTCATAATTTTCATGTATCCAGCCCTCCATCCTAGAACGCAGGGTTCCCATAGAAAGTGTTTTAATATTGTTTTTCCTTCTTGCTGAGCCATAGTTGGATCGAGTATTATTATCTTTTTGCCAGTCCTGGGGCTTGCACTCAACCTGGGCACTGTCCCCAAGCTTTTGTGCTCGACACTGGCCTTCTACCTCATGAGCAACAGCTCCACTTCTGGATTCATTCATCAGTTGTTGGGCTTTTGGGTTGATTTCTGTTGTGAGTAGTACAAAGATAAACATAGATGGGGAGTTATGTCTTATAAATTGACTTACACTTAAAAGAGAGGTAACACGGAAGTATAGAAGGTGCTAAGTTAGGTCTCATTTTAGGCTTTTTCAGGTTTTTTTGGTCATGGGGATTGAACTCAGGGGCCTGAGTGCTGTTCCTGAGCGTTTTCACTCAAAGCTAGGGCTCTACCACCACCTTAGCCACAGCTCCACTCCCAGCTTTTATTTTTTTAATTGGAGATAAGAGTCTTAGGGCTTTTTCCTTCCCAGGCTGGCTTTGAATCACAGTCCTCAGATCTCAGCCCCTTGAGTGACTAGGATTACAGGTGTGAGCCACCAGCACCTGGCTATCTTTTCAGAAAGTTGTCTGCAAGTATTTTATTGACAATTTTTGTACCTATGTTCATCAAGGAAATTATCCTATAATTTTATTTTTCTTCCAAGTTTTTGTAGGGTTTTGGTACCAGGATAATCTTCACTGAATGAGCTCATAGCAATTTCCTTTCTATTTTACAGGATCATTTGAGGAGTACGGCATCAGTCCTCTAAAGGTTTGATAGTTTGGCAGTGAATACAACCAGTCCTGAACCCTGAACTCAATCTCATTGCTTGCTATTGATCTATTTAAGTGAGTTGTAGCCTCTTATTTCAATTTTGATAAGTCAAATGCATTTATTTTTATTTATTTATTTATTTTTGCCAGTCATGAGCCTTGAACTCAGGGCCTGAGCACTGTCCCTGGCTTCTTTTTTGCTCAAGGCTAGCACTCTGCCATTTGAGCCACAGCGCCACTTCTGGCCATTTTCTATATATGTGGTGCTGGGGAATCGAACCCAGGGCTTCATGTATACAAGGCAAGCTCTCTTGCCACTAGGTCATATTCCCAGCCTCAAATGCATTTAGAAATGTATTTATTTCTTCCACATTTTCAAGTTGAATAGTAGTTTTCAAATAATAAGTTTTCAAAATTTTTCCAAATGCTATTCTGGATGTTATAGATACTCACTGTGGTATTTGCTATTTCGTTTCTAATTTATTTTATTACTTTGAGTCTTTTCCCTACCTCTTTTGCTCTTTTGACTAGGAGTTTGTCCATCTTGGTTACAGTTTCAAAAAACTGATTTTGTTTTGCAACCTTTTTTTCATGGCCATTTCATTAATTTATGTTCTAATTCTTATTTCTCTCCCCTATTATATTTGAGTTTGGCTTCTGTGTGTATATAATACATACATATGCATATACACATATATACATATATGTTGTACAGCATCTGGGCTATTTTCATGACTTGGATATGATGAATTGTGCTGTAATTAACATGAGTGTAGAGGTTTATTTATTTATTTATTTATTTTGGCCAGTCCTGGGGCTTTAACTCAGGGCCTGAGCACTGTCCCTGAGCTTCTTTTGCTCAAGGCTAGCACTCTACCCCTTGAGCCACAGCACCACTTCCAGCCTTTCCTGTTTGTGTGGTAGTGAGGAATGGAACCCAGGGCTTCATGCATGCTAGGCAAGCACTGTACCACTAAGCCACACCCTCAGCCCCCAGGTTCAACTTTTATACTCTGACTTACATTCTTTTGGATAGATTCCCAAAGTGGTGTTGTTGGATCCTAGGGTTGTTCTCTTTATATATTGTTTTTGAGGCCTCTCCATAATGACTTCCATGGTGCTTGCTGGTTGCATCCTCACACACAGTGCATTCGAGTTCCTCTCTCCATGCATCGTGGACAGCCTTTGCTGTTTGTGCTCTTGAGGATGGCTACTTTGACTGGAATGAGATAGGATCTCTACATCATTTTTATCTGCATGTCCTTTGCAGCCGGGGATGTTGAGCATTTCTTCGCATATTTATGGACCATTTGCCCATTTATTAATTAGGTTATTGACATTTTTGGAGGTTTAGGGTTATTTTTCTCTCTTTCTATATTCTGGTAATTAGACCCTTTTAAGAAGTGCCACCACAGTACCTAACTTATTAAATGCTAAGCCCTCTGTACAACATCTTCATAATAACAATAAAATTACATTACTTTTTTTTTCCAGTCCTGGGGCTTGAACTCAGGGCTTGGGCACTGTCCCTGAGCTTCTTTGCTCAAGGTTAACTTGAGCCACAGTACCACTTCCAGCTTTTTCTGTTTATGTAGTGCTGAGGAATTGAACCTGGGGCTTTGTGCCTGCCAGGCAAGCACTCTATCACTAAGCCACAGTCTCAGCCCAAAATTACATTTTTTAACTTTTTTTTCCAAGTCCTGGGGCTTGAACTCAGAGCCTGAGCACTGTCCCTGGATTCTTTTTGCTCAAGGCTAGCACTCTACCACTTGAGCCAGAGCACCACTTCTGGCTTTTTCTGTTTATGTGGTGCTGAGGAATCCAACCCAGGACATCAAGCATGCAAGGTGAGCACTCTACCACTAAGCCACATTCCCAGCTCCCAAAATTACATTTTTTTTAAAAAAGATCACCAACAAAGATCTACCAAGTTGCTCTAAAGCTAACCTTAAGTAGATAGATAGATAGATAGATAGATAGATAGATAGATAGATAGATAAATAGATAGATAGATGTATCTCACTATATATAACACTATATACAAACACTAAATAGGCAGAAAAGAAAAACAAAATCATTCACAATAGCACAAAAAATCCCTAGGAATAAAGTTAAAGTGATGAAAGGCATCTATAATGAAAAGTGTAAAGCCCTGAAGGCAGAAGTTCAAGAAGCTATCCAAGAATGGAATGACCTTGCAGACCTATGAATGGGCAGAACTAATATTGCAGAAATGGCTACCAGTGAAGTTCATCTGCACATTCAAGGCCAGGACCACCAAAATCACCTGCCATTGTTCAAAGAAACAGAACAATTCTGAAGTCCACATGGAACTCTAGAAGATCTTGACCCGCAAAAGTGCTCCTGAGAGCACCAGGGGTGCTCCTGAGAACACACTGATCCTGGGAGTGCTAAGGCTGCTCTCAGAGCACCGATCCTGAGAGCACTGAGAGTGCTCCTGAGAGCACCGATCCTGAGAGCACTGAGAATGCTCCTGAGAGCACTGATCCTGAGAATGCTGGGGTGCTCCTGAGAGCACTGAGGCTACCCCTGAGAGCACTGGGGGTGCTCCTGAGAGTGCTGGGGTGCTCCTGAGAGCAGCACCATGGTAACTTCATTACTTTACAGAGCCATGGTAACAAAAATACAAAACCACAAAAACAAAAACATAAAACCATCATAAAAAGATCAACGGAAGACAATAGTTGACATGGACATACGTTGTCACAGTTACAGCCATTTTGTTTTTAACAAAGGAGCCAAAAATATACATTAGGGAAAAAGATCTCCACTTCAACAAATGGCGCTAGACAAATTAGTTATCTACTTGCAGAAAACTAGACCCATATATCCCATCCTGTACAAAAAAAAAAAAAACAGAAAAATAAAAAACAATGCAAAATATAGCAAAGATAGAAATATAAGACATGAAAATTTAAAATTACTTCAGGAAAAAAAAAGGAACTAAACCAGAAGATATACGAATAGGCTGTTATTTTATCAGTGAGATCTAATATGAGAAATAAAAAGGGGCTGGGAATATGGCCTAGTGGCAAGAGTATACATGAAGCTTTGTATACAGGAAGCTCTGGGTTTGATTCCTCAGCACCACATATATAGAAAAGGCCAGAAGTGGCACTGTGGCTCAAGTGGCAGAGTGCTAGCCTTGAGCAAAAAAAAAAAGAAAGAAGCCAGGGACAGTGCTCAGGCCCTGAGTTCAATCAAGCCCCAGGACTGGCAAAAAAAAAATTGAAAAATAGGACTTCATCAAATTAAAAAGGATCTGCAGGCTGGGAGCTGGTGGCTCACACCTGCAATTCCAGCTACTCAGGAGGCTGAGATCTGAGGATCATGTTCAAAGGCAGGAAAGTCTGTGAGACTCTTATCTCCAATTAACCAACAAGCGGTGCTGTGGCTCAAGTGGTAGAATGCTAGACTTGAGCTGAAGAGCTTAGGGACAGCACCCAGGCCCAGAGTTCAAGCCCAATTAAAAAAAAATTAAGCTATTAAATAGAGCTGTGGCTCAAGTAGCTAGCTTTAAACAAAAGCTGAGGCTGAGAATGTGGCTTAGCAGTAAAGTGCTTGCCTAACATGAATGAAGCCCTGGGTTCAATTCCTCAGCACCACTTAAACAGAAAAGCTGGAAGTGGCGCTGTGGCTCAAGTGGTAGAGTGCTAGCCTTGAGCAAAAAGAAGCCAGGGACTGTGCTCAGTCCCTGAGTTCAAGCCCCAGGATTGGCAAAAAAAAAAAAAAAAAAAAATAGCATTTAAACAACAAAAGCAGGGACAGAGCCTTGGCCTTGACTTCAAGACCCAGGACTGGCACAAAAAGCATCTGCATATCAAAGGAAATAATTAGCAGCTTGAAGAAACAACCCATAGAGTGAAAGAAAATATTTGCCAGCTATATACCAGACACACTTCTAATATTTAGAATATAAAAGGAACTGAAGAGCTGGGCACTGCTGGCTCATGCCTGTAATCCTGGTAAGGAAGCTGAGATCTGAGGATCACAGTTCAAAACCAGCCCAGGAAGCAAAGTCCCTGAAACTCTTATCTCCAATAAACTACTCAGAAAAAGCTGGAAGTGGTATTGTGGCTCAAGTGGTTGAGCACTAGTGTTGAGCACAAAAGGCTTAAGGACAGCACCCGGGACCAGCCAACAAGAAAGAAATAAAGTAAAAGCACAAGTAAAACTCCAAAAGAATAAATTCCCCCATTATTAAATAAGCAGTTGAATTGAACCAATAGTTCTCAGAAGAAATACCATTGGCTAATGCATGAAGAACTATTCAACATAGCCATAAGGAAATACAAATCAAAACTACACTGAGATTCTCACTTCAGTCATGGTAATCGTCAGGAGACTAAACAAGAAAGGCCCGTGAGAATGAAGGGGAATTGGACTCACAAGCATTGTTGGTAGGGATGTGAAACTGTACAGCCGCTGGGGGAAATAAGTAAAAAGTTTCCTCAAAAACCTGAAATACCTTGGGTGCCAGTGGCTTATACCCGTAATACCTAAACTACTCAACAGGCGGAGCTCTGAGGATCGCGGTTCAAAGCCAGCCTGGGCACGAAAGGCCATAAGACTCTTATTTCCAATTAACCACATAAAATGCTGGAAGTAGAGCTGTGGCTCAGGTGGTAGAGTGCTTTGAGTGAAAAAGCTCAGGTTCTGAGTTCAAGCTTCATGACCAAAAAAAAAATTTTTTTAAAGCCTAAATTGAGACCTAACTTATTACCTTCTATACTGTTGTGATAGCTCTCTCAAGTGTAAATTGATTTATAAGATATAACTCTGCATCTATGTTTATCTTTGCACTATTCACAGCAGAAATCAGCCAAAATTTCCAACAACTGATGAATGCATCTACAATATATGGCATAGACTTCATGCTCTATTATTCAGCCATCGAGATAAACAAATTATGTTATTTATAGGAAAACTGGATAGAATTGGGAAATCATCAGACAGAATGACCTAAGCCAAGCTCAAAAACCAAATATCACATTTCACTCACGTGAAAAATATACCTAAAATGATGTTGATGATGGTGATGGTGATGATGATGATAACAGGATAAGTGTGTAAAAAATACTGGTGGGGGTCAGCAAGAGAGGGGAAGTGGGAGGGTGAAGAGGACAGAAATACATTGCACCTACACACAGAGGTATATAAGGTAAGTAGCATAATGAAACCCACCAAATACTGACAGTGAGATGAAAAGCAAAGGCGGCTAAGGAGATATAAGAGAGGGGTGAACTTGTTTCATGGAGACTGCAGTGTGCCTGCAGAATTCCCTGCAGTACCTATAGAATTATCACAGTGACACCCTTTTGTACAACTGATGTATGGGGATAAAAACAAGAACAAAGAGAAAAAAGAATTATATTTGATTTTAATGTCTAATATTTTTGGTCCTCAGAAAGGTAAAAAGGGGTTGTAATACTTCTCCATTTTTAAAACAATGTGGGACTAAGCCAAATTTTTTGTGTCCTTTTTGTATTGATCTCATAGTTTGTTATATACTATGTCTCTGACATAGTACAAAATGAGTCCTATGTGAAGAAGGGTAAAACTTACTTTTTGTCTTTTAAAAAATAATTTTATTAAAAAAATAATTTTATTGTTATTATTAAAGTGTTGTGCAGAGGGGCTGTTATTACATAAGTCAGGTAATGAGTGCATTTTTTTTGTACAATGTCACCCCTTCCTTCACTTTCCCCATCCCTCCATCCCTGCCCCAAAATTACACAGGTCATTTTCCACCTGGTGTACACTGAATAGCATGATTGCATTTGTTCACCCTTTCTCCCTCCCTTTCTGCGCCCCCTTTCCCCTTCCCCAGAAGAAAAAAAAATTTAAACCTAAAGCAATAACTGTGTTCCCATTTCCTGGAGTTCGTTTCGATAGTATTTTAAATGTTCAGAGATGTCTCACCTTTGTGTTCCTCCTCTGAGGGTATCCTCCTTTAGTCTGTATGTGAATGCCTGGAGTCCTGTGTAGATAATCATGTCCGGTTGTATTTTAGATCTAGCTTCCACATGAGAGAAAACATGCACTTGTCTTCCTGAGCCTGGCTTACTTCACTTAACATGAGTTGTTCTAGGTGCATACATTTCCCTGCAGATGACATAATTGCATCCTTTCTAATGGATAGGTAAGATTCCGTTGTGTAGAAGCACCACATTGTATTGATCCATTCACCTGCTGGAGGGCATCTGGGAAAATAATGTAGCAATAAACATGGGTGTGCGGGTATCAGTACCATATCCTGACTTGTGATGATCTGGATAGATGCCCAAGAGTGGTGCGGCTGGGTAATAGGGAATTTCTATGTTTAATTTTTTTTGAGGCACCTCCAAACCTTCTTCCAGAGCGTTGTGCTAGTTAACCACATTCCCACCCACAATGCAACAGGGTTCCATCAAGTCAAGACGCTAGATACAACTTGCCATGTGGCCAATGTGCTGGCCAGATCTGACCTCCACATTACAGTTCCACTCTTCGCTGGCAAACCCCTGAGGTGCTTGATTTGGAGACACATTCCATGAAGACCAGGAAGCTGGCTCCGTGGGCAAAGCTCAAGTCCGGGAGAGATGGAGGAGTCGGTGGTGCCCCATCCCTTCCCAGGGCCCGACTGGCTTAGCCTGTGTTTTGACTCGGACCTGCTCTGGCGTACGCAGCGCGCATGCGCACCTCTTCTGCGGCACGCACCAGTTACGTCACGCGCCAGTTACGTCACAAAGGGCCCGTGCGGGGTGACATCACAAAGGGCCCCCGGCTAGGCAGCGCATCCTCAGCCGCAGCAGGAGCAGGAGGTGGGAGCCAGGAGGGATGCGTGGACGGACGGACGGCTGTTGCGCTTCTCCTCGATTTTGCTGGTCATGCGCGTACGATTCACTAGCCTAGACCAAAAGAGCTCAGGGGCAGCCCCCAGGCTCCGAGTTCAAGCCCCAGGTCTGGACCTCACTGAGTGAGCCTACTGCGGAGGGTTTGCGGCTCAGGAGGTGGGCCTGCAAGCTGGCCTGTTCCCAGGGTGGCCAAAAAGCCGAGAATATCCCTGGTGAGAGATCAGAATTAGAGGCCAACGAGGGGAGGATGCCATGCGGTCCGGTGAGCATCGGGAGAGATTTCACTCCTAGGCCCCAGCAGGGAATTCGCCCCAGTGTTGAAAAGGCTGAAGAGGCGCATGTGTCTCTTATGGGCACCCCATCGCAGGGCCGTGATGTTCCCAACTCGCAATGCTCCACCATGGAGGGGCCCCGTGAAAAACCATCTCCCTAGCTTCCCAGACTTCCAGGAGTCAGGGAAAGGGGTAGAGGGGGAGAAGCCCACAGCCAGTCCATCAGCCAGCCCTGCTGCACCAAAACCGGCTGCTTGTGTAGCCCTCAGAAGGAAGCAGCATTGCCCATCCAAGCCTCCCTTGCCACTGCCGGTGCCACTGGGGTCTCAGTGAGCTTGCTTCCTTGCACGAACCTCCAGAAAGACTTGGACATGAGAACACTCAGTCCACTAATGGTAAAATCCGTAGCACGGACAGAAGGCGCAGAGCAGCACAGAGGCAGTGATGTGGCAGTGATCCCAACTCGGCCTCTCCTGTTCCCACACCTGAAGCAGGGACATGGGACTCGCTGCCCCTGTCTCCCTGCACTTGGAAGATTCTAGCTCTTTCCAGCACCACTAATGTGGAAGTGCAAGGGGAAGCCCATCCTGTCAGCACTCATCAAGCCCTGAAGAGGGACTGACACCTAAAATGCACAATTGCCCTTTGGCTCCCCACCAGGCCCTCTTCCTCCCTGTACCCCCTGCTTATGATTTGGGGGTTCCAAATAATGAGAATGAAGACCATCCCTGTGTATCAGGAGCTGCAACCCCTCTCCTATGTTTCTCCCCCAATCTCTTCCCTGCACAAAGGAATCCCGCAGCCCTGGGTGTGTGGAGTCTGCTCCTCCTCTTTCCTTCCCTACCGCTCCTGTAGTTCCACTGAGCCAGGAACTATGTGAATGCTGGCCCCACGACACTGGGCTTGTTAGCACTTGCCCTCAGGGCATCCTCTCTTGGGGACCAGGCATCTTGATATTGTTGACATGGATACCAGTCACCCTCCATGGCTTCAGGACCAGCTTGGCTCAGCCAACTGCTGGGCCAAATTGGTTTTTGTTGATCTTAGGGCTTGAACTTAGGGCCTGGGTGTGGTCCCTGAGCGTTTTTGCTCAAGGCTAGTGCCCTTCCACTTTGAGCCATAGCTCCACTTCTGGTTCTCTGCTGATTCAATGCAGATAAGCAACTCACACTTTCCTGTCCAGTCTGGCTTCAAACTGCAGCCCTCAGAACTCAAGCTTCTGAGTAGCTAGGATTACAGGCATGAGCCACCAGTGCCTGGCTTGGACCGGTGTTTTAAGCCCTAAATCTGGCAAGATGATAAGACTCTTCCTTACAGGTACTGCCAGTTCTACTGCTTATTTCAATATCCTTCTTTTTCCCCAGTTTGCTATTTGAGGGGAGTATAGGAAACAGGACTTCTTGCTGTTCCCCTGATGCTGGGGTGTTTGTTGGCACCTCCCTGACAGAGGGCACAAGGGCACAGTCTAACAAAGCCCCAGATGTGCACTCTCCTGGCCCTCAAAGTCCAACTTCGGAGAATTTTCCCTGCGAGCGCACTTCCCACTTGTGAAATGACATGAGCAAGGTTATTTGAAGCAGCACTGTTTTCTCCAGGAAAACCTGGAGCTCATCCAAGCTTCCATCAGGTTAATGAAACACTGTAAAGATGTTTAAAAAATAAAAAAAAAGAAATTCTACCAATTCATACAGAAAAACCCCTGGGATATAGCAAGTGAGAAACACAAGTTGCAAATGGTTTAGCCATTAGGGAAATACAAATCAGAACAACACTAAGATTCCTTTTCACCCCAATCAGAATGGCCATCATCAAGAAAACAGTAACAAGCCAGGTGCTGATGGCTCATACCTGTAATCCTAGCTACTCAGGAGCCTGAGATCAGAGGATCAAGGTTCAAAGCCAGCCCAGGCAGGAAAGTCCATGAGACTCTTATCTCCACTTAACCACCAGAAAACTGGAAGTGATGCTGTGGCTCAAAGTGGTAGAGTGCTAGCCTTGAGCACAAAGAGATTCAGAGATAGTGTCTAGGCCCAGAGTTCAAGCCACACAACCAACAAAAACAACCAAAATAAAACAGCAACAAACACTGGTGAGGGTGTAGAGAAAATGGAATCCTTACTTACAGTTGGTGGGAATGTAAACAAATGCCATCATGGAAGTCAGTTTGGAGTCTCTTTTTCTTTTTTTGTCAGCCATAGGGCTTGAACTCAGGGCCTGGGTGCTGTCCTTGAGCATTTTCACTCAAGGCTAACACACTACCATTTTGAGCCATAGCACCACCACTTCCAGTTTTCTCTTAGTTCATTAGAGATAAGAATCTCATGGACTTTCCTGCCCGGGCTTGATCCTCTGATCTCAGCCTCCTGAGTAGCTAGGATTTCAGGTGTGAGCCACCAGTGGCCAGTTAGAGTCTCCTCATTAAACTGAAAATAGATCCTACCCTATGGCCCTGGTATACCACTCCTGAGTACGAAGAAATCAAGTCAACAAACAGTAGACTCCTTTCCAGCCTCGGCCTCGGACCCTGAAGCCGCCGTGATGTTGATGCCCAAGAAGAACCGGATTGCCATTTATGAACTCCTTTTTAAGGAGGGGGTTATGGTGGCCAAGAAGGATGTCCACATGCCCAAACACCCCCAGCTGGCAGACAAGAATGCGCCCAACCTTCAGGTCATGAAGGTCATGCAGTCTCTCAAGTCTTGGGGCTACGTGAAGGAACAGTTTGCCTGGAGGCATTTTTATTGGTACCTAACCAACGAGGGTATCCAGTATCTCCGTGATTGCCTCCATCTGCCTCCTGAGATTGTGCTTGCTACGTTGCGCCGGAGCCGACCTGAGACTGGCAGGCCTCGGCCAAAAGGTTTGGAGGGCGAGCGGCCTGCAAGACTCACAAGAGGAGAAGCTGACAGGGACACCTACAGATGGAGCGCCGTGCCCCCTGGTGCCAACAAGAAAGCTGAGGCTGGGGCTGGGTCAGCAACTGAATTCCAGTTTCGAGGTGGATTTGGTCGTAGACGTGGTCAGCCACCCCAGTGAAGATGGAGAGGATCATTTTGTGTTGAATAAACATGTAGCCAGAAAAAAAAAAAAAACAGTAGAGACACCAGCACAGTATAGCCACATAAAACCATCAGCTTAGCTGCTCATCAACAGAGGAGCAGACAAAGAAAAGGTGGCGAATATGCACAATAGTATATACACAAAGGAGTATTATTCAACCATAAAAAGAATACTCGGGGCTGGGGATATGGCCTAATGGCAAGAACACTTACCTCGTATACATGAAGCCCTGGGTTCCATTCCCCAGCACCACATATATACAGAAAACGGCCACAAGTGGCGCTGTGGCTCAAGTGGTAGAGTGCTAGCCTTAAGCAAATGAAGTCAGGGACAGTGCTAGGCCCTGAGCCCACGCCCCAGAACTGGCAATAAAAAACAAATAATCAAGCAATGGCAAAAGGCATGGCTCAAGTGGTAGAGTGGCAGCTTGAACAATTTTTTTTTTTTTTTTTTTTTGCCAGTCCTAGGGCTTGGACTCAGGGCCTGAGCACTGTCCCTGGCTTCTTTTTGCCCAAGGCTAGCACTCTGCCACTTGAGCCACAGCGCCACTTCTGGCCGTTTTCTGTATATATGTGGTGCTGGGGTACCGAACCCAGGGCCTCATGTATACGAGGCAAGCACTCTTGCCACTAGGCCATATCCCCAGCCCCTTGAACAATTTTTTTTTAATCCAGTTAGGATATGAAGTCCTGAATTCAGGCCGCAGTACTGAACAACAAAACACAGCTAATTGTAGAAAAGTTTTAAATCATTGTGAATAAATACATTGCTTTTTTCAGTGAAATGTAGAGAGAATAGAAGAAAATACTCCTAGATACACAGGAGCATCCTGGAAGCAAGTCTGGAAGCTATTTCTTATCAAGGGATAGCCTGGAAGCTATTTCTTGTCAAGGGATAGCCTGGAAGGAGGCAGAAGCCCTTACAGCTCAGGTTGGTATAGGACAGGAGTTGGAAGCATTTTGCACTTCCCACCTTTCCATATGGCTAAGATTACAACTGTGGGGCTGTGATGACATTACCTACTACAGTCGAAATTGTAAAAATATTCAAGTCAAAACTGAAGCTGAGTGCTGGTGGCTCATGCCTGTAATTCTAGCTACTCAAGAAGCTGAGCCCTGAGGATCAAGGTCCAAAGCCAGCCCAGACAGAAAGTCCATGAAACTCTTGTCTCCAATTAACCACCAAAAAGTCACAAGTGAATCTGTGGTTCAAGTGGTAGAGTGCCAACCTTGAATGGAAAAAGCCCATTGAAAGCAAGCCTTGGTTCTGTGTGTGTATGTGTCTGTCTGTCTATGTCTATTTCTCTCTCTCTCTCTCTCTCTCTCTCTCACACACACACACACAGTTTATAAAGTATATTTTAATGTGAATAAACCACTTAAAAAATAAATTTCATATTTTTCTCACTTTTGTTAAAGAAGGATGAGCCTGCAGCCTTTGTTAGATTATGGTTTATTTAATGACCTTTTGTTTTGGGTCCATCATGGAGCTTGAACTCGGGGCCTCAATGCTGTCCTTCAGTATTTTTGCTCAAGGCTAGCACTCTACCACTTTGAGCCACAACTCCACTTCTGGTTTTCTGATGGTGAATTAGAGATAAGATTCTCACAGACTTTCCTGTCTGGTCTGATTTTGACCAGGATCCTCAGATCTCAGCCTCCTGTGAGTAGCTAAGATTACAGGCATGAGCCACCAGTGCCCAGCTTAGTGACTTTTTTTGTTTATGTACTGTGGAATTGAACCCAGGGCCTCATGCATACTAGGCAAACTCTCTACCACTAAGACACAATCCCAGCCCCCTTTTTTCCTCCCTTTTAATTTCAATTTGTTACATTTTATGTTACATATGTAATATTAGGATGGGTTTATGTATATAACATAAATTACACATATGTGCATAATCAAAACATTGCCACTGAAAGGTATGTAATTACAAATGGTGAGAGCCACAGTTTGAAGCCAGTTTCAAAGCTTGAGACCAAAAAATTAACTACTATACTCTACTGCCCCCTGCTGTAAGTAAGTTTTGTTACACCCTAAATCTCCAGAACACAGGCTACAATTTTCATGCCATCCTAGTGACAAAAAGAAACATAAATAGAAAAATCACAAGCGGTCTAGGCTGGCCTAAGCATAAAACCAGATCCTAGTCTTAGAAATAACCAGAACATCCAGGTGTCAGTGGCTCACACTTGTAATCCTAGCAACTCGGGAGGCTGAGATCTGAGGATCATGGTCCCAAACCAGCCCCAGAAAGAAGTCTACCAAAGACTCTTATCTACAATTAACCACCAAACAGATTGAAGTGGACCTGAGATTTAAGTGGTAGAGCTAGCATTGAGCACAAAAGCTCAGGGAACGCACTCAGGCCTCGAGTTCAAGCCGCAAGACCAGAACAATTTAAATACACACACACACACACACACACACACACATACACACACCACAGAACTGGTAGATTGACACACAGGGTAGAATGCCTAGCAATCACAAGGCCCAGAGTTCAAACCCCAGTACCGCTGTGCCCAAAAGGAATTGAAAAGGAAAGAAAAGAAAGGAAAGGAAAAAGATTCTTTCTTTTGGCTTTTCTTTTTTTATTTCTTCTCTTGCCAGACCTGGGCTGGTACTCTACTACTTGAGACACACCTCCACTTCCAGCTTTTTTCTGCAAGCCAATGGGGATCTTTTTCAGTCCCATTATTATTCTTTCTAAGTTCACATCCTGAGTTTTTTTGTAATTCAAAAGTTAGTACACTTTCTCTCTGCTGTTGCTGCTTCCCCCTTCCCTGGAGAAGTAAATCAAAGCAACCTGCCTTGAATGAAGTTTGGGGGGGGGGAGTAACTGCAGCAGACAGAAAGAAAAACGTGTTAATATTTCAACAGAAGACCTTCCTAGATGTGGGAGACAGAATGGAAAAACACCAAGGACACCTGGCAGAACAATACACATGTTCTGCTTCCAGGAGAGGCAACCATGCATGGAATTTGTATTACTATTTTTCTCTTTTTTGTGCTGGTATTGAGGCTAGAACTCAGGGCCTGGGTGCTGTTTCTTAGCTTTTTCACTCAAGTCTGGTACTGTAGCACTTGAACCACTGCTCCATTTGCAGCTTTTTGCTTAACTGGAGGGAGATATGAATCTCCTATCCTGCCCAGACTAATTACAAACCATAAAATCCTCACATCTCACACTCCTAAATAGTTAGGTTTACAGGTATGAGCAACCAATACTGGGCACAACAACTTTTATGTTTAGATTGTGTTCTTTATCTCTCCATAAAATGTGAGCCACAGACACTCTATTGAGCTGTAGAACCACAGTGTAAATATTTCAAAAGAAGGTTTTTGTGCCAGGCACCTGTGACTCACACCTGTAATCCCTAGCTACTCAGGCAGCTGAGACCTGGTGATCAGGGTTTGAAGCCAACTGGAGCAGGAAAGTCCACGACACTCTTGTCTCCAACTAACCAGCAAAAAACGAAGTCGAAGTGGAGGGGTAGTAGAAGTAAAAAAGGGTAAGGGACCAAACCTAAGCCCTGAGTTCAAGTCCAAACATAAGCGCGTGCATGCAAACACACACACACACACACACACACACACACACAGAATGTGTCTTGAGGCAGATTTTCTATAGTAACTTGATGGAAATGTGATTACTGAGTATCTTAGATTGGTTCTGAAAAAGCAGAGCCTGAGACAAGGACTCTGCTCCAAGATTCAGGGTAGGGATTAGGAAATCATTCTGCAGGGAAAGTGGGGAGAGGAGGGCAGGACAGGGCCAGGAAAGAGCAAAGGAAAGAAAGGATATGGCCAAGGATGTCTGCAGCACAAACCATACCTCTCAGCGGGTCTCATGTTGCAAAGAGGCTCATCTTTTGCACCTTTGTCATAGGGGCAGGGATGGAGGGGTTCTGTAGAGAAGGTGTCATCTGTAACTCCAGCAGCCCACCCTTAGGGAACAGGGGACAGAGAGGACACCAGCCAGGCAAGAACCACAAAGGGAGGGGGGTGTGCATGAGCAAAGGTGGGCAGAGTGAAACAAGGATTCAGATGGTGATCTGATCAGGGTGTCAGCAAGCTTTCCTAAAGTAAATATGAGAGAGGAGTAAGATGAGGTCAGGGATAAAGTCAGAATGAAATGAAGAAAAGAAAGAGAAGGATTCTCTCCTGACAAGATTCTAAAAGCAGCCACTCCATTATTTAAAACAGAAAGGAAAGAGTAAGCCAAGCACTGGTGGCTCACATCTGTAATCCTTGCTACCCAGGAAGCTAAGCTCTGAGGATGGTGGTTCAAAACCAGCTTAGGCAGGAAAGTCCATGAGACCCTTATCTCCAATGAACCACCAGAAAACCGGAAGTGGAGCTGTGGCTCAAAGTGGCAGAGTACTAGCCTTGAGCTCTTGGAGCTCAGGGACAGTGCTTAGGCCCTGAGTTCAAACCCCATGCATGACAAAGAAGGAGGAGGAGGGAGAGGGGAAGGGGGAGGGGGAAGGGGGAAGGGGAGTGGGGGAGGGAGAAGGGGAAAAGGGAGGGGGAGGGGGAAGGGAAGGAAGGAGAGAAAGTGTGTGTGCTGAACCTGAGGCTTGAACTCAAGGTTGAGTGTTATCCCTGAGCTTTTTGCTCAAGGTTGGTGCTCTACCACTTGAGCCATAACTCCACTTCTAACTTTTGGTGATTAATTGAAGATAAGAGTCTCACAGACTTTCCTACCTGGGCTGGGTTTCAAAATACGATTCCCAGATGACCACCTCTTGAGTAGCTAGGATTACAGGCCTGAGCCACTAGCCCCCAGAGTGATTTTTATTATTTTTTTAAAAAGAACAAAATCTGGGAGCTGGGGATATGGCCTAGTGGCAAGAGTGCTTGCCTTGTATAGATGAGGCCCTGGGTTCAATTCCCCAGCACCACATATACAGAAAATGGCCAGAAGTGGCTCTGTGGCTCAAGTGGCAGAGTGCTAGCCTTGAGCAAAAAGAAGTCAGGGACAGTGCTCAGGCCCTGAGTCCAAGCCCCAGGACTGGCCAAAAAAAAAAAAAAAAAGAACAAAATCTGCTGGAAGTTAGCCATAAGTAACTTACAGTTGCCACGGGAAAGACACAATGCTTTTCAAGTAAGACCCTCCACCCTCATGAAGGTGTCCATGTGATCCAGACCTGGCCAATCAGAGTGCTCTAATCCATCAGCCATGGTAATTGGTTCAGGGATAGGCACATGACCCAAATTAGACCAATCAAAACCATCCCAGACTTCTTTTTTTTTAATGGAAAAGAAAAATAAGACGTTTTATTGATAATACCAGGCTTAAACCTGTGTTTAACAAGCAAGCCACATAAATAGCACCATGTTTAAGAGTCTAGCTTGATTTTCCAAGCTGTCATTTTACAATTTATTAAGTAAACAGGGATCAAATGTCTCTTATCCACCTGATGTGATCTTTTTATACACAGCCAGTAAGTCCCACTCAGAACAGCTGAAAATCTTTCAGTAAAAGCTTTAAAGATGAGCTCATAAATTCAGTTTAGGTTTCCCTAAATTAGGTCAAATGGAAGAACTCCAATGAGTGGTTGCCTAATCAGTTATCATATAAAGGAAAAGCAATCAGAATTACCCCCAGACTTCTCAGCAGAGACCATGAAAGCAAGGAGAGCCTGGAATGAAGTATACCAAACACTAAATAAAAATAACTACCAACCAAGAATTCTGTACCCAGCCAAACTCTCATTCATAGCCGAAGGTCAAATAAAAGTCTTCCACAGTAAGGAAAAACTGAAACAATATATCTCCACCAAACCAGCCTTACAGAAAATCTTCAAAGATGTACTACACAGGGAAAATAATCAAGATCCCAATACAGACAGAGAAATGAACCCTAAATAGTAAACATCAGATCAAGAAATGGGAAGACACAGCTTTAAGCAAGATAGTGATAATGAAAGGAACAAACGATCATCTCTCAATCCTAACTCTCAACATTAATGGACTTAATTCTCTAATCAAACGACATAGGCTCGTAAGTTGGATCAAAAATCAAGATCCATCTTTCTGCTGCCTCCAAGAGACACATCTATCCAGCAAAAGTAAACATCTTCTAAAAGTTAAAGGCTGGAATCAAATCTATCAAGCAAATGGCCCCCATAAGTAGGCTGGAGTTGCAATCCTACTATCAGACAAAATTGACTTCAAATTAAAAAAGGTAAGAAGAGACAAAGAAGGTTACTACACACTAGTAAAGGGATCTTTGCTACAGGAAGATATAACCATTCTAAATATCTACACACCAAATGCAGGAGCACCCAACTTCATCAAACAAACACTACTGACTCTAAAAACACACATAGACCCAAACACATTGATAGTTGGGGACTTTAACACCCCACTATCACCTCTGGACAGATCAACACGCCAAAAACTGAACAAAGAAACCACAGAACTAAATAATTGCATAGACCAACTAGACTTAACCGACATCTACAGAATATTCCACCCAGCAACAACAGAATACACATTCTTTTCGGCAGCACATGGAACATTCTCCAAAATAGATCACATCTTAGGGCACAAAGAAAATCTGTACAAATTCAGAAGTATCAAAACCATTCCCTGCATTCTCTCAGACCACAATGGAATAAAATTAGAGCTCAACTCAATCAGCCACCACAGAAAATACTACAATTCATGGAGACTAAACAACACACTGCTGAACCATAAGAGGGTCATTGAAGAAATTAAAATGGAAATTCAAATGTTTATGGAATTCAACCAAGTTGAGGACACAAAGTACCAGCTCCTTTGGGACACAGCAAAGGCAGTACTCAGAGGAAAATTTATATCTCTGAGTGCATACTTCAACAAACTGGAGAAACAGCAACTCAATAATTTAAAGAAGCACCTTAATTTCCTTGAGAGAGAACAAGCCAAACCCCACGTCAATAGACGGAAGCAAATAATTAAAATCAAATCAGAATTAAGTCAATTAGAGACGAAACAAACCATCGAAAGAATCAACAAAACAAAGAGTTGGTTCTTTGAAAAAATCAACAAGATAGACAGACCCCTGGCAGAAACGACCCCTGAAGAAACGAAGGCAGCAGACTCAAATAAACAAGATAAGAGATGAAACAGGTAACATCACCACAGAAATAACCGAAATTCAGAAAATAATAAGGGACTATTTTGCAAACCTTTATGCCAACAAACTCGAGAACTTGGAAGAAATGGATGATTTCCTAGAAAAAAATTCATATCCCCAAACTCAAATATGAAGATTTAAACCTTCTAAACAGACCCATATCCAGTATTGAAATAGAAACGGCAATAAGTGATCTCCCATCCAAGAAAAGCCCAGGTCCAGATGGATTCACTGCAGAATTCTACAAGGCCTTCAAGACAGAACTCACACCAATATTTCTCAAACTTCAATGAAATTGAAAGAGAACGTTCACTACCAGACTCATTCTATGAAGCCAGTATAACCCTCATCCCAAAACCAGGCAGGGACTCATCACGGAAAGAGGACTACAGACCGATTTCCCTGATGAACATAGACGCAAAAATTCTCAACAAAATTCTGGCCAATCGACTTCAAAAGGTCATCAAAAAAAATCATACACCACGATCAAACTGGATTCATTCCAGGGATGCAAAGTTGGTTTAATATACGCAAGTCAATTAATGTAATCTACCACATCAACCGGAGCAAGGTAAAGAACCACATGGTTTTATCTCTGGATGCGGAAAAAGCGTTTGATAAAATCCAGCACCCATTTATGCTTAAAGCCCTGGAAAAACTGGGATTCCAGGGAACATTCCTGAATATAATCAAGGCAGTTTATGACAAACCAACAGCAAGCATAACTCTAAATGGGGAAAAACTAAAGCCATTCCCTTTAAAATCAGGAACAAGGCAGGGATGTCCACTCTCTCGCCTGCTCTTCAACATAGTATTAGAATTCCTAGCCAGAGCAATTAGGCAAGAAGAAAATATAAAGGGGATCCAAATAGGAAAAGATGAAGTTAAACTTTCTCTCTTCGCAGATGACATGATCCTATACCTAAAGAATCCCATAGACTCTACCCCCAAGCTACTAGAGCTGATCCAAAACTTTGGCAAAGTTGCAGGATACAAAATAAACCTTCAAAAATCAACGGCCTTTCTCTATGCTAACGACCCGAAGACCGAGGCTGAAATCAGGAAAGCAACTCCTTTTTCAATAGCCCCCAAAAACATAAAATACCTAGGAATAACCTTAACCAAAGAAGTGAAAGACCTCTTTGATGAGAACTTTAAAAGCTTGAAAAACGAAATTAAGTCAGAACTAAGGAAATGGAAAAAACCTCCCATGCTCCTGGATTGGGAGGATTAATATAATCAAAATGGCAATATTGCCTAAGGCTATCTACAAATTCAATGCAATACCCATTAATATCCCAACACCATTTTTTGGGGGGGGGGGGGCCAGTCCTGGGGCTTGGACTCAGGGCCTGAGCACTGTCCCTGGCTTCTTTTTGCTCAAGGCTAGCACTCTGCCACTTGAGCCACAGCGCCACTTCTGGCCATTTTCTGTATATGTGGTGCTGGGGAATTGAACCCAGGGCCTCATGTATATGAGGCAAGCACTCTTGCCACTAGACCATATCCCCAGCCCCACAACACCATTTTTTAATGAAATAGAGGAAGCAATCCAGAAATTCATATGGAACAATAAAAGACCTAGAATAGCAAAAACAATCCTAAGCAGAAAGAACAGTGCTGGAGGAATTACAATACCCAACTTCAAGCTGTATTATAAAGCTATAGTAATAAAAACAGCTTGGTATTGGCACCGCAACAGGCCTGAAAACCAATGGAACAGAATTGAAGACCCAGAAATGAACCCACAGAACTACGCCTACTTAATCTTTGATAAAGGAGCTAAAACAATAGTATGGAAGAAAGATAGCCTCTTTAACAAATGGTGCTGACAAAACTGGCTCAACACATGCAACAAATTAAAACTAGATCCTTATATATCACCCAGCACCAAAATCAATTCCAAATGGATTAAAGACCTCAAAATCAAAACAGACACCCTGAAAACACTAAAGGAAGGAGTAGGAGAAACACTTGGGCTCCTTGGCACAGGACGGAACTTCCTTAACAAAGACCCAGAAAGGCTACAAATCAAAGAAAGTTTGGACAAATGGGACTGCATCAAACTGCAGAGCTTCTGCACGGCAAAGGACATAGCTCACAAGATAAACAGAAAGCCCACAGACTGGGAGAAGATCGTTACCGGCCATTCAACGGACAAAGGCCTCATATCTAAAATATATGCAGAACTAAAAAAATTACCCTCTTCCAAAACAAAACCGCAAAGAACCAATAGCCCCCTCATCAAGTGGGCTAAAGACTTACAAAGAGACTTCTCTGATGAGGAAATGAGAATGGCCAGGAGACATATGAAAAAATGCTCTACATCACTGGCCATAAAAGAAATGCAAATCAAAACAACATTGAGATTCCATCTCACCCCAGTAAGAATGTCATATATCAAGAAAACTAACAATAACAATTGTTGGAGGGGATGTGGCCAAAAGGGAACCCTACTTCATTGTTGGTGGGAATGTAATCTGGTTCAGCCACTCTGGCAAGCAGTATGGAGATTCCTCAGAAGGCTAAATATAGAACTCCCCTATGACCCAGCAGCCCCACTTTTGGGTATCTATCCAAAAGACCACAAACAAAATCACAGTAATGCCACCAGCACAACAATGTTCATCGCAGCACAATTTGTCATAGCCAGAATCTGGAACCAACCCAGATGCCCCTCAGTAGACGAATGGATCAGGAAAATGTGGTACATATACACAATGGAATTTTATGCCTCTATCAGAAAGAATGACATTGTCCCATTTGTAAGGAAATGGAAGGACTTGGAAAAAATTATACTAAGTGAAGTGAGCCAGACCCAAAGAAACATGGACTCTATGGTCTCCCTTATTGGGAATAATTAGTACAGGTTTAGGCAAGTCATAGCAGAGCATCACAAGGCCCAATAGCTATACCCTTAGGAACACCTAAGATGATGCTAAGTGAAATGAACTCCATGTTATGGAGACAATTGTTATATCACAGTTGTAACTACTTTCAACGTCCCATGTGTATCTGTAGCTTCTATTATTGATGATGTTCTTGTATCACCTTCCTGTGGTTGTACCTACACTATCTCTGTAATCTTATCTGAGTATATTGGAAACCGTGTATACTGGTATTGGAACTAGGAAATTGAAAGGGAATACCAAAATTGAGAGACACAGGGTAAAAAAAGACAAACAACTACAAAAGCAATACTTGCAAAACTGTTTGGTGTAAGTGAACTGAACACCTGGGGGGGGAAGGTAAGGGGGAGGGGGGAGGGGGGTATGAGGGACAAGGTAACAAACAGTACAAGAAATGTATCCAATGCCTAACGTATGAAACTGTAACCTCTCTATACATCAGTTTAATAATAAAATAGTTTTGTATACATTCTAGAACAGACCAAGACAAAGTTTAGAAAAGATTTAAGAAATAGATTGCTAACTACAGAAGTTGCAAATTTCAAAAGGGTATGAAAAAAAAAACTAAATTCAAGACTTTCGTCCCTTTTATGTTGTTCCAAGAAATAGACTCTGTAAAAATATATACAATTTTTTTGGGGGGTTAGGAAAGGGGGGGAGGGAGGAGGGCATGAGGGACAAGGCAACAAACAGTACAAGAAATGTATCCAATGCCAAACGTATGATACTGTAACCTCTCTGTACATCAGTTTGATAATAAAAATTTGAGAAAAAAAATATATACAATTTTTACAGACAAATAGATTTGCAAGTTGTTTTGTCTTAAAAATTGAGGATATTCTGCATTGGTAACTAATTAGTGAACTTCAAGTCAAGTATTCTTGGCCATTACTAGGCTAATAAACTAAGAATCATTCAAACTAAGTTGAAGTAGAACAGGCATAAAAGTCCTGAACACTTGGACTTTGTCTTCAAGACATATACCTGGGAAAGCTAATTCACAAGACAAAAAGCTTCCCTTCACACAGTTGTACAGTACTGAGGCTTCTAGTCATAGTTAGATTACTTGTAGCTTAAGTCCATTTTACAAAGGTCACTGGCATTGTTAGTGCTTTGCTTTTAACACTATAGGAAAGTAATGAATTTGGCACATCCCAGACTTCTGCTGGAGCTTCTTTAATCAGAGAGCTCACTCAGCTTTGCCACAGTGCCCAGTTGGCCTGGGCAGCCTGCCAGGCTCTTGTAGGTATTTCCACTCATCCAGAGCAAGGAACCCTGCAAGGAGAATTGGGTTGAACTGCCACCCTACTAGATAACAGTAGGATGTTATACTCCGGAGAATCAGGCCACCTGGATATGAATATTGTCCCCATCCCCTAGGGTATGTTGCTTCACCTCTATGAGCCTCGGTTTCCTTCCCTATTAAAAGCCATGAGAGTTCAGAGTTCAAGAGCCTGATGATTACATTTTTATTTTTGGTTTTTATTGTCCAGAGTAGACACTAGTATCATCCCAGGGGAAGCCCAAAGGGGTCGCACGTGGCATCCTAAAGCTAAGAGAAAGGTGGTGAGGGTCGGGTGGCTGGAGTTGTGCCTCTAGTCAGCGGTGGGAGATGAAGAAGTTGTGGGGGGAGATGCCAAAAGGACAGTGTGGAACATGGCCAATGGGTGACCTCACTGACATCTATACAGATCCAGGAATGTGAGTAAAGACTGTGTTGGTGACATCTTTCCAGAATGTTCTCTTGGGGTGGAGAGGCAGGCTAGAAAATGAAGATCACTGACTGTAGTAGATCCTGTAGCTAGAGTGCATGGATCTCCTTCACGAGGCAGACCCCATCGCCAGGAGCTGAGTTACCTACTAAAAGTGATTCTCTCACACTCACCCTTAATGGTTGAAAGTTGTTCTGCCTGGGAGATCAGAGCCCACCCCTGGGTGAAGCCTGTGGCCAGTGGCTGACTCCTCTCCCTGCCAGATCAGCTGAGAATTGTTGGGTTTTTTTTTGGGGGGGTGGCTCTCAGGGTCTGGGCTCTGTCCCTGCGCTTCTCTGTGCTCAAGGCTAGCACTCTACCACTTGAGCTTTTCTGAGGCTTTTTCTGAGTAGTTTATTGGAAATAAGAGTCTCATGGGGGCTAGGAATGTGGCTTAGCAGCAGAGTGTTTGCCTAGCATGCTAAAGCCCTGGGTTCAATTCCTTAGCACCACATAAACAGAAAAAGTTGAAACAGGCACTGTGACTCAAGTGATAGAATGCTAGCCTTGAGCAAAAAGAAGCCAGGGACAGTGCCCAGGCCCTGAGTCCCAAGCCCCCAGGACTGGCAGGGGGAAAAATGTCTCACGGACTTTCCTGTCTGAGCTGACTTTGAACTGTGATCCTCAGATTTCAGCCTCCTGAGTAGTTAGGATGACAGCCTTGAGTCACTGGCACCTGGCTGAAACCCCATTCTTATTTGTCTCTTTCCCTGTACTGTCCTTCAGATGCTGAGAGTTGGAGGCGTGTAAAAATGTAAGATGGATGAAGGAGTCAAACAGCTGAAAGGACAGGACAATACGATCAGGGACAAAAGGGTGATGCATTTGAATGTGGCAAAGTCCAGGGCTCAGCCATGCAGTGCTGGGCAGTTCCAGTGGCCACTACATTGTTAGTGACAGTATTTGAGATACAGATGAAAGCTATGGGCCAGCTATCAAGTCCTCAGCCACTGGGTGAGTGGCACTAGGAGGAGCCTGGATGACAAAGAAAAGGCAGCAAAGGGGCAGGGCCAGGCTGCATAACTGTCAGATCAACTGGGATCAGTTGGTTTGTTTTGTGCCATACTGAGGCTTGAACTAGGGACCTCTCACTCTCCCTTAGCAGAAAAAGCTCAAGGCTGGTGGCTCTACCACTTGAACCACAGCTCCACTTCTGCCTTTTTGGTGGTTAATCAGAGATGAGTCTTCTGGACTTTTCTGCCCAGGCTGATTTTAAACCAGGGATCCTCACATCTCAGCCTTCTGAGTAGCTAGGATGACAGGCTCGAGTTATTTGTGTCTGCTTTAGGCAGGAGGTACTTTATATCAGAATGAAGGAAAAAACAAAAACAAAAACGAATGAGCCAGCATTCTTCAGAAAGCTGGGCTCCCTGAGGTCTGAATTATCCAAGCAGAGGAACCCACAGTCCATCCTTTCCCCAGCATGGCCCCGAGCCAGCCCTGGGCAGACAGGGTGGCAGGGATGGAGGGTGTATGTGATGGGAAGGGCGGGAACCCCACTAGCCTGGGGTTCCACCCAAGTCTCCGGGGCAGTCCGGGGCGGGATCACCTCCCTGTCGGGGCGGGGTCGCGCGGTCCCCAGGTGGCGCAAGACACACCTGGCCTGCCAGGTGCCAGTGCCCGCGGCGCCATGGGGACCGCAACTCCGGGGGCGCAGCTGTGGACCGCAGGCAGGCTCTGGCTCCAGATCACAGCGCTGCTGGGGATACTGGCAACGCAGGTGAGAGCTGGGGGTCCTGGGGGTGGGGGGGAGGGGTCCTCCGGATCCATCGCGTCAGCCAGGCACAGGGGCCTGGGGCAAGCTGCTGGACAAGGGTGCAGACAGCCAGTGGGGGCGCCTCTCCCTCCCAGCCTCCCTCCCAGCCCCCCTCCCCTGGCCCCAGGGTTGCTCGGGGTTGTCTCCTGGAAAGTCAAGATTGGGAGGATGGCGTAGATAGGAGCACGTAGACAGAGCAGCCACCTCCTCTGCAGTAGCTGGGGCAGGAGGAGCACCCTGGTGGTAAACTCTGGCCTCTTAAAATGTCGGGGGGGGGGGCAACTTCCTTTAAAAATATGATCGAATTAGCTCGGAGTGTTGCTTATTTGGTAGAGCAAAAGGGAGTTCCTGAGTTCAACCCCCATTACAGCCAAATATTTATATATAAAGAGGTTGCAATTCCATAAATCAGGTTATAGGTACAATACATCTTGATCAATGTCCCCTCCCCCCTTCCATCATTTTCCTCTATTTCCCACCTCCCATCCCCATCCTCATTGCGTAGTTCATGTTTTGCATAATATACAATGAATAGAATGGTTGCATTTGCTCACCTTAAAAAGTAAAACCAACTTAAGGATCATCTGTGGAAAAATGCATCGCCCCCTCACGAGGGGACGCCCCCCACCCCAAGTTCAGAAGCTCTGGGATAAACGACCGTCAAGTATGGGAATCCAGTTCAACCCAGGCTCAGACCAGACCAAACTTACAGGAAAGGCAAGCTGAGTGACAGAAGTCGGCCAGCCCACAGCATGGATGGCCAGTCTAGAACCCCCAGGAACTCAAGGACTGGTGGGAGAGCTAGGGGTCCACCAAGCCCCTCCCGGCCACTCCAACCTCATCCAGGGTGACCAAGTACTAAGTATTTCCAGACAATGAGAAACGAGAACCATTAGAACAATCTGGTAAAAAAAAAAAAAAAGTAACTAAATCTTAAACAATTTTTAAAAGACAGTTAATTAAATATAAAAATGTCAGCCTTGATGCTCAAAACCAAAGCCGTGTGTGAGGCAGCCAGTCAGCAATCTCTTCTCTGCCAAGCCCTGCCTCTTACCTGCCCTGTCACAAATGGAAAAGCTGAGTCTCAGAAAAGAGAAGGGCCTAGAAGTTGGCACCATGGCTCTCGCCAACCACCCTTGGCTCAGCCCTAAATGTGAGGGTCCCAAAGCAGGATGTGGCCTCTGTAGGGGGGCAGCTAGCCACCCGGATATCAGGGTTCCTGCTGTGAGCTCAGCCTCGCCCTGTTTGCTCAAGGAGAGGCCCAAGTTGGTGAGTTGGCCCAGCAGGGGCCAGATGTGAGGAAAGCCCAGTCTCCCTCCCTTTCTCCCTTTTCCTTCCTGTGCCACCCCCCCCCAGCTGTGGCTCAGGGGTGCCAGGGGAACCTGGCAGCAGAAGCCACAGAGCCAGTTTGGAGAGAGAGAAAGGGTCATCCAGAAAGAGGCAAGCGGGGAAGAGACTAGGAGTTAGAGAAATGGTCTTAGCTGGGTCATTTATGATCTCTGTGACTTTGGGCCAATTTCTTGACCTTCCTTAGCCTCAGTCTCCCTCCCTTCAACTTAGCCTGCAAGGCAATGACAATTTAGAAAGTGTGGGGTCTACAGCACCCTAGACCCTCCAGCTCTCCCCTGTAACATCCTCTCAGGAAACTTCAAGATGATGGTGGGTGGGGCCAGCAATGTCTGATCTTCATTCTGGGAGGAGAGGGGCCACAGTCAGGCCTGCCTAGGGCAGGGCAGAATGCTCCCCAACCCACAGCTGATGTCAATAACCACTCCAGGTCCAGACCCTCAGGCCAGAGAACCTCCTGCTCGTGTCCACTTTGGATGGAAGTCTCCATGCACTGAGCAAACAGACGGGGGACTTGATGTGGACGCTGAAAGATGGTGAGTGAGGGGCTGGGAAGGTGGCTTAGCGGTGAAGTGCTTGCTTAGCATGCATGAAGCCCCAGGTTCGATTCCTCAGCATCACATATATATTAAAAAAAAAAAAAAAAAGCCAGAAGTGGTGCTTTGGCTCAAGTTGGCAGAGTGCTAGCCTTGAGCAAAGAGAGGCTCAGGGACAGTGCCCAAGCCATGAGTTCAAGACCCAGGACAGGCAGAAAAAAAAAAAAAAAGATGGCAGGGGCTGGGAGGAGTATGGCCTAGTGGCAAGAGAGCTTGCCTTGTATGTATGAAGCCCTGGGTTCAATTCCCCAGCACCACATATATGGAAAATGGCCAGAAGCGGCGCTGTGGCTCGAGTGGCAGAGTGCTGGCCTTGAGCAAAAGGAAGCCAGGGACAGTGCTCAGGCCCTGAGTCCAAGGCCCAGGACTGGCAAATAAATAAATAAATAAATAAAATTTTCAAAAAAGATGGCAAGTGAGGAATGGCTGGTTCTCTCTCCTCCAGTCTCTAGTTTGGTGAAAGGAGGAGGGGTAAATGTGTGTTTGTCAGGTAACAACATAGGCGCTGGAAACCAACAAGCCAGTGCCTGTGGGCAGCTTTACCAGCTGTGTGGCCTTGGGCAAACCATTTTACCTCTCTGAGCCTTATTGCCTTTACCTGTAAAATGGGGCAAAGGGTAATTGATGACCCTACCTCTTAAGAAGGATGACTGAATCTTTGTCACGTGGCAGGGGGTGGGAGGGGCTGGGGTCTGCCACAAGGCAAAAACACTCAGTGAGAGTCTAGAAGGGACTCACTCTCTGTGTCCATGTTCCCTGCAGATTCCATCATCCAAGGACCCATGTATGTCACAGAGTAAGTGAACTCAGAGGAGACTTTTAGGGGGAGGGAGCAGCTGGAGATTGGAGAGTCATCTGGAAAGTTGAGGGGGCATATTGGAGGTAAGAGAAGAGATCCATGCAGATGCACTACAGGATGGGATCTTACTGCTCTAAGCTGTCTATGATAGGTTTAGGTAGCTGAGAGGATGGAACGGTGGGGACCCAATGAGGCCAGGGGCACATACCCCATCTTCTCTGTGCTCTTCTCTCCCCACAGAACGGCCTTTCTCTCTGACCCAGCAGATGGCAGCCTGTACATCTTGGGAAGCCAGAAGCAGCAGGGGTTAATGGTGTGTTTCCCATAATGCTGTGGGGTGGATGAAGGCCAGGCCTCCCTGCACCAGAGTCCAAGGGGCAGCAAGGACCAATATAGGCAGAGTGGGGTGTTTTGCAGAAATGTAAGTCAAGGCTGTGGGGCATGGAGGGAGAGATGTCTGTTAGAGGCCCATAGGGGTCTCTGTTGAAAGTGGGGAGCAGTGTCTGGCTGGGTCTGTGAAGAAGGCCTCTGAAGGGACTGCAAGGGATATAGTTTCTCCAGGACTCTGAGGGGTGTGAAGGGGAAACTTATGTGTCACCCAGTTTCTGCTACATAACAAGTTGTCCCCAACCTCCAAGGCTCAAAAATCCAAAGAATTTGTCCAGGTGCCAGTGGTTCAGGCATGTCATCCTGGCTCCTCAGGAGGCTGAGATCTGATGATCAAGGTTCAAAGCCAGCCCAGAAAGGAAAGTTAATGAGACACTTATCCAATTAATCACCAGAAATGCCGGAAGTGGAGCTATGGCTCAAGTCTTGAGAAAAAAAAAAAAGCTCAGAGACAGCACGCAGGCCCTGAGTTGAAGCCCCAGGACTGGGACAAAAGTAAATAAATAATACGAGATCAGTGAAAGCTGGATGCTCTTTGGCTGACACCAGAGCATCTAGACCCTGCCCCCAACCTGCCCCTGTGATCAGAACCCAACAGTGGCCCCCATCACAAAGCCCTGGCAGACCTGACTCCCAGAAGAGCACAGGGTGGAAAAGCATGAGGAGGGCCGCATCGCCACTTATAGCACCCAGCCAGGCCCCCTGGATCCAGGAACAGCCCCTCATCTTTCCGTCTTGTCTGGGTCTTTTGTGGACATTGACAGGTTTTGTTTTGGTTTTGATTTTTGCTTAGTTCTGGGACTTCAACTCAGAGCCTCGCTCTCTTGCTTGGCTTTTCCACTCCAGGCTGGCACTACACCACATGAGCCACACCTCCACGTTCTGGCTTTTTTTTTCCTTTTGTGCTAATTAATTGTAGATCAGAGTCTCACAGACTTTTCTGCCCTAACTAAGCTTCAAACTGTGATCCTCTGGGCTTGGAATGTGGCTTAGCTGTACAGTGCTTGCCTAGCATGCATGAAACCCTCGGTTTCCTCAGCAGCACATACACAGAAAAGGCTGGAAGTAGTGACATTAGCTGAGTTACTTAGCCTCTCTGAGCTCCAGGTTCCTTACTTGGAAAATGGAAATAACCCTGTGCGTTCCCAAGGAACACTGGTGTGTGTGTTTCTGCTCTGCTTTGACTCCTTCCTGGGCCTGCTCCCTCCCCTTAGAAACTTCCATTCACCATCCCAGAACTGGTTCATGCCTCTCCCTGCCGCAGCTCCGACGGGGTCTTCTACACAGGTGAGCCTCTCTCCAGTCTGTGGGATCCAGGCCTAAACCACAGAGACGGTTACCTGGGTCCTGCCTTGCCAGCCGGGGGGCAACAGGACCTGTGACCTCTCCATGCCATCTTGCAGACTGGCAGACTTTCCTCCTGTACAGGCCGGAAGCAGGACGCCTGGTTTGTGGTAGACCCTGAGTCTGGGGAGACGCAGATGACGCTGACCACAGAGGGTGTCTCCACCCCCCGCCTTTACATCGGCTGGACACGTGAGTACCTCCCAGGATGCTCCCCAAGTTCCAGGTGGTCCCTAGCTAGTGTGTGTGTGTGTGTGTGTGTGTGTGTGCACATACGTGCATGCGTGTGAATGTGTGTGTGTGTGTGTCTGTGTGTGTGTATACTGATCCTGATCCTGGGACTTGAACTCAGCACCTAGGCGCTGTCCCTGAGCTTTTTTTTTTTTTTTTTTGGCTCAAGGCTGGCACTCTGCTACTTGAGCCACAGCTCCACTTCCAGCTTTTTTGTGGTTAATTAGACTTTGCAGCCTGAGCTGGCTTTGAACAGCAGTCCCCAGATCATGGCCTCCTGAGTAGCTAGGTCTATAGGTGTGAGCCCCTGGCACCTTCACCTTTTCTCTGCTCAGGGCTAGTGATGGCTCTTCAAGTGGAGTCCAGAGCTGTCAAGCACTGAACAAACAGGCTGGGGTAGCCAAGCACTGGGGGCAGAAGAGTTCAGGGACAGTGCCCAGGCCCGAGATCAAGGCTCACACCGAACAACAACAAAAGGAGAGGAGTAGGGGGCAGGCCTGGCCTCTGCCATTGTGATGGTCAGCAGGCCTCCAGGCTGGGTGCTAGGAAGGACCCATCCCCACTATGTGGGTGAATGATTCTTGGGGGCAGTGGGGGGGATGGGGGAAGAGCCCCAAATGACCTTGCTTCTGGGGATCCCCCAGAATACACCGTCACCATGCACGACCCCAGAGCCCCTGCCCTGCGCTGGAATACCACCTACCGCCGCTACTCGGCACTCCCCGTGGATGACCCACCTGGGAAGTGTGAGTGCCACCTTCTTCCTCTGGTCCCCACCTGGGAGCAAGGCCCCCCACCCAGGCGGCCCTGAGCACCATCCACAGCCAAGGCCCGCCCTCATCCATCTAGACCCCACCCCGTCACATGACACCCCTCTGCCAGGTGACTCCCAACACCAGGCTGACCTCCTTTCCCTGCAGTGTCCTGACCCCTCCATACTCCAGGTGACCCCTCCCATCATGATCTTGGGTGGGTGACCCCCCTCCACATCCTGAGATACCCCCAAACAACTCCCACTCATCCTGAGCAACCTCCACAGCTCCTATAGTTACTCTGACAGGCTGAGTAACCTGTGTACCTGGCCTTAAGGGACCTTTCCAAGTGACTTATCTACACCATCTTAGATTTCACAAATGCACCTAAGGATCCCCATAAGTCTTGGCTCCAGTCGGGCACTGGTGGCTCACACTTGTAATCCCGGCTACTCAGGAGCTTGAGATCCTGAGGGTCAAGGATCAAAGCCAGCCCAGGCAGACAAATTTGAGAAACTCTTTATTTTTATTTAATTGATTTGCTTGAACACAGGGCCTGAGCACTGTCCCTGAGCTTCTTTTGCTCAAGGTTAGCATTCTACCTCTTGAGCCACAGCGCCACTTACAGCTTTTTCTGTGTATGTGATGCTGAGGAATCAAACCCAGGGCTTCATTCATGCAAGGCAAGCACTAAGCCACCTTCCCAGCCTGGAGAAATTCTTTTTTAAAAAAATGTTTTATTGTTATTATAACGATGATGTATAGAGAGGTTACATTTACATAAGTCAGATAAAGAGTAGATAATGTCTACTCTTAGATAATGTCACCCCTTCTGAGAGACTCTTAATTCCAGTTAGCCAGCAAAAACCTGGAAGTGAGCCTGGCACCAGTGGCTCACACCTGTCATCCTAACTACTCAAAGAGACTGAGATCTGAGGATTGCAGTTCACAGCCAGCCTGGGCAGGAAAGTCCAGGAGACTCTTATTTCCAATGACTCACCAAAAAGCTGGAAGTGGAGCTGTGGCTCAAGTAGTAAAGCACTAGTCTTGAGCAGAAGAAGCTCAGGGACAGCACCCAGGCCCTGAGTTCAAGCCCCAGGACAAGCACCCCAAAAAAAGGGCTGGAAGTGGAAGTGTGGCTTGGGTGGTAGAGCACTGCCGTTGAGCCAAAGATCCAAGCAAAAGAGGGAGGCCCTGGATTCAAGCCCCCATATTGTGTACACACACATGCACACACATACACTTTGGCTCTGGCAATTCAGCCTGAGCCTCAAGCAGGGATCCAGAGACATCACAATGACACCTCTAGAGGCCATGGCTGGTCCTTTCACACTCAGGTGACCCACAACCTGGGGTGACTCAGCCTGATTGGCTGGATTCCCACAGCCTAAGGCTATGGGAAAGCCCTTGTATTCATCATGACCTCACTTGACCATCCCCACCCCCAGCTCTGACACCACCCCTGAGAGCTGCCTGACACCTCCCCAGCCCTGTTTCTTGGCAGACATGAGCCACCTGGCATCCTGCGGGGTGGGCCTGCTGCTGACTGTGGCCCCCGGAAGTGGGGCAGTGCTGTGGACACAGGACTTGGGCGTGCCCGTGACAGGCATCTACACTTGGCAACAGGACAGCCTGCGCCAGCTCCCACATCTCACCCTGGCTCGAGACACCCTGCACTTCCTTGCCCTCCGCTGGGGCCACATCCAACTGCCCGCCTCAGGCCCCCCGGACACAGATACCCACTTCTCTGTCTTGGACACTCAGCTTCTGTAGGTATCCACATGTGGGGCCTGGGGGGGGGGGGGATTGGCGGAAGCCCCAGGACTGGCAAGAAAAAAAAGGGGGGGTGGAGTTATTGCTCAAATGGTAGAGCACCTGTCTAGCAAGTGTGACACCCTGTGTTCAAACCCCAGTAACAAACAGAGAGAGAGAGAGAGAGAGAGAGAGAGCAAATAAAATTCTTAAATGTCACCTCTCCTTATAGCACTGACTACTCTAGCGCGTCCATCCTGTAGTACCAGATAGGCTGGGAAGTCAGGAGTTGTCCATCATTCAGTCAGCTCCACCCATATTAGCTGAGCCCTTACTATGCGCCAGCCACTCACTGGGCTCTGGAATCTTCCAAGTCTAGGCGGCAGATGGCTTACACCTGTAAATCCTAGCTAGTTAGGAGGCTGAGATCTGAGAATCATGGTTCAAAGCCAGCCCAGGCAGGAAAATCCACATGAGACTCTTATCTCCAATTAACTGCCAAAAGCTAGAAGTGGAGGTATGACTCAAGTAGTACACCTCCAGCCTTGAGTGAAGAAACTAAGGGACAGCACAAGGCTTACTCAAGCCTCAGTTCTGCATAAAAGAAGGAAGAAGGAAGAGGAGGAGGAGGATTATGTTTCTAAATTCAATTAGTTGCTGATTTGGTAGAGATGACCATCTAGAATGGCCCCAGTGGGATAGGTGGTACGTGACCAAACCTGAACTCGTGGCTATGCCATAAAGTCTCCGATGTCTTAGGAGAACCCCGGCTTTCTCATGTGGTGAGCAAATTTGCTACTGTCTCATTGGCTAGGGCAAGTCACCTGACCAAGCCCAAAATCAACATGGAAGATTATGGAAGGGCACCAGGTATCAAATTATTACCACCACATCCCCCATCATCACTCATCCTTCTCTCTTCTCTCCATCAGGATGACACTGTATGTGGGGAAAAATGAAGCTGGTTTTTATGTTTCAAAAGCACTGGTCCACACGGGCGTGGCCCTAGTGGTGAGTCAGGGGCTCTGAATGGCCTGGAAAGAGGGGGTGGCATGGCAGAGAGGCCCCCGTCACTCACGGTTGTCCATCTTCTGCCCCAGCCTCGTGGACTGACCCTGGCCACCGCAGATGGCCCCACCACGGACGAGGTGACACTCCAAGTCTCAGGGGAGAGAGAGGGCTTACCCAGCACGGCGGTCAGATACCCCTCGGGCAGTGTGGCCCTCCCTAGTCAGTGGCTGCTCATTGGTGAGGTCCTGAGACCCAGGCTCTGGGAGCCCAGTTTCTGAATTGGAATGCTGAAGTCACTGTCCACTCTCTCATTTTTGTCCTTGCCATTAAGGACACCATGAGCCTCCCCCAGTGCTGCATACCACCATGCTGAGGGTCCGACCATCCTCAAGGAGTAGGACTGCTGAGACAAGACCCCCAGAGAAAAGCCAAACACCAGCTCTCTTCTTGCGGGTCAGTGCCATGAGGTCAAAGGGCATGGGGGAGGAGCCTTGCTTGGGGGTAGGAGGGGCAGCTCTCCAACCTTGGTGAGTCACTTGAACTCCCATCAGTTCTCAGATGACAAATACTTTGTGCTTGTGACTGTCCAAAGTTTTTATTGTTTTTGTTTTTTGGCCAGTCCTGGGGCTTGGACTCAGGGCCTGAGCACTGTCCCTGGCTTCTTTTTGCTCAAGGCTAGTACTCTGCCACTTGAGCCACAGCGCCACTTCTGGCCTTTTTCTATATATGTGGTGCTGGGGAATTGAACCCAGGGCCTCATGTATACGAGGCAAGCACTCTTGCCACTAGACCATATCCCCAGCCCTGTCCAAAGTTTTAGAAATACCAAAAACTGATCTTGGAGCCAGGTGCTGGTGCCTCACACCTGTAATCCTCACTACTCAGGAGGCTGAGATCTGAGGATTACAGTTCAAAGCCAGCCCAGGCAGGAAAGTCCATGAGACTGTTAGCTCCAACTAACCACCAGAAAACCGGAAGTGGAGCCATGGCTCAAAGTGGTAGAGTGGTAAACTCATGCATAAAAGCTCAGGGACCTGAGTTCAGGCTCCCTACCTTAAAAAATAAAAAAAAGATCTTGGCTATCTACCTAGTGGCTCTTTTCTTTATTCTTTGTCAGTGTAAACATTGTAAAATATTTATCAAGGGAGAAATTTAAAACAAAAACTATCCAGATATGCTTTCCTGGGAGAGGGATGGATAAGAAACACTGGTACAGTAAATAGTTCAAGGTTAGAAGGAAGAATTGTAGCTGGGGGCTAATGATGTATGCCTGTAATTCTAGCTACTCAGATCTCAGGAGGCTGAGATCTGAGGACTGAGGTTCGAAGCCAGTCCATGCAGAAAAGTCCTGGAGACTCTTATCTCCAATGAACCTGCTGCAAATCTGCAAGTGGAGCTGTGGCTCAAATGGCAGAGTGCCAGCCTTCAGTGAAAAAGCCAAGTGAGAGCTTGAGCTCTGAGTTCAAGGCCAAGTTCTCTCTCTCTCTCTCTCTCTCACACACACACACAAATGAACAGCTATGTCTTATTATTATTATGCCTGATTATTCATGAGAACTACCTGGAAGTCCACTCTAGATCCGCCAAATTCTGAATTGTTGGAGTTGGAGACCTGTATTATTATTGTTGTTGTTATGGAACATCTGTGCTTCTAATACTATCCAAAGAGATGTGACTCTTTGCTAGATTTGGCACTCCACCCACCCAGCCATGTTTCAACACCATGGAGACCCAGTGCAGACCCTCCCCGACCCTCCCCTTCCCTCTCCACTCCTCCCTGCCAAGTCCCACCCTAGACTGGGTGATAAAGAACTGGGTGGCAGGGGGGGATCCATGGTGGGAGGGAAAGCCCAGAGTGGATGTCTTTGTCCCCAGCTCTTGAGCCTGAACCAGGAGGAGCCTTGGGAGCGGGAGCTGCATCCTGAAGAGAACAGCCCAGATTCCTCTCCAGGACTGGCTTCCCAAGACCTGCTGACCGCCGTGCTCACTGTGGTCCTCCTAGGAGGCTGGCTTCTCCTCCTGATCAGGCAGGTAAGCCATGCCTGAGCTCAGGACCCCCTGGTGGGGCCTATAGGCTAGAACTCCACTTCATTCTCAGAAACCAGTTAGCAAGTCTTTCTCCCACCTGCTCTGACTGCCCCCCTCCCTGCCTTTCCTGAGCCCCACCCCCACCCAGGCTCTGGCTCCTGTGCTCTGTAAGTTCAGGCCCCAGGGTGAGGTCACAGGCACAGGTGTGGGGCCCATCGATGGGCAAGCCTGGCAGAAGTGGGACTCTCCTGCCTTTGCATGGTGGCAGCAGCAACAGCTGGTGGAGAAGCAGCCCCAGACGCCTTCAGCACCTGTAGGCCCTCCTGACATCTCAGATGCTCAGGCCCAGGCCTCTGGGACCACATCGCAGGGCCAGAAGCAGCTCCAAGCCCCCTCAGAGCAAGTCCCGACATCCTCCAACCCTGATGGTGAGCTCATTGTAATTTTGTTTTGTTTTTGTGCCAAAACAGGGGCTTGAACTTAGGGCCTAGACATTGTCTCTGAACTTTTTTGCTCAAAGCTAGCACTATACCAGTTGAGCCACAGGTCCTCTTCCAGCATTTTGCTTGTTAACTAGAGATAAGAATCTCACAGACTTTCCTGCCTGAGATGGCTTTGAACCTTGATCCCAGATCTGTCTCCTGAGTAGCTACATGTACAGGCATGAGCCACCAGTCCCCAGCTACTGTGGTTATTTTGATATAGGGCCTGCTTTGTGCCCAGATCAACCTGGACCATAATCCTCCTTATCTGCCTCCCAAGTAGGCAAGATGACACGTGTGAGCCACCAGCTTCCAGTCAGCTTGCTGTGTGCAGCCTCAAAGTGATTCAGTTACAAGGGTGGGCGTGGGGTAATGAACCATGTATTCATGAATCCTCCCATGAATGCAATGTAGACATTCTCCTGCTTTACATGTGAGAAAACCATCGTGTCTTGGTAACTCACCTATACACACATCCTGGGTGCAGGTTGCACCAGGCATCAGAACTAGGGAGCCACTCCATTTCCTTGGGCCTCCCTCTCACCTAGGAGACCAGGCTGGGCATAGAAGGGTGGAAATCCAGAGGACGGGGGTCAAAGTGAGGGTGGGTCTGGCTGGCAGAGGTAGGAATGAGCTGGAACACTGTCACCATGCTGTCTTCTAGGGGAGCAGATCACTGTGGTGGGAAAGATTTCTTTCAGCCCTCAGGATGTCCTGGGGCGTGGAGCAGGCGGGACTTTTGTTTTCCGGTGAGTGACAGTCCTGGCCACCACCCCTTAGGCAATTATTCTTTTAGGTTCCAAACTAGAAACTAGTTGACCCTCTTGTTCACCAGTTCCCACCTTTCTGTGCTGGTACTGAGGCTTGAGCTCAAGAGCCTGGGTGCTGTCCCTGAGCGTTTTCCATTCCAGGCTGGTGCTGTACCATTTGAGCCACACCTCTACTTATTTTTTTGCTGGTTAAGTGTATAAGGCTCAGACTTGCTGGGCACTGGTGGTTTACACCTGTAATCCTAGATACACACAGACCTGAGGATTGTGGTTTGAAGCCAACCCAGACAGGAAAGAATGTGAGAATTTTATCTCCACTAATAATAATAATAAAAAAAAAGCCTGAAGTGAAGCTGTGGTAGAGAAAGTGGGAGAGAGGCTAGGAATGTGGCTTAGTGGTAGCATGCTTGCCTAGCATGCATGAAGCCCTGGGTTCGATTCCTCGTATTACATAAAATAGAAAAAGCTGGAAGTGGAGCTGTGACTGAAGTGGTAGAGCGCCAGCCTTGAGCAAAAGCAGCTCAGATACAGTGCCTGCCCAGGCCCTGAGTTTAAGCCCAAGGACCAGACTTTCCACCCTGGGCTGGCTGCAAACTACAATCCTCAGGTCTCAGCTGGCTGAGTCGCTAGGATGATAGGTGTGAGCCATTCATGGTCTGACTCCATCTTTTATCGCCTCTCTGGGTCCCCATCCCTGTCTCTCCTCCAGGGGGAAGTTTGAGGGGCGTGCCGTGGCTGTGAAGCGACTCCTTCGAGAATGCTTTAGCCTGGTTCAACGAGAAGTCCAGCTACTTCAGGAGTCTGACAGCCACCCCAATGTCCTTCGCTACTTCTGCACAGAGCGGGGGCCCCAGTTCCACTACATCGCCCTGGAGCTCTGCCAGGCCTCCTTGCAGGAGGTCAGTGAGGACTCTGGGGTGAGGGACGGGAAGCCAGGCCCTGGACCAAAGGCCAACGTTCCACCCTTGACTGCTCCCCAGTACGTGGAGAGAGCCAGCCCGGCCCACTGGGGTCTGGAGCCCGAGGTGGTACTTCAGCAGATGATGTCTGGCCTGGCCCATCTTCATTCCCTGCACATAGGTACCCACTGCCCTGCCCCGGCTTCCCTGCCTCCCTCCCTGCCCCCTCTACCAGGGACAGTTCACTCTCTCTGCTCTTCCTCCACAGTGCACCGTGACCTGAAGCCGGGCAACATTCTCATTGCGGGGCCTGACAGCCAGGGCCATGGCAGGGTGGTCCTCTCAGACTTCGGCCTCTGCAAGAAGCTGCCTGCAGGCCGGTACAGCTTCAGCCTCCGCTCGGGCATTCCTGGTACAGAAGGTTGGATGGCACCCGAGCTCCTGCAGCTCCTGCCTCCCAACAGCCCAGTAAGCCTATCTGGGGCTCCCTCCTGCCCTGGTCCCATCATGTGGGTAGCAGGGAGCCACTCCCCAAGGCTATTTTCCACCTGTACAGGGAGGCTAGCCAGGCACTGATGACTCACGCCTCTAATCCCAGCTACTCAGGAGTTGGAGATCTGAGGATCACAGTTTGAAGCCAACCTGGGCAGGAAAGTCTGTGGCACTCTTATCTCCAATTAATACCAAAAAGTTGAAAGTGGAACTGTGGCTCAATTGGTAGAGCACTAGCCTTGAGCAAGAGCTCAGGACAACACCTAGGCCCCGGTTCAAGCCCCAGGACCAGCACACACACAAAGAAATGGTGCCAGGTAGGGCACCTAGATGATTTAAATGTGGAGGCAGGGTTAAGCCCAGATTGGCAGGGCTTGGGGTGGTAGAAGCCAAACTGAACTTATGTTGCTAGAACCCAGGGCAGCATGACCCAGAGACCCCCAGGATAACAAATTCCACAGTGTGTATGTCAATTAAAGTCAAGTTACTCAGAGATGACTAACAGAAGTCACTAGGCCAAGCCAGTCCACTCTAACAATGACAAGAGAAAGATCCAATATAAGGATGGCAGTTCAACCCAGCACCCAGGCCAAGTTCAAGCTCTAGTACTGGTTCCTTTACCCTCATCCCCCCCCCCCAATAAAGTTCCAAGTAGTTGCCTAGAAACTCAAGGACTACATACACTGATGGCTGCCTGTACTGCATTTTCTAAAGTTAGTTGCAGGTATTTTAGCATTAGGGAAACAAAGCTCTGGGTTTGCTGAGTAATAGTGGCTCATGTTTCTAATTCTAGCTACTTGGGAGGCTGAGATTTGAGGATCATGGTTCTAAGTCAGATTGGGCAGGAAAATCAGTGAGATTCTGATATCCAATTAACAACCAAGAAAGGTGGGAGTTGTGGCTCAAGTAGTGGAAGAGTGCTAGCCTTGGGCATAAGCAGTTCAGGGACAACGCCCAGGCCAAGTTCAATCCCCAGAAATGGTACATGTGTGTGTGTGTACACACACACACACACACCCAGACCAGAAGCTGGGGGATGAGTCTGGATCCCAGATGCCCAGGGAGGCATTGTTGATGAGTTCTAGTTGGAACCCACTCCCTAGACTGATTCCACACATCCATCTCACCTCCCCCCCAGACCAGCGCCGTGGACATCTTCTCCGCGGGCTGTGTGTTCTATTATGTGCTTTCCTGCGGCAATCACCCCTTTGGAGGAAGTCTCTACCGCCAAGCCAACATCCTCAAAGGGGCCCCATGTCTGTCACACCTAGAGGAAAAGACACATGGTGAGGGAGAGCTGGGTACCCAGAAGAGCAGGGAGGGAAAGGGCGGGAGGCCAGGGAGGCTGAGTCACTCCTCTGCCTTCCAGATGGGGTCCTGGCCCTGGACCTGGTGCATGCCATGCTGAGCCCACTGCCCCAGGCCCGGCCCTCTGCTCCCCAGGTGCTGGCCCACCCTCTCTTTTGGAGTAGAGCCAAACAGCTCCAGTTCTTCCAGGTCAGAGGGAGATCCTGGGAAGATTTCACCCCACCCCCAAGTCCCCAGTTGCGGTCCTGAGTAACAAGAGTTACAAGTGGTTGGGCGGCTTGTGGCCCACACCTGTAATCCTAGCTATGCAAGATGCTGAGATCTGAGAATTGAGGTCCAAAGCTAGCACAAACACAAAAAGAGTGGCGATAAACAAGAGTTGCCACCTGGTGCAAGGAGCCAGGCTTTTGTTTTTGTCGGTCATGGGGCTTGAACTCTGTGCCTTGGGGCTGTCCCTAAACTCTTCAGCTCAAGGCTAGTGCTCTACAACTTGAGCCACACCACCACTTCTAGTTTTCTGGTGGTTAATGAGAAATAAGAGTCTCCTGGACTTTCCTGCCCTAGTTGGATTGAATCAGGATCCTCAGATCTCAGTGTCCTGTGTAGCTAGGACTACAGGCGTGAGCCACCGGTGTCCAGCGAGCCAGGTTTCTTATCTGAGCCAAGGATGTGGACAGCTCAACACCACCATCATAGCATATCCTGGCACCGTGGGGTCTATCTGCAGCTTCCCTAGTCCCATCTGGGTGGGAAACACAGGCCACTCCTTGCCACCTGCATTGTCACTCATGCTGTGTGGTGTGACCTTTGGCAAGGGACAGCCTGTGCCTGAGCCTCTGCCTGCTCCCTGGGTATAAGGGAGATTGGGTACCCCCTCTTGGCAGGCTGGGGGAGGGAACAGGGAATTCATCAGAGGCATGGCAGAGAGAGCCATCTCCCCCAGACCCCATCGTTGTAAACCACCCCAAAGCCATACCACACTCCCGGCCTTGGGCCTCTGGGGTCTAGGACGTCAGCGACTGGCTGGAGAAGGAACCTGAGCAGGGGCCGCTGGTGGCAGCGCTGGAAGCGGGCGGCCACATGGTGGTCCGGGACAACTGGCACCAGCACATCTCGGCCCCACTGCAGGCAGGTAGAGGCCATGCTGGGAGTGGGCATGGGGGTTGGGGGGCTGAGGGAGCCCCGCAAGGGCTCCTCTGGGCAATCAATTTGTCCACAGATCTGAGACGGTTCCGGTCCTATAAAGGGACATCAGTGCGAGACCTGCTCCGTGCCATAAGGAACAAGGTACATTTTGGGGGGCGGGGAGGCTGGATCCCAGAGGAGCCTGCCACAACTAAGCCAGACTCCCTGCTCTGCCACCCTCCACCCCCCAGAAGCACCACTACAGGGAGCTGCCTGCTGCAGTGCGGCAGGCCTTAGGCCCCGTCCCAGAAAGCTTCGTCAAGTATTTCACACAGCGCTTCCCCAGGCTGCTTCTCCACACCCACTGTGCCATGAAGAGCTGTGCCCTGGAGAGCCTCTTCCTGCCTTACTACCCACCGATGTCAGAGGCCACGGATCCCCCCTAGAGGCCAGGAGAAACTGGGGCACCCGGGGCTGCTGGGAGGCACAGAGGTGGACAGCCAAGACTGACTACAGCATCCACCAAGACCAGCAGCACCTGCCGAAGCAGGGCCCACCCTAGAGGCTGGGCCCTTAGCAAGCACAGATGGGGGGGGGGTGGGGAGGTGGCGCAGGGGAGAAAAAGAAATTCATTAATGTTTAATATGTATAAAGTCAAGGAAGAAAAAGTCCCAAATTCAATAGAAATATACTCTGTACAGTTCACACCGTGTGGAATGGCCACACCACCAACATGTACAAATAACTTACAACCCGCCAGGGGGCACCGTCAGCACCAGCCCAGTGTGGGCCTTGGAGCAGAGGGCACAGGCCCCGAGGCAGGGGCCTAGGACGAGGCCTTGAGGCGGTTGCAGGCCGAGCGGGCGCTCAGCAGCTTGTCCACCATGGTCCGGGCATAGCGAAGCCGGCTGGCCAGCTCCTTACAGCAGCCATACTCCTCCAGCAGGCTCAGGCGGTATGTGCGGAAGTCCCGCTTATCGTCAATGTAGGTCACCGCCGCCATCAGGGGGCACAGGATGAGCTTTGTGTGATCCTGGAAAGCCAAGGGCAGAGGTGAAGGTCCCAGCTGCTTATGAATGGCAGGGGGTCACAGAGGAGGAAGACCCCATGCACACAGTGGAGCCAGGGAGGGGGTTGTGCCCACTTCCCATATTTCCTGCCGCTACTAATGTTGGACGGGGCTGAGGACCCCAGGCCTCCCCTACACCCCACCCAGCCCACCTGGAAGAAGTTGATCTGCACGGTGCCATTGCTGAGGTGCAGGATGATGGCGCTGCGTGTGCGGAACCAGGTACGCAGGTAGGGCAGTCGGGCCAGCTCGTCGCCCTCCCGCGGGGTGATGTTGGCACCTGCCTTCAGCAGGTGCTCGCTCATGTAGTTGCGGAAATACTTGAGGAGGGTGATCTGATGGCAAAGAGGAGGGGGGGGTCGGGGGGATCCCAGAATGAGAGGGAGCTGATCCCTGCTGCAGCCCACCCCCCACCACCGCTTCAAGGACAGCTGATCATCCCCCTACCTTCTTGGTCAAGGAGTTGGGGTGGGAATTCACAGTGAGGTAGGATTCTGTGCCATCACGCTCTATGTACTGCAGGCTCTCCCCATCGTCATAAAGGATGAGGCGAGTGGAGTCATTGAACAGAACCCCCACGCTGTTGTCGCAGAGCTGATACCCTGAGGGCAGAGGGAGAGAGAGAGAGACCTCAGAAGGGCAGGAGAGGGGCAGGCAGAGACTGGGGACCTGGAATAGAGGAGACAGGAGGCTGGCAGAAGAGGACCTGGGGCTGGTGGCTCATGCCTACAATCCTACTTAGGAGACTGGGATCTGAGGATCGCAGTTTGAAGACAGCCAGGACAAGAAAGCCTGTGAGACGCTTATCGCCAATAAAAAAAATGGGCTGGGAATATGGCCTAGTGGCAAGAGTGCTTGTCTCCTATACATGAAGCCCTGGGTTCAATTCCTCAGCACCACATATATAGAAAATGGCCAGAAGTGGCACTGTGGCTCAAGTGACGATTCTTTTTGCCTTGAGCAAAAAGAAGCCAGGGACAGTGCTCAAGCCCTGAGTCCAAGCCCACGGACTGGCTAAAAAAAGAAAAATAAACCAACTACTCAGAAAAAGCTAGAGAGGGAGCTGTGGCTCAAGCGGTAGAGTGCCAGCTTAGAGCACAAAAGTTCATGGACAGTATCCAGGCCATGAGTTCAAGTTCCAAGACTGACACACACAAAATTTTTTTTTTTAAAGATAAGAAAAAATAACCCACAGCTAGGCACTGGAGGCTCACACCTGTCATCCTAGCTACTCAGGAAGCTGAGATCTGAGGATCTCGATTCAAAGCCAGCCTGGGCAGGAAAGTCCATGAAGATACTTTATCTCCAATTACCCACCAAACAGGAAGTAGAGCTGTGGCACCAAGTGGTAGAGTGCTGGCCTCAAGTGACAGAGCTCAGGGACAGTGCCCAGACCCTGAGTTCAAACCCTACAACTCCATCCCACCCCAAAAAGGGGACCCAGGAGCCACAGGAAGGCCAGCGCTGGGAATAGTTTCAAGGGGGCATGTGCTCCAGCTGAGCCGCTCCACATTCTGGAAGGAACTTACCAAGGCCATACTTGTCCGAATAGTCGACCCACTTGCTCACCCAGAAGATCGGAATGCAGGCAGGGTCCTCGGCCTCCTCTGTGAGGTAAGCAAGGCAGGGCAGATTGGTCAGTGCTAGCCTCCCCTTCTCGTATCCACGTGAAACCCACACCAGGGAAGCTGGCTCCTCCCCACAAGAGGCCAGGGACCCAGGAAGAGCACAGCAGGGCAACTGGTGACCACAAGCCCTAAGCCAAAGCAGAAACTCCACACCATGGTCCAAATGCACCCACTCCTGTCGTCAGTGGCCACCCAGGAAAATCCCTGTGTGGCCAGCACAATGGGAGGGACAAAGATAAATGAAACCAAGGGGACAGATGCGGTGGCCAGTAGCTGCAGATGGTGTGTCACAAGAGATTAAGAGACGACTTAACAGATAGCTCCAAACACCACACACTAGGCAGGAACATTAAGCAGAAGATAAAAAAGTTGAGAGCCTGTTGAGCGTGAAGTGTCACCAGAAACTACAATGTAGCCAGGTGCCCGTGACTCATGTCTATAAGCTCAGCTACTCAGGAGGCGGAGATCTGAGGATCCCAGTTCAAAGCCAGGCCAGACAAAGTCCATGAGACTTTTATCTCTAATCACCAAAAAGCTGGAAGTGGAGCTGTGGCTCAGTGATAGAGTGCCAGCTTTGAATAAAAAAGCTAAAGAACAGTACCCTTGGCTCAATTCCTCAGCACCACATATACAGAAAAGGCCAGAAGTGGTGCTGTGGCTCAAGTGGTAGAGTGCTAGCCTTGAATAAAAAGCCAGGGACAGTGCTCAGGCCCTGAGTTCAAGCCCCAGGACTGGCAAAAAAACAACAACAACAAAAAAAAAAAAAGGGCTGGGAATATGGCCTAATGGCAAGAGTGCTTGCCTTGTATACATACATGAAGCCCTGGGTTTGATTCCCCAGCACCACATATATAGAAAATGGCCAGAAGTGGCGCTGTGGCTCAAGTGGCAGAGTGTTAGACTTGAGCAAAAGAAGCCAGGGACAATGCTCAGGCCCTGAGTTCAAGGCCCAAGACTGGCAAAAAAGAGATTCAAAGCCAGCCCAGGCAAGAAAGTCCACGAGACTCTCATCTCCAGTACTCAAAGCAGCACCAGAAGTGGCGCTGTCGATCAAGTGGTAGATTGCTGGCCCTGAGTTCAAGCCCCAGGATTGGCCAAAACAAGAAACAAGCAAGACCCAGCATGCTAAGGCACAGGACTGGCATGTCACCTACCCAGAGGAATAGACAGAGAAGAAAGACAGAGATAGGACCCCCACCACGGAGGGCCTGGGAAGTAAGGCTGAATCATTTTGGACTTTGGCCTCCATGAAAAGGGAACCAAAGGCACTAGGTATGGAGTGGAAGAGACTGGGCCAGGCCAAGCCAGCACAGACAGAGACTCGCCCTACCTTCTCCAGATCCTTACCCAGGCCCACGTCTACCACGCGGGCTCCGCCGCCTCACCTTGCCTCACCAGGCCTCGTTCGGAGGGCTTGGATGCATTGACACTGTGCAGCTGCTGTAGCATGTCACCAAGATGGCACTCGACCACCTCACTGGGCTCCCGAACCACTGCCTCTTCTTTTTCCCGGGGTCGTTCTGGCTGGGTGTTCTCCGTGCCTAGAAGATGACATGGCCATGAGCTAGGCACACACAATGGGTGAGGCTGCCTCAGGACCACCTGCCACAGCTGGCACTATCCCCAGAGGAAAATCTTTTAGCTACTACTGCTTTGGGGAAACTGAGTCAATGCCAGGCTATTAAGAGCTATAGTTGCCAGGCACTCTAGTGATAGAGTGCTAGCCTTGGGCAAAAGAAGCTCAGGGACAGTGCCCAGGCCATGAGTTCAAGCCCCAGGACTGGCAAAAAAGGAAAAAAAAATTTAATCCTACAGTAGAAAAAAACTTTTTTTATGCCAGTCCTGGGGCTTGAACTCAGAGCCTGAGCACTGTCCCTGACTTCTTTTTGCACAAGGCTAGCACTCTACCACTTGAGCCACAGCGCCACCTCTGGCTTTTCCTATATATGTGGTTCTGAGGAATTGAACCCACAGCTTCATGTATGTGAGGTGAGCACCTTACCACTAGGCCATATTCCGAGCCCCTAAAACATTATTTTTATATTGCTTCAAGACAATCTCAGATCAATGCCAAACATCTGAAACTTGACAATGATGTCCACTGTGTACTATGGGTTCAGAAGTCTTGTTTTTAAGAGATATTCATTGAAGTATAAATTAAGGGAAAAGAACAAAATGTACTCAACCTACTCTCAAATGCAGAGAGAGACTGGCTAAAGTGAATCTGAAAGGGAAGGTAAAGTTTTCTGTCTGCTCTTTTCAGAAACTTGGACTAACATAAAAATAAACAATATGAACAGGGCATGGTGGCTAGGGTTTATAATCCTAGCTAGATTGGAGGTATAGAAAGGAGGATCTCAATTTGAGGCCCACCTGAACAATAAAGTTCAAGAAGGCTGGGAATGTGGCTTAGTGGTAGAGTATGCATGAAGAAGCCCGGGTTAGATTCCTCAGCACCACATATATAGAAAAAGCCAGAAGTGGAGCTGTGGCTTAAGTTGTAGAGTGCTAGTCTTGAGCAAAAGAAGTTCAGGGACAGTGCTCAGGCCCTGAGTTCAAGCCCCAGGACTGGCAAAAACAAAAAAGTGCAAGAGGCATTATCTCCACAGAAGAAACTGGGTTCAGGGTTATGTATCTTATCATCCTACCTATAGGAGCAAGAGCAAAATATGAAGGACTGGCTACACAGCAAGTCCAACAAACCACAATATGTATCAGAATACCAGAATTATAAGATTACTCTCAAACATGTATTTCTTAACTCTGTCCTCTGACAAGATCCAGAAAGACAACCTAACCAGGGGCACTTGGTTTTAGGTGTCATAAGAAAATGTCTACATTTCTAGAGACTACAGCTTTAAAGAGTCAAATGGATGATTGCTGAAGGTACTTCAAAAACCCTCTAAAGGAATACATGCCAAGTGCCAGTGGCAAGTACCTGCCACTGGCACTGCCATGAGCCAGTGGTTCATGCCTGTAGTCCTCACTACTCAGGATGGTGAGACCTGAGGATGGTGATTTGAAGCCAGCTAGGTAGGAAAGTCTGTGAGACTCATGTCTCCAATTAAACCCCAAAAAGGCATAAGTGGAATTGTTGTTCAAATGGTATACACTAGCCTTGAGTAAAAGGACAGGGACAGGGACTGGGAATGTGGTTTAGTGGTAGAATGCTTGCCAAGCATGCATGAAGCCCTGGGTTTGATTCCTCAGCATCATATAAAAAAAGGCAGAAGTGGCACCGTGGCTCAAGAGGTTGAGTGCTAGCCTTGAGCAAAAAGATGCCAGGGACAGTGCCCAGGCCCTGAGTTTAAGCCCCAGGACTGGCATGACAGCAGAAAAACATAATTTACACTGTGATTTATCTTTTTGCTGAGGGGGTGGGAAATGTAAAATGTTATGAAAATTCACTGCTACCTTTGTGGAAAGTTTCAGCAAAGGTTCTTGTATAGAGGGAATAGGGAATTTCAAAATAAAAAATTAAGTATGAAAAAAAAAATAAAGACAGGGACAGAGGGACAGTGCCCAGGCCTTGAGGTTCAAACCTTAGGACTCATACACACGCACATTCCTTGGTAATTATTGAATCTGCTGGGGAGGCGGGGAGGGGGATGATAAGACCATTCATTATATTTTGTGTGTGACCAGCATTTTCTACTTCCTAGTGATGAGGACTGAACTGATAGCAAGAATTTTTATTTTCCTGGTCCTGGGGCCTGAACTGGTCCCTGGGCACTGTCCCTTAGCTTTTTCACTCCAGGCTGGTACTCTTCCACTTCAACTATAGCACCACTTTTGGCTTTTTAAAACTTTTTGGCTGGTTGATTGGTGATGAGTCTGACTTTTCTCTCCAGCCTGGTTTTGAATGGTGAACCTTAGATCTCAGCCTCCTGAGTAGCTGGGATTAGAGGAATGACCACTGGCGCCAGCCTCAACAGAACTTTTTGAAGTCATCAAAAAGGATTTTTCAGGTTTAGCATTCAATCCATTTTTTTGGGCCCAATGGGTTATCTCGACAGTAAACTGTTTTTCCTGACAGGACAAGGGAGAAAGAACCTGGGGACCAGAACTGATCCTATCTATCAGAAGTCAAAGTCCCCCTCTAGACCCATCTCTGTGGCCAGAGCACACCTCATGCCTGGCTGTCAGGCTCTGCCATCTTATGCACACCCATGCTTTACCTTTATTGAGCACCGTGAGAGGCTTCCGAATGCTGGGGTCCAAGCTGCTGGGAGCAATGGAAAACCTGGGTGCAATGGTGAGGCAGGTGATGGGGAGGCGGGAAGGGATATAACCAGAGGTAAAGAACTCGTCTTCCAGCAGCTGGTGAATGGTGGGGCGGGAGGCGGGGTCTGTCTGCAGCATCCTCTGGATGAGTGAGGCGGCCACAGGGCTGATGTGCTGCAGTGGGGAGGGGCAGCCTTCAGCACAGAGGGGACCCAGAGTGCACTACCCAGAGTGCACTGCTGCAGCCCCGCCCACCTGGAGCTAGCAGCCATGTCTCCATGGTGCCACAGCTCCACACCATAGCAGGTCTTCCACAACTGGCTCTACAGAAGGGACCCTCCGTGTTGCAAAGAGTCACTTTCCACCAGGTACTGGTGGCTCCATGCCTGTCATCCTAGCCATTCAAGAGGGGATTGCAGTTTAAAGCCTGTCTGGGCAGGAAAGTCCATGAGATTCTTATTTCCAATAAACCACCAGAAAACTAGAAGTGGAGCTGGTCAGGGACAGTAGCCAGGCCCTGAGTTCAAATCCTAAAAGACATTTCCCTTTCCTAACAGTCAAGATTAACTTAGAGGAAGCTTTTTCTCTTCCTTGTAACACTCAGGTAGGAAGTGGTGGAACAGTATTCACTGCATGCGTGCGTGCCAGTATCCGGCCTTGAACTCAGGGCTCCTGCTGTTGCTCATAACTGGTGCTCCACCACTGGAACCACAGCTCCATTCTGGCATTTTGCTGGTTAACTGAAAATTCGAGTCTCATGGACTTTCTTCCCAGGTTGGCCTCCCATCCCAGTACTCTGGGATTACAGGCGTTGAGCCCAGGGCACCTGGCCCATTAGCAGCACATTCACTGCACCTGTCTCTGTGGAGACAGAAACACTTGGCTTCCTAGGAGTCAAGGAGACCAAACTGGCCTTCATTGTGGCTTACTTCAAGCAAATGGCTCCACAAGGACCCCCTTCCTACAGATGGCCACTCACCACAGAGGCCGGGCCATCTGCCCCACGTAGCCTGCTGAGTGGCCAGGGCCATTTCAAGACTTGAGCACGATTACCCACACTTCCTCCCATTCCCCCTCTGCTGCTTCCATAGCTTTTGAGTCTCCGACTCCAGGATATAGTGGGCTCAGCAAGTGGCCGAAGGGGGGTGGCGGTTGACCTTAGTCACCTTGGGAATACTGTACTCATTCTTCTTGATCCGGAGGTAGGTCTCTTTCAGGCAAGAGGTCTCAAAAGGTGGCTTGCCCACTAGCAAGGTGTACCTGGAAGCACATGGTAAGATGTAGTTCAAGACTCCTGGCAAAACTCAAAGAATTCACCTGGACCAGAGGAACGGGGCATCCATGGATAGTCACTAAGACGCCTTCAAGGACAATCTCCCGTTCTGCTTAGCATCCTGGCAGCGGCTGGCATGAGCCATTGGGAGGCCAATAGACTTGGATTTTAGTGTGCCAGGGACTGTCCATCTCTAGCCTGCAAGAGGTAGAGGACTTTGTGCAAAGACCTCAAGGCTGTCCACCTGCGTCAGAGTGAGTGCGCCACTCTTACAGATGGGAGCTCAGGGTTGACTTCTGAATTAAGGCTCATAGTTTTATATTTGGAAGAAATCTCCACTGCAAGGAAATATGGAAGCCATTGTTCTAGCCCATGTTGCTCTCTGGTACCCAGGCTAACACAGAACCTCAGATCTGGAAAGGCCACTGGTCTCCGCCTGCTGCCACGCCCTTTGCTGGTCTCGAGATAGGCCGGCTTTCACTGCCCCCACCAACCAAACAGTTTCTTCCTTCTCTCCTTTTCAGTCGGTAGTGGAGCTGGGCTCTTCCCTGAACTTAGCCACTCAAGGCTAGCACTCTACCACTTGAGCCAGTGCCACTTCTAGCTTTTTCTGAGTAATTTATTGGAGATACTTGGACTTTCCTGCCCGGGTTGGGTTCAAACTTTGATCCTCAGATCTCAGCCTCCTGAGTAGCTAGGACTACAAGCATGAGCCACAAGCACACAGCACCTCCTGACTCAATTTTGCCCATCCACTCTCTTTACTATACAGAGAGAATCTTCTAGAGATCTTATTAAATTCTGACTTGAACCCAGAAAGTAGGGGTCCTGGGATTGTGCATTTCTAACAAGTTCCTGGGAGATGATGAGGTCTGTGGCAGTGTTGGGGAAGCCTCGGGTTCCCTTCCTTGGACCCACAGTCTGGTTGCACCAGAGTGGAGAGGGAACAACGTGAAAATGAGGCTTTTGTGGGAGCAGCCTGTCCTTAGGAACCACCTTTCCTCAAGGCAGAATGACCTTTAGGATGAGCACTGCCAAATGCCACATCCCTAGGAGGCCCACAGAGGCCCAACAGGTCCTGAGACACCCCACTTACATGATGCACCCAATGGACCACACGTCCACCTCGAAACTGTGCCCTTTCTTGCTCAGCACCTCAGGAGCTATGTAGTTTGGAGTCCCGCACAGGGTCTTCTTCCTCTCTCCGTCATATTCCACCTTGGTTGCCAGGCCAAAGTCCCCTGGGACAAAGGAAAAGGGTGGGATGCTACTGAGATGGCTGCTTGTCACTACAGACAGTTGGAGCATCTGCCCCTAGAGTCCTCTGTTTCCAGGAACTTCCTGCACTCCATAGGAGCTGTCCAGGAATCTGCCCACAGAGGCTGGCCCAGGGACAGCCTCCCACTGATTCCCCCCACCCACACACACACACCAAACCTCTAAAGGGAACCTAGCCAAGGAAATCAGAAATAGAAGACAGGAATGCTTGAAGTGAAAATTAAAATGTCATAATGTAACCCACTATTCTATGAAACTAATGTTTTTATTTTGGTGCTGTTCTGGGCCTTGAAAATAAGGCCTGGGAGCCTTTGTGCTCAAGGTTAGTGTTCTACCACTTTAGCTACAGTACCACTTCTGGCTTTTTCTGTGATTATTCAGAGTTACATCTCATGGACTTTCCTGCCGTATGCTGGCTTTGAACCATGATCCTCAGCCTCCTGAGTAGCTAGAATTAGAGGCATGGGCCACCAGCACCCATCCTAAATTAATGTTGTTGTTTTTGTTGTTGTTATTTGCCAGTGCGGGGGGCTTGGACTCAGAGCCTGAGCAGTGTCCCTGGCTTTTTTTTTTTTTTTTCTTTTTTTGCTCAAGGCTAGAACTCTGAGCCACAGCACCACTTCTGGCTTTTTCTGTATATGTGGTGCTGAGGAATCGAACCCAGGGCTTCATGTATGCAAGACAAGCACTACCACTATGCCATATTCCCAGCCCCCTAAGTTAATGTTTTTTAAGGCTGCTTTTTGGCAAAGAAGTGGTTGGAGTGGTAGGGGCTGTGGCAAACCAGAGGGAGTCTAAAAGGGACAAGATTGAATGCAATGAGCTCTGCCTCAGAAGCAGGCGGAGAATTATAGGCTTGCACCAACATGCCCAGCTCACAGCCACTTTTCAAAGCAGCAGAGAGTCCCTGGGGAGACACTGGCCCTGTGCTGCCAGGCTTTTTAATAATCTAAAAGGAACTCCCAGTTCAAAATTACATCAAGCCTTCAAGTTTCAAAACTGGAAAATGAGGGGACTGGGAATATGGCCTAGTAGCAATAGTGCTTGCCTCATATACATGAAGCCCTAGGTTCGATTCTGCAGCACCACATATATAGAAAAGGCCAGAAGTGGTGCTGTGGCTCAAGTGGCAGAGTGCTAGCCTTGAGCAAAAAGAAGCCAGGGACAGTGCTCAGGCCCTGAGTCCAAGCCCCAGGACTGGCAAAAAACAAACAAACAAACACTGGAAAATGACTGAGGGTATGGCCAACTGGTAAGAGGGCTTCCTGGCATACTTGGAGAATCTCCCACCCCTAAGAGTAAACTAACTCAAAGGAGCTCTCAGAAGAAAACAAAGGTCTAGACTTTCACCATTCTCTTCCTCCCTCTCCTTCCTATTTCCTGCCCCCAGCTTCCTGGCTGCTTGGCAGAGGGAGTGTTTTCCTAAGCTGCCAGCTGCCTCTGTCCAGTGACTGGGCTTAAAGTTTACATACCAGAAGGAAGTTAAGATCAAGCCAGTAGAAGCTTCCAGAAGGAGGTGCAAGTGAACTCTGTAGGAATCTCCTGAAATCTCCTTTTCCAGGGGCATGTGTCCCCGAGTTAGGGCTGCTTTCCCAGGTTACTGTTCAGTGAACCCAAGTCCCTGTCAATCAAGCTTCCCCTCCAGCTGTCCAGGGCTTAAAGGCGTCCTGCTCCAGCTGAGCTTTGCATTTGACATCTCACCTATCTTCACTTCCAGATCCTCGTTCAAAAACAGGTTGCCCAGCTTCAGGTCCCTGTGAATGACCCGGTTGCGGTGCAGGTACTGGCAGCCAAGGACGATCTGGCGCAGGTAGTAGCGGGTCTCAGGCTCGGTCAGTGCTTTCCTCCTCTTGTGCAGCTCCAGGAGGGACTGCGAGCACGGGGGAGGCGGGGGGCACGGGATGCACTGAGGCCCAGGACGAGGCCCAGGCAGCCTCCTCTCCTTTCCCGATGGCCCCTCCCAATGCCCTCTCCAGGGCCCTACCTGGCCCTCCCTGCAAGCGGGTCCTGAGCACCCTCTCGCGGACTTCCTACCAGAAGCGGACCCCTTCCTTCCTGCAAGCCCCTGGTCTGATTCCAATCACCACCTCCCGGATGCAGAACCCAGGCCTACTCCGAAAGATCGAGGTCGGGTTCAGCCCTGGTGCGGAATTCTTTGAGCAGCAGCTCCTGGGCTCCTCTCCACGCCCTCCCCCCCCACCTTCCTTCCTGGTCATAGGGCTTGAAATCCGGGCCTGAGCGCTATCCCTGGACGGACTCCTTTTGCTCAAGGCTAGCAAAAGCATTCTACCACTTGAACCACGGCTCCACTTCCGGTTTTCTGGTGGTTAATTGGAGATCAGAGCCTCACGAACTTTCCTGCCCGGGCTGGCTTTGAACCTCCATCCTCAGATCTCAGCCTCCTGAGTAGCTGGGATTACAGGCGTGAGCCGCCGTGGCCCCACACCCAACCACACACCCTTGCAGGGCGTCCGGAGGCCGCCGGCCTTCCCTAGCAGCAAAATCACCCCCGAGTGTTTTAGCTATCCGGGAGCCGCTCCCCAAGCACCTTCCCTAACCGGACCTGCCCCGCCCTGGCCCGGGCGGCCCGAGCCGCACCGCGCTCCCCGGCCGGCTCACCCTGCGGCGGCAGAGCTCCAGGACCACGAATACGAAGTCGCTGTCCTCGAAGAAGCCGTGGAAGCCCACGACGTGCTGGTGGGCGAGACTGCGGTGGATGGAGATCTCCATGGACATCTTCTCCTTCTGGTGCGGCTTGAGCAGCAGGGACTTGGGCACGATCTTGCCGGCGAAGACCTCCTTGCTGTCGGCGTCCGAGATCTCGAAGCACTTGGCGAAGCCGCCCTTGCCCAGGAACCGGCCCCGCACGTAGCGCCGGCGACTGCGCGGGTCCACCAGCACCTCGGGGATCTCTTTGGTCGGCGGGGCGGCCGCCGCGGCCCCGGCCGCGCCGACCGCGGGAGGCCCGGCTTTCCCCGGGTCCGCGGGTGCCCGCGCCAGCTTGCCCGCCGTGGCCGCCGCACTCATGATCCCCGAGCTTGCTGGGCGCACCGGGCAGGATCGCGGCTGAGGCTTCGCCGGCCCGGCTCCGCTCTGCTACGCCCCGAATTCAAACGCCGCGCCGGGAACGTTACTAGAACCTGCGCGCCCCTGATTGGCCGCGGGGATTTAAAATCCAAACCCGCCCACCGCGCGGCACCCTGGGAGCGCTCTGCGCAGCCGCCGTCGCTGCCGGCGGGCGGGGGCCAGCTGGGCCCGAGGCTTGATTGACAGCGCCTGCGGATTGCACGCACGTGGGACGTCCCGGGAAACCAGATCCGGCGTGGGGAAGCGAAGCCCCTGGCCCGGCCCCCACGCCGGCCCCCGGGCGCCGGCCCGTTGTCCCGGTCCCTGACCCTCCCCCTGCCCCAGTCTCCCGTCCCTGGCCTGCGTCCCTACTCCTACCCCCCCCACCCGTCCCAACCCTCCCCCTCCCCCTCCCCAGCCCTGAGCCCACTGGCCCTGCCCCTCCTCCAGGGGCTCCCGGTCTTTGGCCTCCACCTGAGTTAGAAACTTATTCCCTGCCTTCTAGTCTAGAAACCCTAGGCATTGACACCTGGCAGCCCGGTAGGTAGCTGTGGACGACTCCAATCCCCTGCTATCTGCCAGCCAACCTAAATAAACCAAAACCTAGGCAAAACCAGGCAGCCTGTCAGCCGCATACAGCTTCAAGCCAAGTTCTCCAGTCGCTCTTTCAACAATAATGGTTGCTCCAGAGTGTCCCAGGATTACAACAGCACAAAGGCACTTTAGAAAAGCCAAGGAACCAAGGCCCTACTGGGACCTGCCAGACAGAATCTGCCTGTACACATCCACCTTCCCAGTGACTTCTGCACTTAGTGGAGTTTGAGAAGCATAGCGCAAGCGCACACAGGATGCAAGAAAGTTGTTGCTTAGCTTACTCTCCCAGGGCTTAAACTAGTAGATATTCAGTAGGTACTAGTAGATACTAGTAGATACTTTTGTTTGTGCCATCCTGCTTCTTGAACTGAGGGCCTAGGGGGCAGTCTCTTAACTCCCCCCCCCCCCAACACACACACACCCTCAGACTGGTACTCTACCACTTGAGCCACAGCTCTACTGGCTGGTTAGTTGGAGATGAATCTCACAGGTTTTACTCTCCAGGCTGGCTTCAAATTACAATCATCACATTACAGCCTCCTGAGTAGCTAAGCTTACAGTTTGAGCCACAGGTGCCCAGCTAGACACCTTTTTTTTTCTTTTGTCACTGGGCCAATGATTGATTGAAAGAGTGCCTAGAAATTGACAGGTCAGATCATGGCCAAATTTGCCCTCTGAAGAGTGTTTTATTTGACCTCTCTCTTTTTAAAAAAAATTTCAACATTTTAAAGTATCCATAAAAATTCAGATTTATGGCTTTTCCTGAGAACCCTCTGAGGCAGGGGTGCTCACCCCACTGAATCCATGCTACATAAGCCACAGGTGCAGATAAGAACATGGCATATAACATTTATACATCAAAACCCATTCCTCTGCACCACATAAACAGAAAAAGCTGGAAGTGGTGCTGTGGCTCAAAAGGCAGAGTGCTAGACTTGAGTAAAAAGAAGCCAGAGACAGTGCTCAGGCCCCAAGTCTAAGCCCCAGGACTGGCAAACAAAACAAAACAAAAAACATCAAAACCCATAGGAGCTAATGGAAACCCCATAAGAGCTAATGGGAACCCCATAGGAGCTAATGGGGACCACAAGGAAGCAGCCCCAGACAGAAGACACCTTGAAATGGCTTCCTGTTGAACATTCACTTTGGCTTAGCAACTTTCCCCCTTTGCCCTAATTCTGGTCCTATCACCTCTTCAACAGTTACCCTCAGAAGGTGCCTCCCAAGATTAAGAATAATGCAAGACTGGGCAGGGAGGAAGAGCAGGCAGGAGGGAGAGGAGAGTGAAGGCAACCAGGGCAAAAGGAAGAGGCCTGAACTGGCATCTGATGCTTTTCCTGCCCCTGTCACCTCACCCCACAACCCCTAGGCACCAGCTCTGTCTTTGTGTACACAACCAGGCCTAGGACATTGGTATATTTCATCTTTCTGTCTGCAATGATGATGACACAGGTGTGGACCTATGAGAACCAAACTGAGGAGCTTGGGGGGGTCACACCATCGAGGCAACTCAAACCAGACAAGAACTACACAGACATGCCTGATGGCACTGTTCCAATACAGCCCGAAGTCCAGTCTTGCCCTGGCCTTCTCTGCTCTGTGGTCTAGTTCCTAGCCACTGGAAAAAAAAAAAAAGCTTCAGTCAAGGTCTTTCCCATCTATCTTCTCTTCTGGGAATTTACAATTACACGTAAAAGTAATTGCCAGGTGACCAAGTGTCCCTGAGATGAGAGCCACCATGGAGATGGCATCCAGCTGGCCTTGCCTAGGTTACACATTCACATCTAACACACTTTCAAACAATATGGCTACATAACTATAACCTCCCTGACTGTTCACTGGATTGTTTTGTCTATAATCTTGGCAATTCAGGAGGCTCAGATCTGAGGATCTTAGTTCAAAGCCAGCCTGAGCAGCAAGAGTCCTGAGTAGCAGGAGACTCTTATCTCCAATTAACTAGTAAAAAAAAAAAAAAATTGGTAGTGGGGGCTGGGAATGTGGCTTAGTGGTAGAGTGCTTGCCTAGCATGCATGAAACCCTGGGTTCGATTCCTAAGTACCACATACACAGAAAAAGCCAGGAGTGGTGCTGTGGATCAAGCTGTGATAGAGTGCTAGCCTTGAGCAAAAGAGGCTCAGGGACAGTGCCCAGGCCCTGAGTTCAAGCCCCAAGATTCGTTAAAAAAAATGTTGTAAGTGGAGCTGTGGCTCAAGTGGAAGAGTGTTAGCCTTAAGTAAGAACACTAAGGAACAGCATCAAGGCCCTAAGTTCAAGCCTTAGTACTGGTACACACAGACACACAGACACACACACATAAATAGTGTTTTCTAAGTATCAAGAACTGTCCCTAATATTTTAATTAGGCTGTTATTTGTTGATTGTTTTATTTATCATCAATACCAGGGTTTAAAATTAGGAATTTTTGTGTTTGCTTGGTTTGCTTGATCAGCAGGCACTCTCACCCCTTAAGCCATGCCTCCAGTTCAGTATTTTGCCAGTTAATTGGAGATGGAGTCTCATGGATATTTTTCTGCCCAGGCATGCCACCCTAATTTTCATCTAGCATACTCATTTTTCTACACAAGGTACAAAACTTAAGACAAAGCCAGCAGAAAGTACCTACAGGAAGTACAGTCTCCCTTCTCAAAACAACTACAGCCACAGAACAACAGGGCACTGTACAAAGACATCTCAAAGGGGACACTGGCTTTCCTGCCTAGAGCAGACATTGTGGATGGATCACCCAATATCTGCTCCAAACTCTTGAATGCCTGACAAAGCAGAAAACTCAGCTTCCTTCAGTCAGGGCTGGTCAGATCGACAGTTTGGGGCAATCACGCAGGTATTACAACATGGAGAGATTCTAGAAGACTAATAACAGCATGTGTTCTAGAGCCAGAATGCCCAGATTCACACACTTCAGCTGTATAGATCTTACAGTTTACCTGCCCTCATGCCTATCTAGGTCATGGGGATTGAACTCAGGGCCTGGGTGCTGTGCCTGAGCTGTTTTTGCTCAAGCTGATGCTTGATCATTTGAGCCACAGCCCTACTTCTGCCCTTCTGGGTGTTTCTCTAGAGGTAAGAGTCTTAAGGACTTTCCTGCCCAAGCACTCAGATCTCAACCTCCTGAGTAGCAGGATTACAAGTGTGAGTCACTGGTATCCAGCTTTAAAGGACTCTTTAATGTCAGTCTGAGGTCTTGACTCAGGGTTCTGGAGTGTTTCCTTAGTTTTTTGTGGGGGGGTGGGATTGAACTCAGGGCTTGAGCACTGTCCCTGGCTTCCTTTTGCTCAAGGCTAGCACTCTGCCACTTGAGCCACAGCGCCACTTCTGGCTGTTTTCTGTATATGTGGTGCTGGGGAATTGAACCCAGGGTTTCAAGTATACAAGGCAAGCACTCTTGCCCCTGTCCCTGAGTTTTGGTTTCATGTATACAAGACAAGCACTCTTGCCACTAGGCCATATTCCCAGCCCCTGTTCCTGAGCTTTTTGTGCTCAAGGCTAGCCTTCTAACCATTTGAGCCCCAGCGCCACTCCTAGTTTTTGAGTGGTTAACTGAAGATTCTCAAGGTGAATCCACTGGCTTTGAATTTTTTTTTTTTGCCAGTCCTGGGACTTGAACTCAGGGCCTGAGCACTACTGTCCCTGGGTTCCTTTTGCTCAAGGATAGCACTCTACCACTTAGGCCACAACACCACTTCTGGTCTTTTCTGTTTATGTGGTACTAAGGAATCAAACCCAGGGCTTCATGCATGCCAGGCAAGCACTCTACCTATGATCTCAAATCTTGATCCTCAGATCTCAGCCTCCTGAATAGCTAGGGTTACAGGCATTAGCCACCAGTGCCCAGCTCCTTAGTTTTATTCAAGGCTGTCACTCTTAACTTGAGCCACTGATCCACTTCTGTTTTTTTGCTGGTTCACTGGAGAGTATCACAGACTTGCCCACTTGGGATGACTGAACCACGATCCTCAGATCTCAGCCTCCTGAGCAGCTAGGATTACAGGTGTGAGGCAGTATTATTTATTTTAAAATTCTAAAAAAAATAACTGAGCTACCTTTTCAATTTCAGTTGTTTACCAACAACGTGGATAGGTATAAAATGTGGCAAGCTTAATTTTTTGCAAAATAAACTGGAGCGTTATCTCTTAAGGTTTCTGTAGCCAGTCTTAACTCTGCCAACATACCTTCTTTTGATGGCACAAAGGGACAACGGACCTGGTTGGAGATACCAGGATGAGACTAAGAAAAACATGCAACCTTCTCAGACTGCTGGTTATCAGACTGGACCCCAAACAGAAGTGCTCCAGGAAGGGTTCCTTCTGCCCTCTAAGGAGCAAGAAGGGAGGCAAATTAGGAAACGGCCACTAGCAGTTGCCGGAAGAAACCCGCCCCAAGCAGAAAAAAAAAAGGTGCAGCACACCAGGCTGCTGGGAAGAGCCTGAGGAGCAGCCGCTGCTGAACTTTTGGCCTTCAAGGTTGGTGGTTCTGCCCTGTTGGCTTATGACAGGCAGAGCACTGAGCCAGCCATGCTTCTCAGCCTTTCCCTGCTCAACCCAGAGGCCAGGCAAAAGCCAGGGCCTGTGCCATCAGATAGCGGAGATGGTGTACATAGGTCTGTGCCCAGGAGACAATGTTAAGGGCTCTTTGTGCACAAATGTAACTGGGCTCCAGTTCAAACATTCTTCTCTGAATTGTGGAGGGCTGAGCACAAAGATGGGGTGGGCGGGTAGAGTAATGCTATGACAGATGGCACGTGGTCACAAAGGCTTTTGTCTTTTTTTATTTATATGTTCAGTGCCAGTATTAGGTCTTGAACTCAGGGCTTCTTGCTCTCCCTTGGCTTTTTTTGCTCAAGGTTAGAACTCTACCACTTGAGTCACACTTCCACTTCTGGAGTTTGCTTGTTTATTGGAGTCTCTCAGATCACAGTCTTCTGAGTAGCTAGGACTACAGGCATGAACCACAGTACCTGGACCTGTCTTTGATTTTCTAAGACAAATTCCTTGAGGGAGGGGTATGTGACTCCATTCACACAGGGACTGGAACCTGGGACTTTGCAGAGGCCCTTCAGGGCTATGGAGGTTCCCCTCTTCTAGTGAAAGCCAAAGGCCTTAGAGCAGGATGCTACAATCAACATATTTTATTAACCATGTCACCAGGAGCAGCACTGCCCATCCTGCACTTTTGACTTGTCATGGGTGTGTGGAGCATGAAACTACAAACACGTTTCCTGGGGATTAAGAACAATTAGGGCCACTGCCAAATGGGAGCAGCAGGGACGCTGCTCTGAGTGGGATGTGTGGGTCTGAGGCCTGGTGGGGAGAATGAGCAGCTCTGGAGGCCCCCTCTCAGCCGACATCAGCATCCCACAGGTGCAGGCTTGGGGGGCTGGGAACATTTCTGGGTTCCACACAGCAGCTGTTAATAGGTCAGCTGTGTGTATTATGTGATGATGACTTCTCCACATGCTCTCAGTAAATTCTTCAGCACTTAGAGCCTGTACAATTGGAAACTAACAACAACAACAACAACAAAAAGTAGATGGTGGAAGGCAGGGACACAACTGCTCCTATAGATGCTGACTGACCACTTTGTTCCCCAAGTTTATTTTAGAGCTCACACAAAAATTCAAGACTTGAGGTGGACACTAGACTTGTGTCAGTGGCAAAAACTTCTGGTAGTAGCTCTTGGTGACATCAATCATCAGCTCCTGAGTGCATTCTGGGAGCTCCCCTGAGAAGAGTCCTGAGAGAGAGACCTTGGATGAGCCAAGAGCAAGCAAGGAGGGCCGCAGCTCTAATCTCAAGCCTATCTGCACTCCAAGTTCTTTTCTCTTTCTACATTTTTGGGTTTTTTGGGGTTTTTTTGCCAGTCCTGGGGCTTGAACTCAGGGCCTGAGCACTGTCCCTGGCTTCTCTTTGCTCAAGGCTAGCACTCTACCACTTGAGCCACAGCGCCACTTCCTGCTTTTTCTATATATGTGGTGCTCAGGAATCGAACCCAGGGCTTCATGTATACGAGGCAAGCACTCTACCACTAGGCCATATTCCCAGCCCCTCTTTTCTTCTTCTATAGTATCTAACTGCTAGGTTAAGACTGACAGGATGTCTGCTGGGCCAAGAACAGTGGCTGCTGCCTTAATCTCAAGATACTTGGGAAGCAGAGATCCATGAGATCCTAGTTCTAGGTCAGCCTGAACAAGAGGTGAGACCCCTCTCCACAAACTAGCTAGGCATGGTGACACATGCCTGGAATCCCAGCTACACAGGAGGCAGGAGCACAGAAGGTTCTTTCTTTTTTGGATGGTTGTGGTGCTTGAACCACAATCCTCAAATGTCAGCCTCCTGAGTAGCTAGGATTATAGGTATGAGCCACCTTGCCTAGCAGAAGGCTCTTTTTTTTTTTTTTTTTTTTAGGATTTGGCTTAAGGATGCAGGGTGGGGGAAGAAATTCTGGAGGAACAAAGAGGGTCAAAGAAGTGATCCAGGAGTTTAAACTGAGACTCAACTGAGTGTGGTTGCACTGATGGCTTTTACGGCAGGTAGGAAGAGGTACTGCTCCAAATTTACTCATCCAAAGATGAGTGCACTTTTAAAAAGCAGTTCAATCAGGGCAGAATAGAGCAGGGAGTCCGAAGTGTCAAGATTTCTGTGTAGCAGACATGGCATGGGTTTATATCATCCACGAGGACAAGCTACAATCTGTCACAGCATTTTCTGCCTGGTTCCTGACCCGGATCCTTTCTCATGGGTTCCCTCTCCTTTGTTCCACAACTCAGTATCCTCCTGTGGAGACCCAAAATGTGCCAGTGTCCTGCACCTTATGTCACTGTACCAGAAGACAGAGACTGTCAAAGTGCATGCAGGTGCCTGCACTACCTGTCAAATGGCACAGAAGAAACTGCACAGGTCACTAGGGAGCCTGGACACCATGGGCCTCCCTTCCCCCAGGCCTGGTTTCCTCATCTGCACAGAGGACTCTATGGCTGCATGCAGCTCCAGAGCTTCACTCCACCAGTGTTCACTATTCGGATTTGACATACTCAGCAATGCTACCCTGTCTTCTGACATCAATGGCCAGAAGAAGTTGATAATAAGGAAATTGAATTGGTTAAGAAAGAGTAAGCCAGGAGCCACTGGCTCACTGTAATCCTAGCTACTCAGGAGGCAGAGATCTGAGGATGACATTTTGAAGCCAGCATGGTGAAAAAAGTCAGTGAGACTCTCATCTCCAATTAACCAGAAAAAACAACAACAACAACAACAACAACAACAAAAAAACCCAGAAGTGGAGGTGTGGCTCAAGTGGCAGAGCTCCAGCCTTGAGTGAAAAAGCTAAAGGGCAGCATCCAGATCCCAAGTTCAAGCCCTAATGCCAGAGCATAACAAGAAAAAAAAAAATCAAGACATTTCTCTGCCCATTCTTCTCATTTCAGACTGGATACATGTCTGGCAATTACCTAAAACAATTGCTAGGGCTGTTCTGGTCCATTATTTGCTAAGAAAGGCTAAAATTTTTCACAGTGAGATCCCAATATAGGAAGAATTGCAAAACTGGAAGCATCTCTTCCTCCTCTGCAAAAGCATATGCAAGAGACAGCAGAATAGCTGACTGGCTCCCTAAAGAATCTGTACATCGGGCTGGGAATATGGCCTAGTGGCAAGAGTGCTTGCCCCATATACACGAAGCCCTGGGTTCAATTCCTCAGCACCACGTACATAGAAAAGGCCAGAAGTAGGCACTGTGGCTCAAGCGGCAGAGTGCTAGCATTGAGCAAAAAGAATCCAGGGGCAGTGCTCAGGCCCTGAGTCCAAGCACCAGGACTGACAAAAAGAAAAGAAAAGAAAAAAGAATCTGTACATCTTGGAAAGTCCTAGTTAATGAGCTAAGCGATGAGGCATTTAAGTTAAACAAACAAACAATGAGCCAGGCTCATTACAGGCTCATGCCTGTAATCCTAGCTACTCAGAAGAGGCTGAGATCTCAGGTTTGAAGCCAGCCTGGGCAGAAAAGCTCATGAGACCCTTATCTCCAATGAACCACCAAAAGCCAGAAGTGGACCTGTGGCTCAAGTGGCACAGCACTACTAGCCTTGAGCCAAAGAAGCTCAAGGGCAGCACATAGGCCCTGAGATCAAGCCTCAACATCTACATAGAAACAAAAAAGAAAGAAAAACGAAGTCCCTCGTGGTAGGTGCCACACACACTCCTTCTTCCTATCACACTCCATCTGGGAATTCACCATGTGTCTCTTAGGCGCAATGAGACGTCAACTGTGTAAAATAACGGAGGAAAAAGACAGGCCAGGGTGGGGCTGGGCAGTGGGAGGGCCTTCGTATGGCTTTCCCCTGTTTTCTGTTTTCTGGGATGAGCACCATGACTTTGTGATTTGGAGCTCAGCTCACAAGGGGCTCCACCTAAGGCCTCCCTCCCAGAGCCCAGGGTGCCCTAGCCTTAGGCCATGTTTTATGCTAATGTTTCAGTTTGAGGATCCCTGGCTGTCCTGGAGGTACAAATTCAAATGTGCACTGCAGCGAGAAAGCACAGCATGAATTCTCTAAAGACAACCTGGCTTTTTCTACCAGAGGCCAGGCTGGCGAGAGACCCTCCTGCTTGCTGGCAGACATCAAACTTTCCTGGAGGAAAAGCCCTTCTGGGGCATTGGAGGATCTATGCCGTGGGCAGCGGGTAAGGCTTCATCTCTAGCTAGGTCAGCTCTATGCTTAGTTTTACTTTCCCCTTACTAAGTTCTTTATTTTCTTGAGAAAGCAGTTATACATTTGAAAAAGAAGCTTGTCCTAATTCAGAGAGCATCCCGAAGCACTCTATAACTAGTGAGCTCTTAAGTTCAAATTCAGAGATAGGAGTTGCATGCATTACTTTTGTGATGGAAAATAAAACTGAGTTTGAAGGAGGCTGAGATAAAAGCAACTCAGCCAAGGTTACCTGGGCATCCTGAGAAGACGGTGAAAGGTGGGACCACAGTTTCTGGAGGCAACACTGTGTTGTCAAGAATTTTGCAGCAATCTTTCAACACACACCGGCGCCCCTGAAATCCAAGTCTTATTAAAGGAAACATATCAGAATGTGGAGTAAAGGTTTTCTTGTTTGCAAGCTGTTCTCTGTTTTCTCCATTTTGGACATTATATCATAGCCAAGGACAGTGACAAGAGGCTTGGTCTCAATTACCTGCTTCAGGCGGAATCTGACGAGGCCGAGAGAGGAGAGTGGGCATGTGATGTGTGCAACCACTTGCACACCAGTGCACTTTGGGGGAGGGTTTGTATGCTAGGGATAGTGAAAATTATCTTAGGCCCTGGAGACAATGCAAGCTTTGGTCTTGCAAGAGCTAGGTTTAATTGTCTGTTTTGCTCCTCTTCCATCTAGCCACAGAACATCCACACTCTTTATTTTTTGCCAGTCTTGGGGCTTGAACTCAGGGCCTGGGCACTGTTCCTGAACTTCTTTTGCTCAAGGCTAGCACTCTATCATTTGAGCCACAGTGCCACTTCCAGCTTTTTCTGTTTATGTGGTACCGAGGAATCGAACCCAGGGCTTCATGTATGCTAGGCAAGTACTCTACCACTAAGCCACATTCCAAGTCCAGTTCTTTGGGAACCATGATCATCCCAACCTCAGTCTAATCTCCAGCACAGGAAGTAGCACTGTGGGGCTCAAGTGGTAGAGCAGTAGCCTTGAGCTGAAGAGCCCAAGGACAACATCCAGGCCCAGAGTTCAAGCCCCATGACCGACAAAAAAAAAAAAAAAAGAAACAAACCCCAATCCCTAGCACACTCACCATTTACTGCCCTTCCCCTATACAAATCTGAGCCTGACTGCCTTAGAAATTGGCTTATGGGTCAACTGGGTCTAGTGAACCTCAGCCACAGGACCCACTGGGACTTCTGGAAAAAGTATTACCTCCTCTGGGGTTTCCAGAGGACAGGAAGCGCCTGGAGCAGCCATTTTTCTTCCTTCCTCCCATGACGGTCAAACCCCAGAGGAAAGAACAGGGATGAAGACTTGTTCTTGTGATTCCTGGAGCCCGCTGAGCATGAAGTCAGGTTGTGCTTCTGGCTCTACATTCCATTGTATTGCACATTATCTACTCTTCTGTGAATACCCTCAGCTAGCTAGCCCCTTCCTCTTTCCCTTCCTGCTGTCATCGCTATTCTTCTTCCTTCTGCTCTGGGATCAACTTCTCCCAAATACTGTACACACACTGAGGGATTCCTCTGAGCTGACTGTACAAAGACCACAGGGAGAAGCAAGTAACTGAAGGAAAAAGCTTAACACAGGGAAGAAAACTTAGTCGTTATAATGACAATGGAATGCTCTTCCCTGAGTGGGGACTGCTGTCCATTGTTGCTCTGCTCTGCTGGCTCCAGGAACATGAACTGCATGGCTTCTGCAGGGTTTTGATACTTTAGAGTCTGAGTCTTATACAGAGCCAGACAGCCGGCTCAGCATTCATGGGGAGACCACTGAAGAAACATGAGCATGATTTGGGCTTTACACACCTGAAATGTAGGAAGCATTTTCCCTAAACAATAGGCTTATCAGCTCTGGTCATTAACATTCTCACCTAGAAGTTCTGAGAAACCCCAGAAGAAATCAAGCTCTTTGCCTAGGATCAGCAAGAAATCCAAGCTGTGGCTGGAGAAAATGGAGACCTACCGGCCTATGCACCAGAGCCAAAGGGGTGGTGCTAGGGGTGTATCTGGGCTCTGTACTGCCCCAATAGGATGGCTATGGTGACTCTGACACTCATCTGCCAATCTCTTCCCTGAAATGCTCAAGCTCCTCCCATTTTCTGTGCCTACATTGACTTGCCCCTCAGACCCACCTCCACTCAACTGTACCCTCTCTGAAGGAAGGCAGCAGGTGGCCCATGGAGCTACTTAAGAGTGTGTAGATTAAATCTTGATTCTACTCACTAGCTTTTTTTTTTTTTGCTGGTCCTGGGGCTTGAGCTCAGGGCCTGGGCACTGTCCGTGAGCCACTTTGTTTTCAAGGCTAGCACTGTACCACTTGAGACAGTGCAGTTTCTGGCATTTTCTGAGTAGTGTAAGAATCTCATGGACTCTCCTGCCCAGGATGGCTTCAGACTGAGATTCTCAGATCTCAGACTCCTGAGTAGCTAGGATGACAAGCGTGACCCACTAGAAACTGGCTCCTCACTAGCTTTGTCAAGTCCATCCACATCTACAGTCTCAGTCTTCTCATCTGCAAACACAGACGATCAAATGCCTGGCATGGTTGTAAGGACTAAATCAAATCACTGAAGGGAAAAGCTTAACATACAGAAGAAAAACTAGCCATTTCACATATTAAAAAAAAAAAAATTGGGGAGCCAGTTTTAGGACTTGAACTCAGGGCCTACACCTGTCTCAGCTTTTTTAACTCAAGGCTAGCACCCTACCACTTGAGTCCACTTCCAGCTTTTTGGTGGCTAACTGGAGATATGAATCTCACCGCTAGGCACCGGTGGCTCACTCCTGTGATCCTGGCTACTCAGGATATTGAGATGTGAGGATCATGGTTCAAAGACAACCGGGGCAGGAAAATCTGTGAGACTCTTTATGTCCAATGAAATACCAGAAAACTGGAAGTGGCTCAAAGTGGTAGGGCACTAGTCTTGAGCAGAAAAAACTCAGGGATGGTGCCCAGGTTCTGAGTTCAAGCCCAACAGCCAAAACCAAACAAAAAACAATCTCTCAGACTGTCCTGCCCAAGCTGACTTTGAACTGTGATCCTCAGATCTCAGCCTCCTAAGTAGTTTGGATTACAGATATAAGCCACCAGGCACCTGGCTGCCACTGCAATTAACATGGAGAAAACACTCCACATACAGTAAGAAGACCCAACCTTGGAAGGCTAGACACTACTCCTGTTTGTCCCAGAAGCAGGGCCCACAGACTAAGGCATGGAGGGGAATGAGGCTGCTTAATTGGCCAAGTCACCATACTCACAATCACACAGTTCTTGCCCACATGAACATAAGAACCAATCTGAGCGGCGTTGACCACACAGTCTTCCTCAATAAAGACATGGTCCCCAATATGTAAAGGAAAGAACGCAACACTGGAGAAGGGAAAGAAGATGAACAACAAAAGATCAAGGTCATGAGCTCTGAGTCAATGATTCAAAAACCAAAGATTATAATCTCAACAAAAAAGATCATGGGCTACAATTTCCAGTACCCACTGTCCTGCAACTTTATTCATTCACCATATTTACTGTGTACCTACTAAGTGCTAGAGTCGATGTAAGTGATATCCCAGAGAGGTACAATCAAGAGGAAAAAAAAAAACATGCTGGGTGCCCCTGGCTCACACCTGTCATCCTAGTTACTCAGGAGGCTGAGATCTGAGGATTGTGGTTTGAAGCCAACCCAGGCAGGAAGTCTGTGAAACTCTTCTAACTACCAAAAAAGCTGGAAAGTGGAAGTGTGGCTCAAGTGGTAGAGCACTAGCCTTGAGTAGAAAAGTTCAAGGACAGCACTCAGGTCCTAAGTTCAAACCCCAGGAAAAGAGAGAGAAAAGAGGGAGGGAGAGAGAGAAAGAGAGGGAGGGGCAGAGAAGGAGAGGGAGAGGGAGAGGCAGAGCAGAGAGAGGAGAGAGGAGAGGAGCGAGAAAGAGAATACATTCTGTTGGACTACTCCAATGTCATGGACCAGGTTCTATGCTCAGACTTCTTACATCATATTTTAGGTTTCTGGACTAAAACTCACATAAAGTAGGCATTTGCTCACTGGCTCTTTCTTGTTTTCATCAGATAAAACATCTATTCTCCTTGACCCAACATTCCTTACAGCTTTGTTATTAATCTAGTCCTATTTTTAGTTTCTGCTCCTTGTACAACAGTGGATTGTTTGATGGACTCATACTCTACAGGAATGCTGATATTCTTGTTTTTGTTTTGTTTTATCATTTCGCATCAGGGTCTAGCTATAGAGCCCATACTGGCTTTGATCTTGCGATCCTGCTTCCGTGGGCCCCGAATGCTAGGATTACAGACATGTGCCTTTGTGCCTGGAGATTGTATTGTAATTTTACTTTTTTTTTTTTTTTTTTTTGCCAGTCCTGGGGCTTGAACTCGGGGCCTGGGCACAGTCCCTGAGCTTCTTTTGCTCAAAGCTAGCACTCTACCACTTGAGCCACAGTGTCATTTTTCGGCCTTTTCTGTTTATGTGGTACTAAGGAATCGAACCCAGGGCTTCATGCATTGTAGGCAAGCATCAAGCATTCTACCACTAAGCCACATTCCCAGCCCTGTATTATAATTTTAAATTAAAAATTATCCTTTTTTTTTTAAAATGATGGTCTTGGGGCTAGAACTCAAAGCCAGGGCACTATCTCTGAGCTTTTATGCTCACGGCTAGAGCTCTAACCACTTGAGCAACAGTTCCACTTCCAGCTATTTGGTAGTTAATTGGAGATAAAAGTCTCACGGACCTTCCTGCCTTGGCTGACTTGAAACCTGATCCTCAGATCTCAATCTCTTCAGTAGCTAGGATTATAGGGGTGAGCCATTGGTGCCTGGCTCTGTTCACACTCAATACAAATATGCCTATGTGTGGCAAATCAAACCTCATTGTTCTTGCCAGCTTGGGCAGACTCAGGCTACCAAGCACCAGCCAGATTAAGATAATCACCACCAGAGTTGTGTTCATTCTGGTGAAGTCTTATTCAAGCCTCAGATAACAGGATGGACAACTCAACCCTTCTACAAAGCTGTCAGTGGCAGAACCTGGCCCAGGACAGGAAGGAGGCTACTGAATTACATACCCTTTGCTGAACTTCTTGAACGGTGGCCTTATGACACTTCGACTTTTCACAACGCAGTGGCGTCCAACTCTTACGTTTGCCAGATCTCCTCGGATAATACAGTCATTCATGATGATGGTCTACAAAACAAAGCAGATATTCAAAATCACCAGCACAGCTGAAAGCATGACAAAGTCAAGTACAACAAGACGCTCATTGACTGACAGTTATGTTTGGGTCCACTGCATCAAAGGTTCTGCCAAAAGGGCTGACTGCCTGCCTGCAGATTGCCACTGGAGATGGTCCCAGTATGTCGCAAACTGTGTGTGTGTGTGTGTGTGCGTGCGTGCGTGTGTGTTTTCAATACTGGGGATGGAAGCCAGGGCCTAGGGCATGCCAGTCAAGAGCTCTACAACTTAAGCCATGCCCTTTAGCCCTTAATCCTCATAAACAGGACTCACTGAATATTTATTTGTTGAGAATTCCTACAGTAGACCTAGTTTATATGTCTTTGTTGATTCAGCTGTACCCCAGGCCTGGGGTACTTTCCCAGTGATTGTCCTGGCAGCTCCTACTTTTCTGTATCTCCTCAAAGTACTGCTTCTCTTAATCTGCATGTTTCCCCCAATGGATCCACTAAAGTTCTGGCTCATCCCCTAACTTTGGGAGACAGATAACCTGCTCTACTGCAGGCTTCTCCATAGACTGCCTGGAGGGGCTCAGTAACACATCTTGAAATCTAGGGAGATTAGTGTCCTATACTTGGCATTCACAAAATGTCTACTTAAAAAGGAAATGAGGGGGGCTGGGAATATGGCCTAGTGGCAAGAGCGCTTGCCTCTCATACATGAAGCCCTGGGTTCAATTCCCCAGCACCACATATATAGAAAAAGCCAGAAGTGGCACTGTGGCTCAAGTGGCAGAGTGCTATCCTTGAGCAAAAAATAAGCCAGGGACAGTACTCAGGCCCTGAGTCCAAGCCCCAGGACTGGCAAAAAAAAAAGGAAATGAGGTTAAAAAAATTCCCAGCCTGGCACTGGTGGCTCATGCCCGTAATCAGAAGATTGAGATCTGAAGATCACAGCTTGAAGCCAGCCTGAATAGGCAATCCTTGAGACTCTTACTCAGTTAATAACCAAAAAAAAGGTAGAAGTGGAGCTGTGGCTCAAGTAGTTGAGGGCTAGCATCAAGCACAAAAGCTTAGGGAGTGAGCTTGGGCCCTAGTTCATCCCTCAGGACCAGCATTTAAAAAACAAAAAACTTGAGCACTAGTGGTTTATGCCTGTAATCCTAGCTACTTAGGAGGCTGAGAGCAAAGAATCTTAGTTCAAAGCTAGCCTGGGAAGCCAAGTCTACAAGACTTTTATTGTCAATTAGCCAGCAAAAAGCCAGAAGTTGCCAGGCACTGGAGGCTTATGTTTGTAACCCTAGCTACTCAGGAATCTAAGATTTGAGGATTGCAGTTCCAAGCCAGCCTGGGCAGGAAAGTCCATGAGACTCTTATCTCCAATTAACCACCAAAAAGCTGAAAGTGGAGCTGTGACTCAAATGATGGAGCTCTAGTTTTGAGCACAAAAGCTCAGAGACAGCACCCAGGGCCTGAGTTCAGGCTTAGGGCTGGCACAGGCACATGCAAACACACATACCATACATATACACAAAAGGGAAGGAAGAGATGGAACAGATTGAGGCTATCAAGGACTGAGAGGAGGGAAGAACTGAGAATTATTACTTAATGGGTGATGACTTTCTTTTTTTTTTTTTTTGCCAGTCCTGGGCCTTGGACTCAGGGCCTGAGCACCGTCCCTGGCTTCTTCCCGCTCAAGGCTAGCACTCTGCCACCTAAGCCACAGCGCCCCTTCTGGCCGTTTTCCATATATGTGGTGCTGGGGAATCGAACTGAGAGCTTCATGTGTAGGAGGCAAGCACTCTTGCCACTAGGCCATATTCCCAGCCCTGGGTGATGACTTTCTATGTGGAGATGTAGGGTAATAAAGTTTTGGAAAGAAGTTGTGATGAATACAAAATAATGTGACCATTACTACTACTATTTTCCCAGGGGAAAAAAGAATTGAAAATGTACATCAATAAACAGGAGACATGATGACATCTATTTATTTACTTTTTTTTTTTTTTGTCAATCCTGGAGCTTGAACTCAGAGCCTGTGCACTGTACCTGATCTTCTTTTATTCAAGGCTAGCACTCTACCACTTGAGCCACAGTGCCACTTCCAGCCTTTTCGTTTTATGTGGTGCTGAGGAATCAAACCCAGGGTTTCATGAATGCTAGGCATGCACTCTGCCACTAAGTCACATTCCCAACCCCATGATGACATTTTATCTACCTGGCTAACGTGATAATTAGTGAAAAGCAAGCAGAGCTTTGAGTCCTGAAGCTGGCTTTGGCCCTTACCTTGCCATTGAGAACAATGTTTTGGCTTCCACACAACACTGACTGGCGACTCACTTTATTTCCAGAGGCCTGAAAAGAAACAGAAAACTGGAGTGAGCAAAATAAGCTATTAAAACTTTCCACCAAGTAAGCTCATGTTGGAAAGCTCATATTGACATAGAATACAGTCTAAAATGGAATAAGGGTAAGCGTTAGTAACTCACACCTATAATCCTAGCTACTCAGAAAGAAAGCTGAGGTTTGAAGATCAAAATACGAAGTAATCCCTAGCCAAAAAAAAAGTCTGTGAGACTGATCTCCAGTTAAACAGCAGAAATATGGAAGTGGACATGTGGCTTAACTAGTAGAGCTCTAGCCTTGAGCAAAAAAGCCAAGCAGGAACAAGAGGCCCTGAGTTCAAGTCCCAGTACCAACAGGCACATTATCCAGTGGTAGAGTGCTTCCCTAGCATGCATGCACACACAGGTGCACACAGGGTCACACATGTGCACACATGCACAGAGTAAACTGGAATGAACCCAGGATCTCAATAAAGCAAGAATGGATTAGGAAATTAAAGATTCAGTGAGCAAAGCCTATAATCCTAGTAATCAGGAGGCTGAGATCTGGAGAATCTCAGTTCCAGGGCAGGCTTGGCAGAAAAGTTCACTACATTCTATATCCAAAAGAATGAGGAAAAAAGCAGGGCTCTGGAGGTCTGGCTCCAGTGGTAGGACACCACAGCAAGCAATGAGAAGTGAGGCCTTGAATTCAAAATTTGGTACCAGCAAACAAAAACAAAACATGAGAATGAAACAAAAATTCAAGGAATGGATCCTGACTTTGTATGTGGCAATTCCATAGCTTAGTGGCATCAGATAAGAGAGGTGTGGGGGGGAGGGTCCAAATCCTGATTCCATACTTCTGTTTTCATCCCTAAAACGAAGGTAATGGTGTTATTATTGTGTTGTGAGATTACAACAGAAAAAAGATAGTAACCTCAAATGGGTACTTTATTTGCTGGTGTGTGTGTGTGTGTGTGTGTGTGTGTGTGTGTGTGTGCGTGCGCACCAGTCCTGGAGCTTGAACTCAGGTCTAGCATGCTCTCCCTTAGGTTTTCACTCAAGGTTGGCACTCTACCACTTGAACCACAGTTGTACTTTTGGCTTTTTGGTAGTTAATTGGAGATAAAGAGTCTCATGGGCTTTCCTGCTCCAGCTGGCTTCGAACTGCAGTCCTCAGATCTCAGCCTCAGAAGCTAGGATTACAGACATGAGTTACTGGCACCTGGTTATTTGCAGAATTTTACACACATTGTGTAGACTACAATAGTACATATATATGTTATACATGTAGTACCCGTACTACTACGCATAATATATATAGTGGTTATATTAAATATGTATGGGGGCTGGGAATGTGGCTTAGAGGTAGAGTGCTTGCCTAGCATGCACAAAGCCCTGGGTTTGATTTCTCAGTACCACATAAATAGAAAAACCCAGAAGTGGTGCTGTGGCTCAAGTGGTAGAGTGCTAGCCTTGAGCAAAGAGAAGCCAGGGGCAGTGCTCAGGCCCTGAGTTCAAGCCCCAGGACTGGGAAAGAAAAGTATAACTAAGAAAATGCATACTATATAGTATATGTATAATAGCATATATATAGATAGTATATATACACTGGTTACATATGTAAATATATACGCTTGCACTTAATTATATATACTCTATATGTATTATATGCTATGTATTATACTATGTATTACAGTATGTATTGTACTCTATACGTATTATATATACTCTATACTCTACTCTGTATGTAGTGTATGTACTATATGTATAGTATATATGGTATAGCTATATATAAACATATAACCTATTACATATAAATATGTAACGTGGGCTGGGGATATGGCCTAGTGGCATGAGTGCTTGCCTCATATACATGAGGCCCTGGGTTCAATCCCCCAGCACCACATATACAGAAAATGGCCAGAAGTGGCGCTGTGCCTCAAGCGGCAGAGTGCTAGCCTTGAGCAAAAAGAAGCCAGGGACAGTGCTCAGGCCCTAAGTCTACGCCCCAGGACTGGCCAAAAAAATATATGTTGCTTATACATTACGTGTTTACATCTTATAGTAACAATACATCACACATCTCTCTCTCATATATACATATGTACATATATATGTTAAAACATCACAAAACGTTTTAAAAGATAGTTTTCAAAGGGCCTGAAGCTTAGAGGATACTACGTGGTCCAGTCCCCGGGACAGCACTTCATCCCTGCACAAACATCCGCAACCTGCACATAAAGCCTAGACCCATCCCGCAGCGACTAAACAACAAACCCGGACGCCCTAAACGGGTCCTGGCGACCCGGAACACGCGTGGGGGAGGACCCCGGGGAGGGTGGGGCAAGGACGGACTGGGGCTCCCTGGCCGAGCCTGTGGAGGGCAGGGCTCTTCGGTACCGTCTCGATGTACTCTGACTTGTTGTAGAGCTGCTCACTCAGCTCCATGGCCGCCGCCCCTGCCTCTCCGCACCGAGGGATGCAGTCAAAGCCTGGATGGCTGAGATTCCGGCCACTTCCGGCTGCTCCTTCACTTCCGCTCTCATCGATCTCTCGGCTCTCCTCTAGGCGGCCCTGCGCCGGGGCTCGGCGATCCCCAGGCTGTACGTACGCAGACGAGGCGGAGGCTTTGATTGGCTGGGGGCTTTTTGGCGCGCTGGGCCGGCGTGGGCCCGGTGGTGGTGCGCTGAGAGGACCGCCCCGGGTCTCACGGACTGGGTTCCTCAGTGTCCGCGCAGGCCCGGGAGCTGGCGTTCGGCCTGAAGCCCCATGGACGAGGTTCCTGGGAAGTCCCTGAGCTGTGCGGAGAAGGAACAGGTGCCGCGGGCGCGGGATGGGCGGGCGGTACCCGAGTCCCCCTTCCGGGGGACTTCAGACCCGGCCTGTCTCCTCGGCGGTCCCAGGGCTGCATTGCTCTGCGACCGACCATCCTCTGAGGGCCGAGGGGCACCAGAAATGTATGTGTACCAGAGTTGCTGTGCCCTGGTGATGTGGAGTTTACCAAACAAATTAGCAACGTAGTTTACAGTTACAACGCAGAAGTACAAAATGTAGAGCCTGGTAAATAAAGGTTAAGATCCTGACGCTCCCCTCCAGCCTCCAATCTTGAGGAAACCCCTCCCCCAGGAAGTGTGTGTGTGTGTGTGCTGGCACAAGGGTTCGAACTTGCTCCAGGCTAGCACACTACCATCTGATTCACACCTCCACTTAAGGCTTTTGGGAGGTTAATTGAAGATAAGAGTCTCACAGACACTCCTGCCCAAGCTAGCTTTGACCCTTTGTCCTCAGATCTCAGCCTTCGGAATAGCTAGGAATCGGCCTATCTGTTTTCTTGTCTGTAGCCTTCTTTATATGAAATTAGTGGTGGCCACTCCGTATCTTTAGCATCTGGGATAATAAAGACCCCTAGCAGGCATCAGTTACTGTCCCAAGTGTTAAAGACCACCATTGACTGGCTAAATGTTCGTTGGCTGAGTCAGGGTCTTGCACTGAGTGATGGGGAAAAGCAGACAACCCAGTGCATATGGTAAATGCTGGGATTGGGAGAGCACACTGAAGGGAGAGAGTGTCTAATCTGGACTTGGAGAAGCATCTCAAAGTCTTCTCCAAGAACATAAAAATGTAAGGTGAGGCCAGGTGCTGGTGTTTTACACCTGTAATCTTAGCTACTCAAGAGGCTGAGGTCTGAAGATCAAGGTTCCAAGCCAACTAGAGAGGCAAGTTTCACCTCTAGTTAACCACCTGGGACAGTACCCAAGCCCTGAGTTCAAACCCCAGAACTGGCACATACCCACAAAAATCTTGAGGTGTGGCTTGGAGAGTCTAAGAATTGTCAAGGTAGGAAATGCTTCAAGTTCAGGAACAGTTTATACCAAGGTCCTGAGAAGAAAGCTTGGTGCTTTGTGAGCACTGAAAGTGAGTTTGTATAGGTCATTGCCTCCTCCCTTCCACCCTGAGTCTTGCTTCTGGTCCTGGTGTGACACACTCAGGTCTAATATCCATTTCCGATCTCTAACTCCAGCTTTTTACTGTTAAACATTCTTGCTGTTTTTCTTCCAGCTGGAGGAAAAACTTGCACTTTTGAAAAAGGAATACAGGAGGACACTGGCCCGCCTCCAGGTAGGTGAATCATCTTTTCAAACAAAGGTGTTGTGCAAACTATATGAAAACATTTCTTGCCAGGCACCAGTGGCTCATACCTGTAATTTTTTTTCCCCCATCCTTGGGCTTGAACTCAGGGCCTGGGTGCTGTCTCTGAGCCTCTTTGTGCTCAAGGATAGTGGTCTACCACTTGAGCCACAACACCAACTTCTGGCTTTTTCTGAGTAGTTTTATTAGAGATAAGAGTCTCTTGGACTTCTCTGTCTAGGCTGGATTTAAACCATGATCTTCAGATCTCAGGTTCCTGAGTAGCCAGAATTACAGGCATGAGCCACTAATGCCCTGGTTTACGGCTGTAATTATAACCACTCGGGGTGGTATCTAAGAAACACAGCTTGAAGCCAGCCTGGGAAGAAAAGCCCATGAAACTCTTAGTTCCAATTTACTACCAAAAAGCCACAAGTGGGGCTAAGGCCTAAGTTGTAAGAGTGCCATCCTTGAGTGATAAAGCTAAGAGATAACGTCCAGGCCCAGAGCTTAAGCCTCAGTACTAGAACAACAACAAAAAAGATTTCTAGACAACAATATAGTGTTAAAAATAGTTATGGATGGGGGGGCTGGGAATGTGGCTTAATGGTAGAGTGCTTGCCTAGCATGCATGAAACTCTGGGTTCAAATCCTCAGTACACATAAACAGAAAAAGCCAGAGGTGGTGTGGCTCAAGTGGTAGAGTGTTAGCCTTGAGCAAAAAGAAGCTCAGGAACAGTACCCAGACCCTAAGTTCAAGCCCTAGGACTGGCCAAAAACAAATAAAGTAAATATAGTTCATGGGGTTGGGGCTATATATATTTCTTTGGTAGAGTATTTGTACAAGGCTGAGCACCACAAAGGGAAAGAAAGAAAGGGAGGAAGATAGGAAGGAGTAGGGAGGGAGGGAAGAGTGAAGAAGAAAGGGAGGAAAAATAAATGTATTTCTTGTGTTGCTTTGGTTTTCTCCAGCGTGCCCAAAGAGCTGAGAAGATTAAGAATTCTAAGAAAACAGCAAGACAAGGTGGCTTGCTGGATCAGCAAATCACATCGCAGACAACACAGTCAGGTAAAACCTAGCCTGCCGGCTCAGGCAGACTTTAGTGTTTAGTTTCCAGGTACCTGTGTGTTCTTCCACAGTCAGTAAATAAGAAGCAGAAGACTTTGTAATTGATGTGAACTTTATGCCTTATAAAATTCAAGCATACCTACAGCCACTTTTTGATGAATGAATAATGCTGTGTGAACATCCATATAGAAGTTTCTCTGTATGTACATTTTTTGTTTTTGCTTTTGTTTTTGTTTTTGCTGGTCCTAGGGCTTGAACTCAGGGCCTGAGCACTGTCCCTGGCTTCTTTTTGCTCAAGGCTAGCACTCTGCCACTTGAGCCATAGCCCCACTTCTGGCCTTTTCTATATATGTGGTACTGAGGAATCGAACCCAGGGTTTCATGTATTTGAGGTAAGCACTCTGCCACTAGGCCATATTCCCAGCCCTGTACATTTTCATTAAAAAAATTGTTTTTTATACTGGTACTGGATCTTGAACCCAGGGCCTTATGCTCCTGTCTGGTATTTTTTTTTTTTTTTTTTTGGCCAGTCCTGGGCCTTGGACTCAGGGCCTGAGCACTGTCCCTGGCTTCTTCCCACTCAAGGCTAGCACTCTGCCACTTGAGCCACAGCGCCGCTTCTGGCCATTTTCTGTATATGTGGTGCTGGGGAATCGAACCTAGGGCCTCGTGTATCCGAGGCAGGCACTCTTGCCACTAGGCTATATCCCCAGCCCATGTCTGGTATTTTTGCTCAAGACTGGCACTCTTGAACTGCACCTCCACTCCCAGCTTTTTTTTTTTTTTGGCCAGTCCTGGGCCTTGGACTCAGGGCCTGAGCACTGTCCCTGGCTTCTTCCCACTCAAGGCTAGCACTCTGCCACCTGAGCCACAGCGCCGCTTCTGGCCGTTTTCTGTATATGTGGTGCTGGGGAATTGAACCTAGGGCCTCGTGTATTCGAGGCAGGCACTCTTGCCACTAGGCTATATCCCCAGCCCCCACTCCCAGCTTTTTGTTAGTTAGTTGAAGATAAGAATCTCAAGGATCTGGGCTGGTTCTGATCTTGATCATTAGATCTCAGCCTCCTGAGAAGCTAGAATTAGAGGTGAGAGCCACTGGTTCCAAGCTTTGGGTTTGTTTTTGTTGGTTATGGGGCTTGAACTCAGGGCCTAAGCTCATTTCCTCAAAGTTGCGCTCTACCACTTTGAGCCACAGCTCCACTTGTGGTTATATGGTGATTAATTGTAGATAAGATTCTCATGGACTTTCCTGCCAGGGCTGGCTTCGAACTGAGTAGGCAGGATTACAGGCATGAGCCACCAACACCTGGCTTTACTTTATTCGTAAGTAAATATGTAGTAGTTGGCTTATTGTGGAGCTAGAGGCCAGGGCCTCAAGCATGTTAGGCAGGTTTTTGTCCTGGATTTGTACTTCTAGCCTTATTATAATTTTAAACAAATATAGAATGTTTTTGTCCCATTTAAAAAGTAAATTAGCTAAATTCATGTGTGTACGCCCATGCGTGCATGCACATGTGTGCTTGTGTGCATACATACATATATGCATAAGGACTGAGAAATATATTTTTCTTTTTCTCGTCAGAGCCTAAAAATGAAGGATGTCCTTACGACCAATTACAAGTCTACACCCAACTTAACAAAGACACTGGAGAAAAGACTTCTCTGACCTTTGTTGAGCCAAAGTCCTTTAACCCTAAAGACGGCTCAGAAGAAGGATTATATATACAAAATACAGATGACATCCAAGAACATTTTCCCTATAAAGTCAGTGGCCTTGATGGTAAGAAAAGGCAGAATGAACTGCCAGGGAAGAGAGAAAAGCAGCCCCAAAGAATGTTTGCTTCTCAGGAGACAGAGTGTTCCTTTGACACCAGTTCACTCATTGTCTCTGGAAAAAGAACTAGGAATCAGGAAGCAATCAATAGCAAAGATCCTAGTTCATCAGCAACTGTAATAGGTTCCCTCACAAGTCCTCAGCCTGAAATTCAGGGCTCTCCAGCACCAGCTACTGAAGCTGCTAGAAAGATGGCAGTAATTCCACCAAGTGCTGATTCAGGAAGAGGAAATGAAATCTCCAAGGAGACCATAATTCCTTTACATTCTGCATCAGACAGCAGCTATCATCAACATTGTAGGCCTTCTGAAGGTCACTGGGAACTTAGTACTCCAACATTTCAAAATACCAGTCCTGCTCTACCTGTTAACCTGCAAGCACAAGGCAGAAAAATGTCCGTCTGTACAGATGACCCAATAGTAAATAACATTGTTGGTGGCAGTGGCCAGCTGCCTAGAAGTCCTAACTTAGAGGCAGACAATTCATGTTGTACAAATGAACTCACTTGCAGAAACTTAGCACCAAATATAAGCCAAGACTTAAAGGAACAAAATCATCACACTGGAAAGTCTTTAGAACCTCCAGGTAACCCTCTGAATAGTAAAAATGAGAATGTTCAGGAAAAGAAGGCCCTAGATCAGCTTAAGAGTCTTAACCTAGAAGCAGGAGAGCCTGTTTCTACAGAAAGTCAAACACATTCTTGCACAGTGGTTGAAGGCCTTTTGTTTCCTGCAGAATACTATGTTAGAACAACCCGTCGCATGTCCAACAGCCAGAGGAAAATAGCCCTGGAAGCTGTGATTCAAAGTCACTTGGGTGTCAGAAAGAAAGGGTTTAAAAGTAAAGAAAAAGGAGTAACTAAAAGTGTAAAGCTTTCTAATGAAGAAGCTGGACAAAGTGAAATCAGCATGTCGGACACAAGCTCAGGAGTGCTAAGTTCAAGTCCTTCTCAGGAACTTCTGTCACAAAGTGAAGACCACTCTCCCTCAGTAGATCCTAAAAACAACCACTGTCCTAGGAGGCCTGTCACCAAGTCATCTGCTAGAAGACACCGAGGAAAAAGAAAGTCAGCCCACACCTTGGCCCTCGATCAGTGTGAACCACTTTTCCCATCTTCTAGCACATTCAGTGTTGAGTGGTTCAAACGCCAGAGTGAAAACACAGCAATTCAGGGTAAGAAAAGATTGTGAAGTCAAGCTGGGTGCCAGTGGCTCATTCCTGTAATGCTACTCAGGAGGCTGAGATCTGAGGATCGTGGTTCAAAGCCAGCCTGGACAAAAAAGTCCATGAGACTCTTTATCTCCAATAAACCACTCAGAAAACCAGAAGTGACGCTGTGGCTCAAGTGGCAGAGTGCTAGCCTTGAACTGAATGGCTCAGGGACTGCCCAGGCCCATAGTCCAAGCCCCCTAACTGATCAGAAAAGGAAAATATAAAGCCAGTTGGGCAGTGAGGAAAACACATAATTCTTCCGTGCTCAGTACCTGTACATACTGCACAGATACAAACTCATTGTGTGGTCATAGCAGCGTGCTATGTTAAAGTAGAATCTTGGATTGTCGGGGCGCGGGTTGTTATTATGTGTGCCAGTACTGGGGCTTGAACTCAGGTTTTAGGTGCTGTCCCTTGGCTTTTTTGCTCAAGGCTAGCATTCTACCACTTGAGCCATGTCTCCACTTCTGACTTTTTCTGTTTAATTGGAGATAAGCGTCTTGTGGATTTTTCTCCAGGCTGGTTTTGGACTATAATCCTCAGATCTCAAATCTGAGGAGGTAGGATTCTAGGTATGAGCCACTGTACCTCAGCTTTGTGTTTTGTTTTATTCTTAATTAGCTTGCATTAGTTATATGGGAGTAAGGAGATTTCATTGTTACATCTCCACACGTTTACACTGTATTCCAGTCAACCTCACCCCCACTATTGCTTTCTGCCCTTCTTCCCTTGTCTGTATACTCACTTTCAAATGAGAAAAGGCATAGGAAGATTAAAATTACTTTGATTAACCTCATTAAAATGACTGCCAACACTGAAACCTGGTAATTTCACTAAAGTTGTTGAAAAAGCACTGCAAAGGAAAACATATTGGTTGCTTGCCAAAATTAATGTCTGTTCAGGTACAGAACAAGCTTTATTTTCAGGTAGAATTTTTTCTTGTTTTTTTTTGTTGTTGTTGTTGTTGTTGTTTTTTTGCCAGTCCTGGGGCTTGAACTCAGGGCCTGAGCACTGTCCCTGGCTTCTTTTTTCTCAAGGCTAGCACTCTACCACTTGAGCCACAACACCACTTCTGGCTTTTTCTATATGTGTGGTGCTGAGGAATCCAACCCAGGGCTTCATGTATACAAGGCAAGCACTTTACCACTAGGCCATATTCCCAGCCCCAGGTAGAATTTTTTTTTTTTGCAACAATCAGAAATGTAATTGTTTTTTTCCTTCCAATTTGTAGATTTTTACATTTTGAATGTTGAGGGGATAGCCCAATGGTAAATGCCTCCAGGTAGAATTTTTTAATGTAAGAAGAGTGTTTTGAAATAAAATAAAATGTGCTTGGAGTAAAGTGAAAAAAGCACTTGGAAGTGGTTAGATAATAAAAAAAGGCCTGAGCCGCATTGTTAGATAAAATATTTAATACTCCCTGTGGTCTATAGGATATAAGATTTTGAAGTAGTAAGCAAGAAAATGCTGTAATTTAAACATCTTATTCATTTTCTTGGGAGCTAATCATATCTGATGACTGCATCATTGCTTGTGACTTTACACAAAGGATGGGCAGATGTCCTATAAAGGCCAGATAGTATATATGCTGCAGTCTTGTCATTTTTCTCAACTACTCGGCTAAGCAACCCAAGTAGCCACACACATTTTGTAAATATGCTTGTGTTCCCATAGAACTTTTGTCCAGAAACAGGCAGCAGCCTGCCTTGTACAGTGAACATAGACTCCGGTCTTGGGGCTCTAATTCAGTTACATGTAACAGTAACCAGGTGTGGTGGCATATACCTGTAATCTCAGTACTCAAGAGGCTGAGGCAGGAGGATTACCACTTTAAGGCTAGCCTGGGTTTCCTAGACAGACCATATCAAAAATCAGAAGTGCTGATGGCTCATGCCTATAATTTTAGCTACTCAAGAGGCTGAGATCTGAGGCTCACGGTTCAAAGCTATCCCAGGCAGGAAAGTTTGTGAGACTCATCTCCAGTTAACCACCAGAAAATCATAGTGGTGCTGTAGCTCAAAGTGGTAGAGTGCTAGCCTTGAGCAAAAGAGCCCAGGGATAGCACCTACACCCCAAGTTAAAGCCCTATGACCACCAACAACAAAAAAATCACAGGTGAACTGGAGAAGTGGCTCACGTGGTAGAGCCCCTGCCTAATAAGCACAAGACTGAGTCAAAACTGCAGTACCACAACAATAAATTAGTAAAATTTTAAGCCAGGGAAGAGAAAGCGCCAGTGTCTGGCTCACAACTGTAATCCTATGCTAAGAACTGGAAGATCACAGTGCAAGGCCAGCCAGTTTGCAAGACCCCTCCATAACCCATAGATGGATGCAGTGGCATGTACCTGTCATCCCAAGCTACATAGGAGGCTGACACTGGGAGAATCCTGCCAGGCCAGGCCAGCCTGGACAAAAAGGCATTCAAGGCTCTGCCTCCCCAAAGAGAGGCTTGATGGGTTGTACACCTATGATCCCACCAACTTAGTAGAAGCCTAAAAGTAGACAGATTACAGTTCAGGCCCACACCCAGATCTAAGGTCCTGTCCTAGTGAAAAACAAGGCTGGAGGTATGATTTGGTGGGATCGCACCAGCCTAATAAGCCTTAGTTCAAACTCCAGTACTGAAAAAAAAAGAAAAAAAAAAAGCTAAGCATAGTTCTTTATAATTCCAGCATTATCTATAATCCCAACATTACAGAAGCTGGATTAAAAGTTTGAGGCCCCAGAAAATAAACAGAAGCAAAAATAGATTGTGGGCCTGGGGCATTGTCCTTTAGTTTTTCCACAGACACTCTACCACTTGAGCCACACCTCTACTTCCAGCTTTTTGTTATTTGGAGATCAAAGTCTTGACTTGGTCTTCCTGGGCTGGCTTTGAATCATGATCCTCAGATCTCAGCCTCCTGAGTGTCTAAGATTACAGGTATGAATCATCAGCACCCAGCTTCATTTAAAAAAAAAAATATTGGTACTGGTCCTGGTGCTTGAACCCAGGACCTGGTGCTGGTCCTGAGCTTTTTTGCTCACATCTGACACCATTTGGAAGTGATTTCAGAGGTTCTTCACCCAGCTCCCTTGTGAGTGGCAGTGAGGGAGGAAGGAAAATAACACAGATTGTCCCGATGTGACATAGTAAGTCATCAGCTGAGTGGAACCTGCCCCAGTCTTCCTAGTCCCCATTAACACTCAGATTACCACATTTCTAGGACCTGCATAAGGCCAGCTGTTAGCTTACTACCCCCTCAGGTTTCAGAGTCATGGGTGCGAGAAATGAGAAACATTTTCTACTATACTTGAGTTTGGAAGCTAATTCTTTGGAGGATATTAATGTCTCATATTGTGCATTCCTATTGTGGTTTATTTTCCTGTCTTGGGGAAGGAAAGTCATTGTCCACTAAAAAAAAAAAAAGTATTGCTAGGAGCTGGTGGCTCATGCCTGTAATCCTAGCTACTTAGGAGGCTGAGATGAGGATAGAGATTCAAAGCCAGTTTGGGCAGGAAAGTCCATGAGACTTTTATCTCCAATGAGCCACCAGAAAACCTGAAGTGGCAGTATGGCTTAAGTGGTAGAGTGCTAGCTTTGAGCTGTAGAGCTCAGGGACAGTGCCTAGGCCCAGAGTTCAAGCCCCATGACAAAAAAAAAAAAAAAAAAATTTACTGACCTTTGGATGCTGACACTTTCAGAGCCCATTTTATAAGAAGGAAATGCTTAGTTTCAAATTTTCTTCCATATGACAGATTTTCAGTTACCTGATGAAGACTTTGGGCCTCTGAAGCTTGAAAAACTGAAGTCCTCAGACAAACCCATTGAGCCTCCTGAATCAAAAGCATATGCAAAGAAGCTTCCTCAAGAGGAACAGAGTCCTCTGTGCACAGCTGCAGAAGGGAAGGACTTGGAAGAGGAAGCTATGTTTGTTCCAGGAAAAGCACATCCTCAAATGCCAAGCCCAAAGAACCAGACTCCCCACAAGGGCCTTTCTTCTTCCATGTTACTCTTCACTCCTTTAAACACTGCTACTGCTGCTGTTGGCAATGAGAGTGCCAGGCCTGCCACACAAGTGTGTTCCCCAGCTTTCCCCACCCTGGGCACCACTCCAGCTTTCAGTTCTCCTGCATCCTGTGATGGAATGTCTGCCCGGGGTGATGGACCAGCTTGCTCCCTGCCCCACCTTGCTCCCTTGGAAGACACAGTCAGTCTACCTAGGACTCCTAAACAATCGGTCTATACAGCCAACCCTCTCAAACTGGTTACCAACCTGCATGTGCCAGGTAGGCGAGGACAGTCTGCCTGTGACCGTGACTGTGGCCCCCAAGCAACACCTGCACCTACTGAGTCATTCACTTTCAGAGAAAATCAGCTGTGTGGAAACGCATGCCTGGCGTTGCATGGGCATTCCACTGAACAGGTACAATTGTTTCCTTGTGAATTTTCTCTGAAAGAATAAAATGTGGGGCTGGGAATACGGCCTAGTGGTAAAGTGCTTGCCTCGTATACCTGAAGCCCTGGGTTCGATTCCTCAGCACCACATATATAGAAAAAGCCAGAAGTGGCACTGTGGTTCAAGTGGTAGAGTGCTAGCCTTGAGCAGAAAGAAGCCAGGGACAGTGCTCGGGCCCTGAGTTCAAGCCCCAGGACTGGCAAAAAAAACAAAGAATAAAATGTCTTAGCGAATGTGGGCAGCATGCCTTTCTTGCCAGTGGCCTCTGTGTGTGAGGGTTTTAGCACACTACCCTGAGATTTATTTCATGGAGAGCATTTAGGTCCTGGGGAAATTCAGGGTGATTAAGTGGATTGTTAAATCTGTTCTGTCATTGGTGCTGCTGGTAGAGATGGTTACAGGCACGGTCCTGCAACTTGGGGTCTGCTCAATGAGGGACGCAGGCTGGCATCATAGGTAAAATGTCCACTGATGGCCTGGTTTTTTGTTTCCACAGCCCGAAACGGCACATCCTCCAGCTGGTGAGAGCCTAAACCCAGGCAGTCTACAATTGCTTTCCAAGTTAAAGGTCAGGAGATTTGTTGTTACTATGCATAATGAATTGATAATGGAAAAGTACTCTGATCAGCTTCTGTTTCTCTTTCTTATTAAATATACTGATAAATTCAGAAAACAGGTTTGAATTCTTTATTTGTAGTTTTTTATTTTTTTTTCCCCAGGACTGGGGACCAAACTTGGGGCCTTGGGCTCGCCAGGCAGGCGCTCTTCCGCTGAGCAAGATCCCCAGCCCTTGAATTCTTTATTTTTGTTGGTTGTGGAGCTTGAACTCAGGGCCTGGGCACTGTCTTGGAGCTCTTTTGCTCAAGGCTAGCACTCTACCACTTTGAGCCACAGCACTACTTACATTTTTCTGGTAGTTAATTGGAGATGAGAGTCTTGTGGACTTTCCTGACTAGGCTGGCTTTGAACGTGCTCCTTAGATTTTAGCCTTCTGAATAGCTAGGATTACAAATGTGAGCCACCAAGCTACAATATTTATTCATATTTGCATTTTCAGTTCTATAGTTTCTATGTCCAGACTATTGCCAAGAACAACTTACTTAATAACTTAATATAACTTAGTACCTAAATTTAAATCAGGCATTTTGATAGGAAAACAGAGCTGAGAGTCATCCTGCCTCTCTACCCAAATAGTGTAGTGTTTACAGTATCATTTAGAATGATTTGTAAGACAATCTGCTGGTTGTTAGTCACAAGTGGCTCCCACCTGTAATCCTAACAACACAAAAGCTCAGGGACAGCACGCAGGCCCTGAATTCAAGACCCAGGACTGGCATTAAAAATAAGAAAGGAAGGAAGGAAGGAAAGTGAGCTGGTTGCAGTATACACTCTTATAATCCCAGCACTCAGGAGGCAGAAAAGGATTGCATAGATACAGCCTCAACTATATCAAAAGAATGAATGAATAAAAAAGAAGAGATGAGACACAGTTCTAGATTTTGATGTAGTGAAATGATCATTGTTTTTTTGTTTTGTTTTGTTTTTTCCAATTTGTGCCTGTCCTGGGGCTTCCACTCAGGGCTTGGTGGTTGAGCTTTTGTGTTTAAGGTTCATGCTCTACCACTTGAGCCACTGCTCGACTTCTGGAAATAAGAGTCTCATGGACTCTCCTGCCCAGGCTGGCTTTGAACCTTGATCCTCAGCTCTCAGCCTCCTGAATAGCTGGGATTACAGGCATGAGTCACTGGCACCCAACTGAAATGCTCTTCTTTGTGGTGTGATAATTGGGGATATTACCCAGAGGTGAACTACAGCCCAGAGGAAAGCTTTAAGACACAAGAAGTACTTTTGCTTCAGCAGGGACTCCTTGTCTATGAAAGAGTCACACTCTCTGCTCCATTTACAAACTATGATAGTCAACTTTAATAACTTAGTTCCTTAACAGTTTTATCATTTTGTTCGTGTCTTGAAATTTAAGGCCTTTTTGTATACTTTATGCGTAGCTAGGATAACAGATGTATTACCACTACACCTAGGAATTGATTGAGATGGGGGTCTGGCTAACTTTTTTCCCCTGCTACCCTCAAACTATGATACTGCTCATCACTGTCTCCACAGTAGCTGGCATTACAGGTGTGAGCCACTGCATCAGCAAAGGCTGGCCTTGAACTCAGTCCTCCTGCCTCAGCCTCCCTATGGCTAGGATGATAGGTGCCTTGTTCTCACTTTGTTCTATCATTTTCTTTTGGTTTTACTGACTTCTTGAACTTCATACTTCATATTTTAATCAATTTTTCTCCTTTATGATGGTGAATTTATCTTGGAAATACTGCTTTGATAATGCTTTGTAGATTTTAGGGTTCTCTTTTTCAGGAGTTTGTGTGTGTTGTTGTTGTTATTTTTGGTGCCTATCCTTGAACTTGGGTCCTGGAACTCATAGTTCCTTAGCTTTTTTGCTTAAGAGTAGTTTGGTGGGGCTGGGATGTAGCTCAGTGGCAAAGCACTTGCCTAGCAAGTGCAACATCCTGGGTTCAATCCCCAGTACTAAAAAAGGAAAGACAAAAAAAAAAAAATACAGTTTAAAAAAAAAAAAAGAGTAGTTTGGTGCCATGTGACACAGCTCCACTTCTGGCTCTTTTGGGGGGAGGGGAGAGTTGTAGGTGTGGCTCAGTTGGTAGAGCAAAAGCAGACCTAAGTACAGAGTTCAAGTCCTGATCTTGGATCAAGAAGAAATAAGAGTCTCACGGACTTTCCTGCCCTAGCGGGCTTGTCACTACAATCCTGATGTCTCAGCTTCCTGAGTAGCTAAGATTATAGGCCTGAGCCACTACCACCTAGCAGGAGTTTTTTTGTTTTTGTTTTTGCCAGTCCTGGGCCTTGGACTCAGGGCCTGAGCACTGTCTCTGGCTTCTTTTGCTCAAGGCTAGCACTCTGCCACTTGAGCCACAGCGCCACTTCTGGCCGTTTTCCATATATGTGGTACTGGGGAATCGAACCCAGGGCTTCACGTATACGAGGCAAGCTCTCTTGCCACTAGGCCATATTCCCAGCCCAGGAGTTTTATTTATTTATTTATTTATTTTTTGGCCAGTCCTGGGCCTTGGACTCAGGGCCTGAGCACCATCCCTGGCTTCTTCCTGCTCAAGGCTAGCACTCTGCCACCTGAGCCACAGCGCCCCTTTTGGCTGTTTTCCATATATGTGGTGCTGGGGAATCGAGCCCAGGGCCTCATGTATACGAGGCAAGCACTCTTGCCACTAGGCCATATTCCCAGCCCCAGGAATTTTATTTTTAAGACATAGCTTATTATACCACCCAAGATTCTCTAGCCTTAGCCTCCTAGTTGTTGGGATTATAGATATGGTCATCAGGCCTGGCACTTACTAGGTTTTGACATGGATTCTTGTGTGTGGTTCAGTGTTATCTCCATTAACTCATAAGTGTTTTCATCAAGATGCTTCATTTCCAAATGGCTAAGCTCTCTTGTGGTTAAACAAGAATGTGTCCATTGCTAGATCTAAAAGCTGTCGTGATATAAATAAATGCATATAGGCAATTTAGCTACATAAGACCCATAAAGCTTTCTTGGCATCTGCATAAAACTTCACTTCTTTTCCCTAGCATTTCATTTCATCCTTGTACTGTGTTACTTTGCATACTTGTTCATTCTTCCTATTTTTGTGCTGGTCCTTAGGTTTGAATTCAGGGCCTGGGCCTTTGTCCCTTAGCGTTTTCATTCAAGGCTGGCACTTTGCCACTTGAGCCACAGCTCCATTTCAAGTACATGCTTGTTCTTGTCATAACACAGTTGTTGTTGCCATTCTGGGTCAGAACCCCTGCAGTTCCTGTTCTGTGGATGTGAGCGCCCTGTGGTGGGATCAAGCTGGCTTGAAGGAGCCATGCATCGTAACTGCTTGCGAATACGCAGTTTCTCTTTGGAAGCCGCTGCGTACGTGGCAATGGGAGAAAATGTACACCTGGCACTTCTCGGAGGTGAGTCCAAACCTTAGAGCTGAAAGGCATCTTTGGCAGTCACTCGTGTGATCATGTAGATTGACAACTTGCAGAATTGTGCCTGACAACATAAGGGTGGGTTTATTTCTCACTGCATATTAATGAAAAATTTCAAAGAATTGTGATGTGAGTCTCTTTGTGCCACCATCTTGAACCCACCATCAGCTTTGTTTTAACACATGTGCTTTAACACATGTGTTTTAACATAGTGCTTTGTTTTAACACATGTTTTATCAACTGTTATACAAGGCCTGTTGCAGGAACTTGGAATTTCATGTCTTTTCCGACTTCTAAACGTACTTATGCCTGTCGTCTTTCTCCATCTCCTCTATTTGTCATCTGAGTAGCTGGGATACACATATATTTTAAGTGTAGTGTTCTTTACAATCACTGGCTAGAATTTACTCAATGATTCCCCTGTCATTAGACATAGAAATAGTATTAGGGCTTGGTGGCACATCTATAGTCTTAGCTACTTGGAAGGCAGAAAGAGGATCACTTGATGCCCACAATTCAAGGCCTTGTCTTTTGACCTGGATACTGATGGCTCACACCTGTCAGCTATTCATCAGGCAGAGATCTGAGGATTGTGGTTTGAAGCCAGCCTAGGCAGGAAAGTTGGTGAGAGACTCTTATCTCCAGTTAACCAGCCAAAAAGCTGGAAGTAGAGATGTGGCTTAAGTGGTAGAATGCCAGCCTTCATAATTAAAAAAAAAAAAAAAAAAGACAAGACACCAAGTAAGCCAGGCACTGGTAGCTCACACCTGTAATCCTACATACTCAGGAGGCTGAGATTTGAAGATTGTGGTTTGAAGCTGACTGGGCAGGAAAGTCTGTGAGACTTTAAAATTTTTTTAATTTATTTTTTGTTTGTGTGGTACTGAGGAATCAAACCCAGGGCCTCATGCATGCTGGGCAAGGACTCTACTACTGAGTCACATTCCCAGCTCTGTGAGACTCATCTCCACTAAACTACAAAAAAAAAAAAAAAAGCTGGTTGTGGAGCTGTGACTCAAATGGTAGATGGCTAGTCTTGAGTAAAATCAGCTCAGGGGCAGTACCTTGAGTTCAAGCCCTAGTACCAGCACACACACAAAATAGAGGAAGAAAAGGGAAGAAAGAGGGCAGTGTGTTTGAGGCGGGTGCTAAGTAACTACTGTGCATAAGGTGTCTCTAGTACCTTCTCACATCTGCTTTAGTGTTCGAAATCATCCCTGTACAGTAAAGACATGAAACAATGTAGGAAATTTTGGGAAATGTAGTTTGATTTAAAACAGAAACAACAAAATACAATTTAACTATTTTGTATTATCTAGGTTCCAGTGTTACAAATAGTTCCAGTGCCCAATGTTTGTAATCTGGTGTGTGTGGCATTAGGAACTTTGGAAATCAGAGAAATCAGGTATGAAAGTCCCAAGGAGTGACTCCTGTCTGGTTTTGGTGTGTTTCATGTGTGTTGTGTTTTCTTTGTTTCTGTCAGCTTGTTGTGAGTTCAGATTCTTTCAAGAACCTAAATTTAAGAGTAAAGGAAGGTTTTTTTTTTAAAGTCATGTCATGTTTGGTTGATATTTCTGTTTTAAACTTTGTACTTAGGCTTATAATAGCTCTTCACCTTTTGGCTTAGGGCATTGCTTTGGTCCTGCGGTGATGAAAGTGAAAGGCACGTGCTCCTCCAATCAGGAAATATAAAGGCTGTGCTTGGCTTGACAAAGCGACGGCTGGTCAGCAGCAGTGGGGGCCCCTGTAATCAGCAAGTGGAAGTGATGACGCTAGCAGAGGATGGCAGGTAAGCAAGGCACTGGGTAGAGAGGTGTTTGTCACAGGTTTCAGAGACAGTGGATCCCTGGGATCTCACTCCCCTGTGCTGGGGTCAGCAGGAAGTCCATCAACCCAGGGTCACAATCTAGAAGCAAGTCTGGGAAGTGGGAGCCAGCAGTGGCAGAGAGCAAGTCTACAGATGGGGAGGCTTTTCTTTCTTCAGTCTTTTTTGAAATCTTTGTGTCTCTAGACACTGGTGGCTCATGGCATGAGCTAGTTAGTTACTCAGGAGCCTGAGATCTGAGAATCCTAGTTCAAAGCCAGCTAAGACAGGAAAGTCTGTGACACTCTGTATCTCCAAGTAACTACCAAAACAAGCCAGAAGTACAAGCTGTGGCTTAAGTGGTTGAGCACTAGCCTTACAAAAAAAAAAAAAAAAATGGCACAGGTACAGTGCCCAGGCTCTGAGTGCAAGCCACAGGAGACACACACACACACACACACACACACACACACACACACACACGAAATCTCTGTGTTGCTGGAATATTAGAAGTGCCTTCAGGTCTTCAGCTCTTTCCTGACACCTCACACTTTGTGTCCTTTGCTTCCGTGGCCATCTGGATGCTGGTAATTGCGACGTATATTTCTAGTTAATCTCTTTCTCAGACTGCTTGTCAGCCCTCTGTGGGCACTCACAACATCCTTTTTTTTCTTTTCTTTAATTTTGGTTTTAGTGCTAAGGATTGAACTGTGGGCCTCATGCATGCTGAGTATGTGCTCTCCCGCTGAGCCTGTTCCACTTTATTTTTTTATTCATGGGTGTGCCCTGTGTGTGTGTGTGTGTGTGTGTGTGTGTGTGTACACATAGACACCCTAACTGGAACTTAAACTCGAGGCCTTTCACTCTTCCTTGGCTTTTTCACTCAAGGCTGGTGCTCTACCCCTTGAGGCAGAACTCTTATTTCTGGATTTTTGTTAATTAATTGGAAGATCAGAGTCTCACTGGCTTTCTTGCCCTGGCTAGCTTAAAACTGCCTTACACCTTAGCCTAGTGAGTAGCTAGGCTTATAGGTATGAGCCACTGGAACCCAGACACTTAATTATTATTAACTTTCTCTCTTTCCTAATAACAGGACAGGGATCTTGGCTGTCTTAAAAAGACAAGTGACATGCTGTAGTTAGGAAAGTGTGTTAGTGGGAATAATCTGGAAGACTAGACCATAAATCTCTGCAGCTTAATGATGGGCTAGACTTAAAGGCAGGTGGAAAGGTTGATCGCCAGAATTTAGGACTGGTGACTTGAGAAGTAGTTGTATAGTTGTTGAGAGAATGCCAAAGAAATGAGATTTTGTGTGTGCATATGTGTTGTGTGTTGTGTGTTGGTCCTGGGGCTCTAACTCAGGACCTGGGCGCTGTCCATGAGTTTTTTGTTGATTTTGGGGCTTGAACTCTGGTCCTAGGTGCTGTCCCTGAGCTCTTCAGCTCAAGGCTAGCGCTCTACCACTTGAGCCACAGCACTACTTCTTCTGGTTTTCTGGTGGTTAATTGGAGATAAAAGTCTCATGGACTTTCTTGCCCAGGCTGGCTTTGAACCATGATCCTCAAATCTCAGCCTCCTGAGTAGCTAGGATTATAGGCACCAGCCACCAGCTGTCCATTGAGGGTTTTTTTGCTCAAGACTACAGCTCTTGTTTGAGTCACAGCTTCACTTCTGGGTATTCTTTTTTTTTTTTTTTTTAAGTGCTTGATTGGTAATAAGAGTCTCACATACTTTTCTATCCAGCCTAGCTTTAAACTAATTCTCAGATCTTAGACTCCTGAGTAGCTAGGATTACAGGCATGAGCCACCTGCTCCTGGCTTCAAGAAATGAGATTTAAAGAGAAAGCTGATGAATTTAGTACTGGACATGATGCATCTGAGGTGCTTATAGCATGTCCAAGTACATAATATAGAAACATTATGTGTTTATTGTAGAGAGTCTAGAATACACATTCTGTACTTCAAATGCTTCTTCCAGTATTAGGTCGATTTTTATCATGTACAGTTCGTGATGGATACAAGAGCTATTTAGACATTGCTTCAGTGCAAGGTCTTGATTTCTAATACTGTCTTGAATGCAGAAGCAAAGAGAAGCGCTTTCTGATGCCCCCTGAAGAGACGGTACTGACTTTTGCTGAGGTGCAGGGGATGCCGGAGGCTCTGCTTGGCACCACTGTCATGAGCAATGTCGTCATCTGGTGAGCTTTCCTTGGGTCTCAGATCTTTGTCTGCATATAAGGACTTCCCTCTCTAAATTCATGTTTGTTTTTCTTATTTATTTATTTAATTAATTATTGCCAGTCCTGGGGCTTGAACTCAGGGCCTAGGCACTGTCCCTGAGCTTCTTTTGCTCAAGGCTAGCACTCTACCTCTTGAGCCACAGCACCACTTCTGACTTTTTCTGTGTGTGTGGTACTGAGGAATCAAACCCAGGGCTTTGTGCATGCTAGGCAAGCACTCTACCACTAAGCCACATTCCCAGACCTGTTTTTATTGTTGTTGTTTAATTTTTGTTCCATTTGTTGGTGGTTGGTTTAGTTTTTGTTGGTACTAGAGTTTGAACTCTGAGCTTCTTCTTTACCACTTGAGTCACACCTCCAGCACTTTTTGCCTGTTTTTCCGATCGAGTCTTAGACATTTTGGCCAGGGTCAGCCTTAGACTTTAGTCTTCCTACTTAAGCCTCCCACATAGCTAGGACGTAAGAGTCAAACACCATGCCTTGCCTATTTCTTAAGATTAGGGGCTGACGGGCTGGATGTAGCTCAGTGGCAAAGTGCTTGTCTAGCAAGTGCAACGTTCTGGGTTCAATCCCCAGTACCAAAAAGAAAAGACAAAAAAAGGAAGATTGGGGGCTGAGGGGTCTCACTAACTTTTGCCCAAGTCGACCTCAAACCATGATTCTCTTGCCCTCTCTCTTCCAAGTAACTGGGATTACAGGCATGACACTGTACCTAGCTTTTCTCAAGGTCTTTATATATAGTTCCTGTGCAAAGAAAGCTTTGTATTTGTTAGATGACCTGTCATACCCATTACTGCATGTATTAAGTACACAGTGAGCCATACATACTCTACTGTAGGGAATTAGAAGAGAGGTAGTAACTGTGAGCTGGCATAAATGGAGAAAGAAGCTAATTGATTGTCTGCATCTTGGAGGCATGGGGCCTAAGCTTGGCCTATGGGATAATAGGAAACTGGCTAGTAACAAGAGGGCATTGGAAGGGAGTGCCTGAGCAGAGGCCTGGACCAGGGAGACACGTGGCAAGCATGGAAGAATAGTGTAGCCTTGCTGGCCAGGCTTGTGAGGGCGTCATGCAACATGAGACAGATCTTGTGGCAATGAGGAGTCCACGGTGGGATGCCAGGACCAGTGCCACAGGTCCTCAACACAGTGAGGAAGGTTCCCCAAACTCTTCCTCTTTCCTCATGTCCCCTCTTCTCTCTGTTCTTCCTTTTCCTGGTTTCTGCCCCAGCTTAGTCTTCTCTTCTGTCTTCATTACCTTGACCTACCTCTGCTATAAATAGATACACTGTTAAAGCTGTAGCCCTTCACCCCGCCTAGTCTGCTTTCTTGACCATTTTCTTCTCTGGAAAATTTAGGCATGCCCTGGGTTCAATTCCCCAGCACCACATATATTGAAAAAGCCAGAAGTGGTGCGGTGGCTCAAGAGGTAGAGTGCTGGCCTTGAGCAAAAAGAAGCCAGGGACAGTGCTCAGGCCCTGAGTTCAGGCCCCAAGACTGGCAAAAAAAAAAAAATATATATATATATATATATATATATATATATATATATATATATAGAGAGAGAGAGAGAGAGAGAGAGAGAGAGAGAGAAAAGAAAAACGAAAATGGAGACCATAGAAAATTTCCTGTGGATTTGGGAGACATTTGTCCCCAGTGATCTCGCAGATTCAGTTTAAGGCCTTGTACAATATAGTTCTACTTTTCACTAAATTTGACTAAGATAAATTGAAGGTACATGTGCCTTAGTTTTCCCTTGGTTGTTTCCTAAAAGAATATTGTGTGCAAGACGGTTTGCTGGATAGATGGTGTCAGCTTATTTATTTTTGGTGTCTTAGGAATTTAAGGACTGGTCAACTCCTGAAAAAGATGCACATGGCCGGTTCTTACCAAGGTTCAGTGTGTCACAAAGCCTATTCTGAAATGGTGAGTGATTGTCAGCCCTACCTTTGTCTCCCTATGCCTTACTGTCGGCCTTACCCAGTAGATCAGTGACAGTAATGAACAGGCCTGGCCTGTTGCCCACTTTCTCACAGCTGGATAGCTGTGTTTGCCTTTTCTTGAAGTTTCTGGATGAACACGTGTTGGGAGTGTGTGGTTGCTTATTAGATTTTCTGGCTGTTCTCCTAAGGGAAGAAACACCATTCCTTGCCATCATGTTAGGTCTTAGTTTCAGCATCTGACACATAGCTGTCCAGGTATGGAGGGTGAGGAATATCTGCATGAGTATCTGAAAAAGCCATGTGCAATGCCAGGCACCAGAGACTCAGGCCTATCATCCTAGCTACTCAGGAGGCTGAGACCTGAGGATTGTGGTTCAAATCAGCTCAGGCAGGAAAGTCTGAGACTCTTATCTCCAATTAACGGGCAAAAAGTTAGTTTTAAAAGCTGTGGCTGAAGTGGTAGAGCATTAGCCTTGAGAAAAAAAGCTCACAGGTAGGAGCCAGGCCCTGAATTCAAGCCCCAGGGCCAATACAAAAAAAGAAAAGCTACATGCAGGGGCTGGGGATATGGCCTAGTGGCAAGAGAGCTTGTCTCGTATACATGAGGCCCTGGTTCGATTCCCCAGCACCACATATACAGAAAACGGCCAGAAGTGGCGCTGTGGCTCAAGTGGCAGAGTGCTAGCCTTGAGCAAAAAGAAGCCAGGGACAGTGCTCAGGCCCTGAGTCCAAGGCCCAGGACTGGCCAAAAAAAAAAAAAAAAAGAAAAGCTACATGCAGAGGTATCAGCAGCTGTGTGGGTGCAATGAGGACACTGCCCTGGTATCAGTGGTACCTTGAGGTCATGAGCACCTAGAGGGCATAGATGCTAAGATCTGAGTATCCCAATTCAAAGCCAGTCTGGGCTGGAAAGTCCAGGAGAATCTCATCCCCAGTGAACCACCAGAAAACCGGAAGTGGTACTGTGGCTCCAAGTGACATAGTGCTAGCCTTGAGCATAAAGACTCAGGGATAGTGCCCAGGCTCTGAGTCCAAGCCCCACGACCAACAAAAAGTAGGATAAAAAAATTCAATCATTTTAGAAATTGTTAAAGTAGAAAGTATGTGTTTCTTATTCTAAAATGGCCCTATGGTTTAGTTTTCGCTTTGTTACCAAAAGAATAGCTACATCGGTTTGTGGATACATCAGTAATAATAGGAGGATCTGAGCTTAGCTCATACCTGTAATCCTAGCTACTCAGGAAGCTGAGGCTCACAGTTACAAGCTAACCTGGGCAGGAATGTCATGAGATTCTTATCTCTAATGAACCACACAAAATCTGGAAGTGGAACTGTGACTCAAGTGGTAGAGTGCCAGCCTTAAGTGAAAAGGCTAAAATGACAGCACTCAGACCCTGAGTTTAAGCCTGACTACAAACACACAGAGAAAGAGAGAGAGAAGTTCTTAGCACCTTCCTCTTTTGGGAGAAACCATTGACACTTCCTCCCACAGGAGACAGCTATGATGCCCTCTTTGCCACTCTACAAGTAGCAGCATCTGAGCTTTTGCCAGCTCTTTAGACTTGCCTGAGAAACCTTCTCTTACTAGTTGTTCTTAGGAAAATGTGTTTTCAGCTTTCAAAAGCCACTTTACATGTGGTATTTCTTTTTTGGAGATTGTATACCTATGTCAGGGCTTTCTCTAAAGGTGGAGGAAATGATGACTTATCTAGAATACCTCTAAGACCCGTGCTTAAAGCTTCGAGTCCACTTCCTGTCTGCAGAATGAGGGAACCGATGATTAATTACACCCTAGATATTCAAGAGCTTACAGATCGATCCCATTATTCGTTGATCTAGTCTTTGCTGAGTATTCTCTTGATGGTCTGGTTGTTTCTCTTCTACACTAGGGGCTCCTGTTTGTTGTTCTGAGTCACCCTTGTGCCAAAGAGAGCGAGTGTTTGGGAAGCCCAGTGTTTCAGCTGGTGGCGATCAACCCTAAGACGGCCCTGAGTTTGGGGGTGCTGCTGTATTGCCTGCCCCAAGAGCAGGCTGGAAGGCAAGTGGGTACAGCTTTGGTTCTGGGTGTGGCCCTTTGGAAGTCACTGTACAAATATAAAACTAAGTATTTTGTGTCCCCTGGATAAATGAGAAACTCCCTACTGTAGCTCAGAACAGGAATGTTAAAGTCTCATGCCTGTAAGCACAGCTACTGAGGAGGCTGAGATCTAAAGATCAAGGTTCCTAGCCAGCTCAGGCAGGAAGGTTCATGAGACTCTTTATCTCCAGTTAATGAGTAAGAAAGCTGGAAAGAGCTGTAGCTAAAGTGGTAGAATGCAAGCCTTGGGCACAAAAGCTCAAGTAGTGACCAGGCCCTGAGTTCAAGCCCAGACTTGCACTCCAAAAAAAAAAAAAAAGACAGGGCTGGGAATATGGCTTAGTGGTAGTAGAGTGCTTGCCTCGCATACATGAAGCCTTGGGTTCGATTCCTCAGCACTACATAAATAGAAAAAGCCAGAACTGACTCTGTGGCTCAAAAGGTAGGGTGCTAGCTTTGAGCAAAAAGAAGCCAGGGACAGTGCTCAGGCCCTGAGTTCAAGCCCCAGGACTGGCAAAAAAAAAAAAAAAAAGAATGTTTCATAAGGTTGAGTGGATCCCAGATTCCCTGTCTCCTGATCCCCACTAGTATGGGGTTAGTTAGGGCTTGGGATTTTTTTTTCCCCTACAAGAAACTAATCTTTACTCGACAAAGTTCTAAATAAGTGGAATCTCATGCTACCCTGGCACCAATCTCTAGCACAACACTATAACACATGGACAGACCCAAGAGCCCTCAGGGAAAAAAGGGGAAGGAGGGACTCAGGAAATGGATGACTGCAGACCAAGGCCTGTCTGTGTTCTCAGCCCTGGCCAGGACAGGTTAAGAAGCTGAAACTTTGTTGTGCAAAAACCAACCAGAATAAAGTTAAATAGTTTTCATTTAAAAAAGGGAAGGAGTGGGGACTGGGAATGTGGCTTAGAGGTAGAGTACTTACCTAGCATGCATGAAACTCTGGGTTCAGTTTCTCAGTACCACATACACAGAAAAGGCTAGAAGTGGTGCTGTGGCTCAAGCCATAGACTGCTAGCCTTGAGCAAAAGAAGCTCAGGGACAGTGCCCAGGCAGAAAGAAGGCAGAAGGAAGGTAGGTAGGCAAGCAGGCAGGCAGGCAGGCAGGAAGGAAGGAGAAAACCAAAAGCATCAGGCCCCCTATTCCTGAAAGTAGCACTTGGTGCCCCTCACCTTGAGAGGAAGGGGGTCGCCAACCCCTTTAGGTAGACAAACTATCTATACACCCCAGAACCCAGTGGAAGATGCTTCAAAGAACTACCAGAAAGCAAAATGGTATTTGCAAACTTTTTTTGGACACAAATGGCTTCCAGAGACCTGCTCGAGTTTTGGGAGAGAGGACCTTGCTGGGCTGTGAAATGTGCTCTAAGTGACCCTTGGAGTCCCTCTTGGAGTCAGGCAGGGCCTGACTGCCTGACAAGACCAGAGCCAGGGTGGGATCGGGTAGAGGGCCCTGGAGGGATGAGTAGAGCAGGCCCTGGGCTGATGGACTCCAGTCAAGCCCCCCAAATGCACGGGCTCCTGCAAAGAAGTAGAAAGCGGGGAAGGTAAAAAGGGTAACAAGGGGTTGGGATGTGGCCTAGTGGTAGAGTGCTTACCTTGTATACATGAAGCCATGGATTTGATTCCTCAGCACCACATATATAGAAAAAGCCAGAAGTGGTGCTGTGGCTCAAGTGGTAGAGTGCTAGCCTTGAGCAAAAAGCCAGAAACAGTGCTCAGGCCCTAAGTTCAAGCTCCAGAACTGGCAAAAGAAAAGAAAAGAAAAGAAAAAGGGTAACAAAACTTAAAAGGAGCTGCAGGGCCCACTTTCTCCAGCAACTTAAATAGCCATGCCCCCTTCCACCATGGCCCTATCCCCTAGGACTGCTGCTCCAGTGTTGGTGGCATCTCTGGGCGCAGTGGAGATGGGGACATTTGCCTTTTCCCCTGCTGGAAGCCCAAGCTCAGGTTCTTTCTTGCCTGGAAGCACAGCCCCCACATGTGACTGACACTGAAGAGCTTCAGCCCAGGACTCCAGAAGTGGACCCCCAGGGGCAGAGCATGTGCTGCCCTTGAAGATGCTTCTGGAGAGCCCAGGGGCAGGCAGCAGGGACAGAAGGCTGCCCCTACCTCTCTTAGGAGGGAGGGAAAGCTCCCAGCCCCATACTTCCCGGTATCCCGGGCCAGCCTCTGCCTGCTGCTGAGGTGGTTGGTACCTACCTTGCTGGCCAGAAAAGACAAAGATGGGGGCACATTGCCTAAGGCTGCCCCAAATCTGGCAGGAAATACCTGGTGCAGGTCCAAAACATGTACATGCTGACAGGGAGCCCCCCAGGTGGCCCTCTTCCCCAACCCCCAAGGTAACTGAACCTGGCCCCCCCCTTCCCCCACCCAGCCCTTCCCTGTCACCATCGATTCTAGCCAAACAGCGGAAGCCTCTTCTAGATGCAGAGTCCATGGAAGGTATGGCCTAACTCAGAGGTTCACTCAGTTTCCATGCAGTCAGGGAAATGGGGTGGCTGGCCCAGTGTGGCTGGCTGTGGTATCCCCCCCCCCCACGCATGTGGCCGTGTGTACATGAATGTACGTGTCTCTACAAGGACAACCCCCTCCCTGCCTGCCCTCCTTCGCCTCCCCCAAGCTGGTTCTGTGGCCATGTGGATTTCTCTCTCCATGTGGCTAGACCAGGTAGGCTACCTGACATGACCCCAGTTAGAGGTCAGGGGACCTCCTGCCCACCTAGATGTCCCCCTGCCTCCCTGCTTGTAGGACTAGAGCGTGGAGGCCCCACCTAGGATTTTTTAATGTACATGTCAACTCTGGTTGTCTTACTCAGTATATTTAAAGCAGCAAGTATTGACTGCTCTATAGAAAACAGAATGGTTTATGTTCTTTCTATCAGAGCTCATTTAAGGAACTTTTCCTTGTACCTCAGGAAGACATTGTCCCTTTGAGACATGGCTGAGCCTCACTGTGCAGATAGTCTTGATAAATGGACAGGAGACTTTGCTTCTCAAGGCTTTTCTGAGCTAGAAAATAGCATTGAAGGGGCTGGGAATATGGCCTAGTGGCAAGAGTGCTTGCCTCATAAACACAAAGCCCTAGGTTTGATTCCTTAGCACCACATATATAGAAAAGGCCAGAAGTGGCGCTGTGGTCAAATTGGCAAGAGTGCTAGCCTTGAGCAAAAAGAAGCCAGGGACAGTGCTTAGGCCCTGAGTTCAAGCCCCAGGATTGGCAAAAAGAAAAAGGAAAGAAAATAGCATCGAAGGCCGGGATGTAGCTTCCTGGCAAAGTGCTTGCCTAGAAATACAATGCCCTGGGTTCTATCCCCAGTACAAAAATAAATAAAATAGCATCGAAGTCTGATTGGGCCAGTTAGCATCTGAGTCTTAAAGACTCAGATTCTTAAAGACTCCCTTTATCTGTGTTGGGGGAAAGGATTGAAAAGAAGCACCATAACTCAAGATGACAATGTTTAGCTTTAATAGTTCATGAGGACAAGGAGCCTTAAGAGTTACAGTGCAGGACTGGGAAATACGGCTGAGTGGTAGAGCTTGCCTAGCATGCATGAAGCCCTAGGTTCGATTCCTCAGTACCACATAAACAGAAAAGTCCAGAAGTGGCACTGTGGCTCAAGAGGTAGAGTGCTAGCCTTGATCAAAAAGAAGCTCAGGGGCAGTGCTCAGGCCCTGAATTCAAGCTCCAGGACTGGCACACACACAAAAAGTTACATTGCATGCCTCATTGCACCTTGTGCAAAAGATGTTTTCTGCCCCACACACCTGGCCAGCTAAGTCCCTATGCATTTATTCCTGTAAACACCTAGTAGGATTTATGGAATTTGGTGCTCTTTTCTGAGAGACTCAAGATCTCACCTACAATGTGTGCTTTCACGTACTACTTGCTGTCTTGGATGTAAAGAGCCCTAGTCACTGGCCTAGAAACCAATCCTGGAGACAGCTGATGGCTCCAACATCTTACTTAACTCCATGTGTTCAGCAAACCTTGAAAGCCTATGTAGGTCCAGTCCTGTAGGTAGCATCTCTTAGTCCATTTGAGCTGCTATACCAAAATACCAGACTAGGCAGTTTATGAATAATGGAAGTTCATCTCTCCCAGGTCTAAGATCAAGGTACTGGCAGCTTCAGCGTCCCGGGAGGATGCACTTCCTCCTTCATAGGTCATACTGTCTGACTGTCTGTATGCTCCCGTGGTAGAAGGGATGGACTCTTCTCTGGGATCTCTCTCTCTCTCTCTCTCTCTCTCTCTCTCTCTCTCTCTCTCTCTCTCTCTCTCTCTCCTCTCTCTCACTGTCCCTGAGCTTTTTTTGCTCAAGGCTGGTACTCTACCACTTGAGCCTCAGCTCTACTTCCAGCTTTTTTGCTGGTTAATTGGAGATAAGAGTCTCATGGACTTTTCCTGCCCAGGCTGGCTTCGAACTATGATCCTCAGATCTCAGCCTCAAGAGTAGGATTACAGGCATGAGCACTCATCTTTGGCCTAGGTTTTTTTGCCAGTCCTGGGGTTTGAACTCAGAGCCTGAGCATTGTTTCTGAGCTTCTTTTTGCTCAGGCTATCATTCTACCACTTGAGCCACAGTGCTACTTCTGGCCTTTTCTGTTTATGTGGTGCTGAGGAATCGAACCCAGGGCTTCATGCATGCAAGGCAAGCACTCTACCACTAAGCCACATTCCCAGCCCAGGCCTAGTTATTTTTTGTTGGTCATAGGCACTGTCCCTGAGCTCTTTCACTTAAGGCTAGCAGTCTACTCCTTTGAGCCATAGCACCTCTTCTAGTTTCTTGGTGGCTAATTAGACATAAGAGTCTCGTGGACTTTACTTCCCAGGCAGGCTTTGAACTGTGATCCTCAGATCTCAGCCTCCTGGGTAGCTAGGATTCCAGGTGTGAGCCATTGGCAGCTGGATTGGTTTAGTTCTTTTTTTTTTTTTTTTTTTGGCCAGTCCTAGGCCGTGAACCTGATCAGGGCCTGAGCACTGTCCCTGGCTTCTTTTTTTGCTCAAGGCTAGCACTCTGCCACTTGAGCCACAGCACCACTTCTAGCCATTTTCTGTATATGTGGTGCTGAGGAATCGAACCCAGGGCCTCATATATACGAGGCAAGCACTCTTGCCACTAGGCCATATTCCCAGCCCCTGGTTTAGTTCTTAAAAGAAAAGCCAGCTTGTTTGTTGTGTGATGTGAACTGTCTCCTCTCCTTGCTGCCAGGTTCCTGGAAGGGGATGTGAGAGATCACTGCGCAGCTGCTGTCTTGACTTCTGGGACAATTGCCATCTGGGACTTGGTGCTGGGGCGCTGTGCTGCCCTCCTGCCACCCAGTCCAGGTCAAAATTGGTCTTTTGTGAGATGGTCAGCTACAGATTCTCATTTGCTGGCTGGACAGAAAGATGGAAATATATTCATATATCACTACTCATGAATTACAGGGAAAACACTTTTCTGGGTGCATTTGATCTCCTAGCACTCTTTGGGGACATTGGGAGAACTCCCGAGTGACATGTAAAGGGATGACTGGGGATGCTGGCTGTTTAGTGGTGGCACTGCTGGTTCATGCTCACCTTGAGGGAAAGGATCTAGGGCTCTGGTGATAGCCACATTTGCACACTTAGGTCTAAAGTTGTACAGAAAACTTCAAATGTCAATAAATATTTATTTTCATACATTCTGCTTTGCTTATTCTTTTTATTTTCATTGTATTGAGATCATTTTCCAAAACAGGACCTAGTAAGCCTGCACCCAGATTATTTAGTCAGCAATGCTTGCTAGAAGAATAACTCACTTAGTGGGGTATACTGTGGGGCAGTGTGCCTCTTGTGCTATCCTATCCATATTACTTTATTATTATTCTGTATTAGCTTTGTTATTTTTGTATTGTATTATATATGTATGTGTATATTATATATGTACATATATATAAACTCCCTCTTCCCCCATCCTGGGGCTTGGACTCAGGGCCTGAGCACTACCCCTGGCTTCTTTTTGCTCAAGGTTAGCACTTGACCACTTGAGCCACAGCGCCACTTCTTGCATTTTTTTGTATATGTGGCGCTGGGGAATCAAACCTAGGGCTTCATGCTTGCTAAGCAAGCACTCTGTCACTAAGGCACATTCCCAACCCTTCTATTTTATTTTCACACATACTGATGAGTGCCCTGATTTAGAACTAGTGTTGGTCCTCCTCATGCTGACATGTGACCTTCATCCCAGTGACTTTCCACTGGCATCACTCTGCAGATTACAACATGGCCCAAGCTGCCTTTGAACTCACCATCCTCCCTGGGTGCTGGGATTACACACAAGGGCACCATGTCCCATGAAACAAATTTTCAGTGCATTAATTTTTTAGTACTGCTTGGAATTTTATCCCAAATTACTGGTATTTATTTGCTCTGCTTTGTTATTGTTGTTGATCATGGAGCTTGAACTCAGGGCCTGGGCGCTGTCCCTGAACTTTGCTCAAGGCTAGTGCTCTACCACTTTGAACCACAGCACCACTTTCAGTTTTCTGGTGGTTAATTGGAGATCAGAGTCTCATGGATTTTCCTTCCTAGGCTGGTTTTGAACCACAGTCCTCAGAGCTCAGCCTTCTAAGTAGCTAGGATTACAGGTGTGAGCCACCAGTGCCCGGCCTGCTTCCTTCCCCAATGTCTTTTTCCCCCCTTTTTGGTGCTGGGGATTGAACCTAAGACCTGTACTTGCTAGGCAAGTGCTTTGCCACTGAGTTACATCCCAGCCCTAGAGGATAGGCTGAGTTCAGACTGTAAGTTCTGGTTCTGCTGTTTAATAGCATAGAGACTTTGGACAAATCACTTAACCTTTTCTTGTTTTTGGTTTTCATGTAGTCTAGGCCTTGTGCTGGTGGTCCTCTAGCCTCAGCCTCCTGAGTGTGAGGAGTCTAGGCCCTCAGCCTGCCTATTTTAACTTTCCTCTTTTTTAGTTCTGGGGACCTCAGGATCTTGGGCACTTTGGGCACTTGCCAGGCAAGTGCTCTACTACTTGACCAATGCTCCCAGCCCTTTTCTCTACTTTTTTTTTTTTTTTGCCAGTCCTGGGCTTGAACTCAGGGCCTGAGTACTGTCCCTGGCTTCTTTTAGCTCAAGGCTAGCACTCTACCACTTGAGCCACAGCGCCACTTCTAGCCGCTTTCTATATATGTGGTGCTGAGGAATCGAACCCAGGGCTTCATGTATACAAAGCAAGCACTTTACCACTAAGCCCTGACACTTGGTCTCTCACTCTTTCTTTTTTTTAATTCTTTGCTCAGACTGACCTTGAATCACAATCCTGTGTATGCCTCCCATGGAACTGAAATTACAAACAAACACCAATATACCCAATTTCCTTAGTTTTGTTTGCTTGTTTTGTGGTATAAATGTGGGGCTTTGTGCTTATTGGAGCTACACTTCCAGCCCAAGCTACCTGGATTGGAGTTATTTGGAGATGTGGCTCAGATGATAAGAATGCATTTACCTAGCAATCTCAATGCTTTAAGTTTAAACTCCTGTATGGGGGAAGTTAAGAAAATGAGAGCTGAGAATGTGGCTTAGTGGGTGAGTGCTTGCCTAGCATGCATGAAGCCTTGGGTTCAATTACTCAGCACCACATATACAGAAAAAGCTGAAAGTGGTGTTTTGGCTCAAATGGTAAGAGTACTAGCCTTGAGCAAAAAGAATCCAAGGACAGTGCTCAGGCCCTGAGTTCAAGCCCCAGGACTGGCAAAAATAATAAAACGTTAAGAAAACTAGCTGGGGGCTGGGATGTAGCTCAGTGGCAAAGCGCTTTCCTAGCAAATGCAACATCCTGGGCTCAATCCCCAGTACCAAAAAAAAAAAAAAAAGACCAAAAAAAAAAAAAACTAGATGGGTACCACTGGCCCATAACTTTAATCCTGGCTACTCTTCCCTGGCAGAAAAGTCATTGAGTCTTTTATCTTCAAAAAGAAGCAGCAAAACAGCAGAGCTAGTGATATGACTCAAGTGATAGAGCAACAGCTAAGCTAGAGACCAAGTGTGAGGCCCCAGAGCTCAAGCCTCAGTAATACTGTAAAGACAACCCAAAACAAGCAAGAAACATTGTTGATCTAGGCAGTTCCAACACATACGTATGAAAATCCCTGCCTTTGTGAGATCCCTGCCCTGGCGGAGCACCTAGCCTCGGGGAGACAGTGACATAAAGTGGTATTTAGGGGTTTGGGTGCTGCTATGAAATAATCAGCTGGACATGGAGCACAAGGAAAGCCTTCTTTGGGCTGGGAATGTGGCTCAGTGGTAGAGGGCTCGCCTAGCATGTATGAAGCCCTGGGTTCAATTCCTCAGTACCACATACACAGAAAAAGCCAGAAGTGGTGCTGTGGCTCAAGTGGTAGAGTGCTAGCCTTGAGCAAGAAGCTCAGGGACCTTGCCCAGGCCTTGAGTTCATAAGCCCCCAAACTGGCAAAAGAAAAAAGAAAAGAAAAGCCTTTGACCATGTAACTTGGGATGGGTGAAGTTGGGAAATATGGGGGAAAAAGATGGAAGGGGTGACATTAATCAAGATGCATTCTACTGAAAGGTGCTGGTGGCTCACGTCTGTAATTCTAGCTACTCAGGAGGCTGAGATTTGAGGATTATGGTTCAAAGCCTGCCTGGGCATATTAAGGTTTTTTTTGTTGCATTATGATTTAACCTAATTGCACAAAAAATGTGAAATCACAACTCCTCCAGATTTGAAGAGGAAGGTTATGCATGCCTCCATACATTTGAACCATATTGTGAATTTTACATCATACTGGATGTGTGGAATTCCCATGAAATACCTCAAATTATAAAATGGAAACAATCTTCAAACCTTTGTGGACATGCTAAAGAGAAAGGCCATTTTTTTAAATGGACAACATAATTTGGATTACAATATACCAGAGGCTGCTACTTATTTTAAGATCATGGACACTGAACTGGCTTTGGCCTCGACTCCTAAGAGTAACTAACATCACTCAGGTAACAACCAAAATTTCCCCTTAACTTCAAGACTATATACTCTCCAGTGCTTCCGTTGTGTTTCTTATAAAGAACTAAGTGACCAACTGCTTCCCATGGAACCAGAACAATGGTTAACAATGAGTTCAACTATTACACAATTATGCTAATATTTTACTAGTCCAAAAGCACTTTACAAGAAAATATAAGTATGGCTTCCAATAGGAATGTTATACCTGGACTTGGTACCAAGCTCACAGATTTGAGTTTACAAGGAAAAACAGGTTTTCAAGTTAAACAACAATTTGTAACCAAAACTTTAATCCCAAGGAATTCTCACAAAACATATTACAAATGACAGCATGAAAAAAAAATGTTGCAGAGCAACTCAAAAGTTCAGCTCTATAATGTACCCTTAAGCTGGCAGGACATTGGTATTTTGAAATCTCAAATTTCCAAATAAAGAATGTTACAAACAGCTATTGTATTCATATATAGCAATCACATAAGACACTTAAAAGGTAAACTTTCTCATCAGGTTTTAAACCAAGGCAACCTATGCCCAGGGTGAAGACCAGCTGGATTTTAGAAAAACTTCTCATCTAGTTTAATGGTGCAGCTTTTATCTTTACTGGTTGGCCTGTCTGTGGGCACAGCCACTTGTAAAGACTGCATATTCATCTACAGCTGCATACTGTATCCCAGCTATGAGTGAAAGTGCATCTCAGTTCCACTTCTGAAGTTTTGCTTCTGTAACATTAGCACATCACACTTTGGTTGGGCAAGATTTAGAGTTTTTTATTTCAGTCCTACGTGCAAGACTAGAGTTCAACGCAAATTCAGTCTTGCTTAAGGGAACATTGTAAAGGAACAATTCTTGGTATTACATGCCTCATATGATCTATTTCAAACCATAGACAATTACATCGCTGTGTCACTGTTCTAAAAGACAAATTTGAACAGCTAAAACATTTTAAAAATGCACCAACCTTATGAAGTCTCAAAACTTGAATTTTCTGTACATACTCCTGTCAACTGAAGTTATTTACTGTATACTACTCTTGCAAACTGTTCTTTCCTTTCATTTGACCTAGATTGGCTACCAGACCTGGAGAAAGATCGGGATGGCTTGTGATTTCTCTTCCAAGACAGTGATCTCTCTCTTCTCCTATCTCTAGAAAGGGACCTGCTTCGGCTGCGAGAGAAGCTTCTTCTTCTTGGATATCTACGGCCAGGTGGAGGACTCCTCTGGTAATCATCTCGAGGGCGACCACCCCAAGAAGGAGGCAGGCCACGGTTTCGGCTTCTCTTCTCACCATTTGACAGTTCCACTCTTACACGGCAGCCACACGGTGTTCTTCCATCTAGTTCTTGAACAGCATCAGATGCATCTCTGGGATCCTCAGATTCAACAAACGCAAAGCCTGTAGGGTTTCTAGCAACCCATACTTCGGAGTGGCCCTTAATAGCCAAAAGCCCTTTCCAATTCAGTCTTGTTGCCATTGTTTCCAAGATTGCCTACATAAACCTTACAGTCCAAAGGACAGGAATCACGATGTATTTCGAGATCGTGGAGTAGAAACTCGGAGGCTCAAACCCACACACCCGGACTGTTTTCCACTGAACTTCTTCAGCTAAGCCACCATGAGTAGATACGCACACTTCCCCGGCGTCCACGAAATGGCGGACCTATATTAAGTTTTTTAATCCATCAGGTTTTCCTCCCCCGCTGGCTTTGAACCATGATCCTCAGATCTCATCTTCCTGAGTAACTGACAGGCGTAATTCGTGTGTGTGTGTGTGTGTGTGTTTGGGGGGTGTCAGTCGTGGGGCTTGAACTCAGGGTCTGAGCACTATCCCTGAGCTTTTTTGCTCAAGGCTAGCTCTCTTACCACTTTGAGTCACAGCTCCACTTCCAGTTTTCAAGAGACTCATGGACTTTCCTGCCCAGGTTGGCTTTGAACTGCGATCCTCAGATCCCCGCCTCCTGAGTAGCTAGGATGACAGGCTGAACCACCAGGGTCCAGGTAATTCATGGTTTTCATGGGAGGTCTTGTAAGAAGCCTGGAACTCTTGGGCTCAGAAATCCTGCCTGAGCCTCCTCACAAGGAAGCACACACATCATTAGTGTGTGTGTGTGTGCTTTTCAGGTTGTGTACTGCGTCTTCCACTTATTAAATAAATGTTAATATCTGCGGAAGGGTCGTATAAAAGCATTTGAAGCTCCGATGTCTTCCTTGCGTTCAGGATGGTGCGCGTTTGGCACCTGGCTCAGGGTCGGGTCCCCAGGGCTCAGTACCGCCAGGGGCCGCCAGGGGTCACCAGCGCCGGCGGCGCCCGGCCGCGCCGCTCTACGCGCCCCGCGTGCCGCAGGGGAGGCGCGCGGGAGGCCGCGGCGCAGTGCATCCTGGGTCGGCGTAGCCATGGCGGCTCGTGTCCTTTCGGCTTGTGCCCGCCGCCTGCCCGCGGCCTTGGCGCCGCCACCGCGGCTCCCCACGCTGGCCCTGGCCCGGCCGCTCAGCACTGCCTTGCAACCCGCGGAGACCTGGAGGAGGGTCGGGGCCACGCACGCGGCCGCGGCGCTCGCGCAGGTGACTCGCGGTGACTTTGCCGGGGCCTGGCCGGGGTCAAGGGCCGCGGGGACGGGAGAGGTGGTCTCGCGCCGGGGTTCAGAGATCGTGGGGAGCAGGCGGGGGGGCGACGGCGCCCCGGGCCTCGGGGACCGGGGTTGGGAGAGGCTGGGGGCGGCCGCTCGCCCTCCGGCCCCACCGCCCTGCGGGGCCCGCTTGACCGCGGCCGCGGTCACCGAAACTGAGGCGCACCCGGCGTCGCCGAACCCCGGAGCCGAGTGCAGAACCGTGCGGGCGGTGCGCCGGGGTCCGGGGCGCCCGGGCCCGTCGTGGGAATGCCAGCCATCCCGCCCAGCGGGGCGAGGTGACGGGCTCCCTCTGTGGAGCGGCTCTCTCCCCTCCGTCCCCCTGCGGCGGCCTTCCCGCCCTTCTCGGCGTTCTGAAGCACGTGTGGGACACCCACCGGATGAGAGTCTTCAGCCCCAGGCCGCCCGGTGGCTTTGCATCCCCAGCCCTCCTCCCACTCCCCTTCAGGTTCACTCTTCAGGGTTGAGGCTCTGGCTGCGCCCCCTGGTTTTTTAAGTTCGCCCCCCCCCCCCCGCCCGCCGTGTGACTGGGGCTACCCACTTGGAAGGCCTATTGCCTCCCAAGGAGGCGTGGCTCCAGTAGTGGACGGCCGCTTGGCCAGCTGGAGGGCCTGAGTGCCTCCGAAAAGAACAGAAAGAACTAGCCTGAAGTAGGGTAGACTCTCAGAATCAAATTGAGAAACCTCCTTTCCTATTCCTTGGCTTTGTGTAAAGTCATGAGATTCTGTCATGACTTTTTTGTTGTTGGGTTTGTTTTTGTTGGGGGGGGGTTGGGTTGTTTTTTTTTGCCAGTCCTGGGGCTTGAACTTGGTGCCTAAGCACTGTCCCTGGCTTCTTTGTGCTCAAGGTTAGCACTCTACCACTTGAGCCACAGCACCACTTTCGGCCTTTTCTGTTTATATGGTGCTGAAGAATCTAACCCAGGGCTTCATGCATGCTAGGCGAGCCCTCACCCACTAAGCCACATTCCCAGCCCCATGACTGGCTGTTACAGTTAACAAAGTAATTCGGGGCTGGGAATGTGGCTTAGAGGTAGAGTGCTGGCCTTGAGCAAAAGAAGCTCAGGGACAGTGCCCTTGCAGAGGGGTTCCCCATGGAGAATGGTGGATTCTGGGAGAGGAGTTGCTTTGAACCCTTCCTCCTTGGCGGCCAAGTGATTTGTGTCATGCGGCTGTATGTTGGCTCTTGAGGAGGTGCTTTCTTGTTCTGTCATTTGTTATCTTGACAGCTGACACGTGGCAGAGGGGCAGTAAGACCCTCTAAGAGGTCATACTAGCCAGGAGGCCATTATCTGCCTCAGTTTCTTTATCTGTAAAAGAGGGCTTACAGTATTACACATTTCACAGTTACTGGGACAGCTAAAGTAGATGATGTGAGCTTAGGCCTTGCTAATGGTCAGAAATTAATAGACAGCTTCTATAATTAATAGACACTTCTATAATCCCAGTTACTTTGAAGACTGAAGCTGAAGGATCACAAGTTCTAGTCTAGCTTGGGTAACTTAGCAAGACTGTCTCAAAATTCAGAAAGGGTGTGGGGTGGTGGTTGTTGCTCGGAGGTAGAGTACACTGTTGAAACCCTTGGTACAATCCCTAGTACCTTAAAACATTTTAATGGGGATAGATGCAGTGGCTCATGCCTGTAATTAGGACGATAATTTAAAAAGTTTGCAAGACCCTATCAGTTAATAAGCTGAGCATCTATGTGTGCATCTGTGATTGTAGTTAATAGAAGGCCAGGCTGGTCCAGGCAAATGCATGAGACCCCATTCAAAAAATAAAGCAAAAAGGGCTGAAGGGCATGGCTTGAGTACTAGAACACCTGACTACCCTGCTCAAACCCAATACTGCCATAAACAGATAAATAAGAAGGAAACAGCGCCAGGTGTGGTGGCACATGTCCATAATCCCAGCAGTCACATGGCTGAGGCAAGAGGAGACCCTGTCTCAAAGCAAAATGTCAGAAGTGCCTGGGGATGCAGCTCAGTGGTAGAGCACTTTCCCAAGGCCCTGTGTTCCCTCCAGCACTGCTTCACAAGGAAGGAAAGAAAGAGAAAGGAGCAGGCTGGTGGTGTCACACTGTTAGTACCACAGTCCTGCCAGGATGTCATCCCGCGTATTCCTCTTGACCCTCACATAGCTGACTGGTCTGCTCAAAGCCTCCAGCAAGGTGGGTGCCGCTGGCTCACACCTGTCATCCTAGCTACTCAGGAGGATCACAGTTTGAAGCCAGCCCAGGCAAGAACATCTATGACATTCTCATCTCCAATTAATCACAGAAAAAGCCAGAAGTGGAGCCAGGCATGTGGCTTAAGAGTGAAGTGCTTGCCTAGCATGCATGAAGCCCTGGATTCGATTCCTCAGCACCACATAAACAGAAAAAGCCAGAAGTGGCGCTGTGGCTCAAGAGATAGAGTGCTAACATTGGGCAAAAAGAAGCCAGGGACAGTGCTCAAGCCGAGTTCAAGACCCAGAAGCGGAGCTTTGGCTCAGGTGGTAGAGTACCACTAGCCTTGAGCACAAAAGCTCAGGTACAGCACCCAGGCTCAGGACTTGCCAAAAGAAACCCTCCTACAATTGTAAGATTAACTTGCTCAGGGCCACACCAGGTGTCCGCAGCAGCAGCCCACTGTCTAAATGTGGCCTCTTGCTGGACACAGTTCCCTGAGGACCTCCTGCTGACCCCACTGCCCAGCCACTCACCTGCCAGTGATGCCGAAGGCAGTGCTGACACCTAGTGGCTAGGGTGGGAACACCTGGAGGCCTCCCCTCTTCTTGCAAGTCAGTTCCTTTTCATGTGCACTGAGCCTCTGTTAGATCTCCTACCTCACACATTTTCTCCCTCCTGCTTGTTCCTTTCAGTCTTTTGGAGCTGTGACTTGGAAACCCCTCTATCCCTGGGGAAGGGATCACAAAAGGAAACTGCTCTGCCACCCTTCAAAGTATCCAGAAACATTACTCTGGAATAACACCTGAAATGATTCAGGGAAATGAGAGTTGAAACAGTCTTGTCTGTAGCCCAGCTGGCCTCAAACTCCACATCCTCCATGCCCTCCTATCGCAGCCTTCCAAGTGCTGGGACTGTCTCATGCCAGGCCATTTGCCTTACTTTTCAGATTAGACCTGATTTCAGCGTCTGGCTTCCATACAAAAACACGTTTCTTAATACAGACCTATATACTGGTTTGGTTTTATTATTTTTTCCTGGTTCTGTAGCATAAACTCAGGGCCTCATGCTTTCTCTCTATTGCTCACAGCTGGCACTCCCACAGTCCTCAGCTTCTTTTTTCTTTTCTTTGTGTGTGTGTCTGTCCTGGGGCTTGAAACCAGGGCCTGGGTGCTGTCCTAGAGCTTTTGTTCCTGAAGGCTAGCATTCTATCACTTGAGCTGCAGCTACACTTCTGGCTTTCCGCTGGTTCATTGGAGATAAGTCTCTTGGACTTTCCTGCCTGGGCTGGCTTCAAACTGAGATCCTCATATCTGCCTTGTGAGTAGCTAGGCTTACAGGCATGAGCCTGGCTCTCAGCTTCATTTTTATTAGTATTTTTCAGTGTTTTATCAGTCTTGAGGACTTAAGTCCCTAAGAGCAAACCCACTTTCTATGGAAAAAGCCCTAAGAATGACGAGTTGAGGACTTGAAATGAACAGCATGCCAGGCACCAGTGGCTCACACCTGTAACCCTTGCTACTCAAGCTAAGACTAAAGAGTTGAGGTTCAAAGCCAGCCAAGGCAGAAAAGTCTTTGGAAACTCCATCTCCAAAATAACCAACAAAGCGCCTGACTGGAGGTGTGGCTCAAATGTAGAGCAGCATCGGTGGGTAAAAAAGCTGAGGGAGAGTGGTGGCCTAAGTTCAAGCCCTTGTAACAAACAGCTCATACACACAAATGAACACCCCGAGATGAGGCCGTTAGATTGGGGGTATTTGGTGATAGGTGGTTTCCTGTTCCGTGTTGTCCATTCCTTCTCATTACCCCCCTGGCCTGTGAGTTGGAGTTCATCCCACATTTGGTAACTGAATCTGGTCAAGACTAATGCCTGAGTCATGCAGGCAGGCTCATGTCAGAGATGCCAAAATATTACTTACTTTGACATGCAAAATCAGAGGCATGTAGTCTGGATGGTGGCTTGCTGCCAGGCTACCTGGACGAAATAGGTTGGAGTGGGATGGATTACTGGGGCTCCCCCAGCCCACTTTGGGGAGGAGAGCTGGCTTCCTCCATCCTGGCTCTGTTATTACTAGGTCCTGTAATTACTTCACAAGCCAAATTTGGCCTTCCCAGTGCTGGGCCCTGGGTGGGAACTGCCTTTCTAGGCTAATGGTGCGTCCCCATGTGTTATTCTGACCCCCATCAACCCAGTAAAGATGGGAGAGGCCTGTGGAGGTCAGTGGAGCCAAGGCCAGGCCAGCTTTGGGCAGGGAGACCAGACTTTTTTTCTGCTCCTGGGGCAAGGTCTCTCCACATAGCCCTGGCCAACCTGCTGAGAACTGCCTGGATCCTAAGGCCGCCCAGGACTGGAGATCCAAGGCTGTGGAGCCTCCTCTGTGTGTGTGTGGCCGGAGGTTTGGTGACTTTCCCTGTCCTCCTGTAGGTGCCAGGGCCCGTGCCACGGTGGGGCCGCTCCTACAGCGACTTGCCGCCCCTGACGCTAGAGGGCATCAAGGACCGAGTCCTGTACGTCTTGAAGCTGTATGACAAGATCGACCCAGAAAAGGTAATTGTGCTGTTGATACCCCCATTTCCACCTCAGCTCTAATCACAGGCCGTGTGAGTTTTGGGATCTTGTCAGATGGGTGCGTAGATCTGGTTGCATGCACTGCACATGCACATGTCTGTAAAATACAAGTGGGCTGGAGGTGGGGTCACTCAGTAGGCAGAAGCCCTTGGTTCACTTCTCAGCACCAACCCAACACAAAAGTCACAAGAGGACTGGGAATGTGGCTTAGTGGTAGAGTGCTTGCCTAGCATTCATGAAGCCCAGGATTTGATTCCTCAGTACCACATAAACAGAAAAAGCTAGAAGTGGTGCTGTGACTCAAGTCCCAAGCAAAAGAAGCCCAGGGACAGTGTTCAGGCTTTGAGTTCAAGCCCCAGGACTCGGGGGCAGGGGGTGGGGGGGAACTCACCAGAGATAATATACCATGAACACGTTTCTGCCCCTTGCTTTTTTTTTTGGCCAGTCCTGGGGCTTGGACTCAGGGCCTGAGCACTGTCCCTGGCTTCTTTTTTTTGCTCAAGGCTAGCACTCTACCACTGAGCCACAGCGCCACTTCTGACCGTTTTCTGTGTATGTGGTGCTGGGGAATTGAACCCAGGGCCTCATGTATACAAGGCAAGCACTCTTGCCACTAGGCCATATTCCCAGCCCCCCCTTGCTTTTTTTAAATGGGGGGAAATGTATTTTTGCTTTTCTGTGCTGGGGGTTAGAAGGCAGTCCTACCTTGCTCCTTTTTTGGAGACAGGTCTTGATCTATAGGTCAGGTTGGCCTCAAGCTCATAATCTTGCCTCCTCTTGAGGACTGATTTTTTGTGGTGGTGGTGTTAGTAGTGGGTTTTTTTGTTTTGTTTGGTTGGTATGGGGCTTAAACTCTGGGCCTTAAACTCTGGGCCTGGGCGCTATCTCTGAGCTCTTCATCTCAAGCTAGCACTCTACCACTTGAGCCATAGTGCCACTTCCAGTTTTCTCATGGCTAACTGGAAATAGTCTCATGGACTTCCTGCCCAACCTGGCTTTGAACCGTGATCCTCAGATCTCAGCCTCCTGAGTAGCTAGGATTATAGGCGTGAGCCACCAATGCCTGGCTGTTGTTGTCATCAATATTGTGGCTTGAACTCAGTACCCTAGGTTTGCAGTGCAAGCATTGTGCCACTTCAGTCACACCCTTAATCCTTTATGTTTTAGTTATTTTTCCAATAGTTTTGGGGGGTTTCCCTGGCTAGACTAGACTGTGATCCTCCTACCTATGGCTTCCTTTCTTGCAGCTCTCAATAAATTCCCACTTCATGAAAGACCTGGGCTTGGACAGTCTGGACCAAGTGGAGATTATCATGGCCATGGAAGATGAATTTGGTAACATGTGCTGTGCTTATAGTATGGTTATCCTTTAGGTGTACGTTTGTTTTGTGTTTTTTTATTTCTTTGTTGGTTTTTTGGGGTTTTTTTTGCTAGTCTTGAGGCCCGAACTCAGGGCCTGGGCACTGTCCCTGAGCTTTTGCTCAAGGCCAGCACTCTACCACTTGAGCCACAGCGTCACTTCCAGCTTTTTCTATTTTATTTTATTTATTTATTTTTGGCCAGCCTGGGCTTTGGATTCAGGGCCTGAGCACTGTCCCTGGCTTCTTTTTGCTCAAGGCTAGCACTCTGCCACTTGAACCACAGCGCCACTTCTGGCCATTTTCTGTATATGTGGTGCTGGGGAATTGAACCTAGGACCTCCTGTATACAAGGCAAGCACTCTTGCCACTAGGCCATATCCCCAGCCCGACTTCCAGCTTTTTCTGTGTGTGTGGTACTGAGGAATCAAACGCAGCTTCATGCTTACTAGGCAAGTACTCCACGACTATATTACCAGCCCATGTCCTTTAGGTGTGTTAGTTGAAAGAAATGCTGGAAGCCCGAATTAGAATCAAATATTAATAGAAGTAGTAGCTGTCACCCCTTACCATCTGACAAAATCCACACTGGGGACGGGGCTGGCAGAGGCCCAGGAGGGAACTGAAGGGTCCTCGTGGGAAGGGCAAAAGCCAAGTCTGTGCAGGTGCTCACGCCCGAGTCCCCTTATGAGCTGTGGCGACTAAGATTGGCAGCAGTCCCAGTGTGCCTCTGCCTGGCCCATGTGCCCCTCGCATATTGCGTGTTTGTGCCAGTGCACCCTTGCCAAACTGCTTGTCTTAGTCCCTGGGTAGGAAGCTGTGGCCTCCATTGCGCCTTGCAGAGGATATGACTCAGATCCTTCACTCTGCAGTTACTGCAGAGTGGTTCCCAAGGGCCACTAGCCCACCAACCCCATCTCCTGGAGCTCAGGACTGAATGCTTAGGAGAGACCATGTGTAAACACTGGGCAGGGTCTGGGCAGGCACTCAGCAGGAGGGGAAGTGGTTGCCTAGCCACGTGAAGAAAGGCATGATGTTCAGTTCACATAGCATCGGGTACACATGGTACACACATGATGAGCTGTGGGAGTGTGCTGAGTGAAAGGAGCCCTGGCACTGCTGTTCATGGGAAATGTCCACAAAAAGCATTTGGGACAGAGTGGCTGGGGGGACCGCTAAGGGGTCCTGGGTTTCATTTTAAGGATGATGAAAATATTCTTAAGGATTTGGTTAGAAAAGAGTTGTTAGTTGGCATCAGTGGCTCACACCTGTAATCCTAGCTACTCAGGCTGAGATCAGAGGATCAAGATTTGAAGCCAGGGGCTGGGGATATGGCCTAGTGGCAAGAGCGCTTGCCTCCCATACATGAAGCCCTCGGTTCAATTCCCCAGCACCACATATACAGAAAATGGCCAGAAGTGGTGCTGCGGCTCAAGTGGCAGAGTGCTAGCCTTGAGCAAAAAGAAGCCAGGGACAGTGCTCAGGCCCTGAGTCCAAGGCCCAGGACTGGCAAAAAAAAAAAAAAAAGATTTGAAGCCAGGGTGCTGGGAATATGGCCTAGTGGTAGAGTGCTCGCCTCGTGTACATGAAGCCCTGGGTTCAATTCCTCAGCACCACATATATAGAAAAAGCCGGAGGTAGCATTGTGGCTCAAGGGGTAGAGTGCTAGCCTTGAGCAAAAAGAAGCCAGGGACAGTGCTCAGGCCCTGAGTTCAAGCCCCAGGACTGGCAAAAAAAGAAAAGATTTGAAGCCAGCCTTGGCAGTAAAGTCCACGAGACTTTATCTTCAGTAAGCCTGGGGGCGGAAAAGGAGGGGGGGGACTGTGAAGTGGAGCTGTAGCCAAGTGGTAGAGCCCAAAATAGCTCAGGGTCAGTGCCCAGGCCCCAGGACCTGTACGACAAACAAGAATTTTCTGCTGTTTACTGTATCTGAAACAACCAGCAGTGTACCCAGCATGGTGTTAAGTACCACTCAAAAGTTCTGTGCTCACTAGGAGCTACAGGTAGCTCATGCCTGTAATCCTACCTACTTAGGAGGCTGAGATCTGAGGATCACAGTTCACAGCCAGCCTAGGCTTTTAGAAAAATCCATGAGACTCTTATCTCCAATTAACCACCAGAAAACTGGAAGTGGCACTATGGCTCAAGTGATAGAGTGCTAGTCTTGAGCTGAAGAGTTCAGGGACAGCACCCAGGCCCAGAGTTCAAGCCCTATGACCAACAAAAGGAAACAAAAAAGTTCTGTGCTCACAGCCAGAGTGTGATTCAGGGTGGCTGGACGATTTTGAGAGTTGTGGGTTTGGGGAAAGGGTGAGGTGCTTTCAGTTCTGAAGCATTTGTTCTTTGTATACCCACACAGTTGTCAACTTCCTTCGTTTTAGGGTTTGAAATTCCTGATATAGATGCAGAGAAGTTGATGTGTCCACAAGAAATTGTAGATTATATTGCAGACAAGAAGGATGTATATGAATAAAACACCAGGTAAATAATCTCACCTAGTGACTCAGTTTGTCTGTACTTCTTCAGCAAAGCAAGAGTCAAGAAGAAAAGGGTGGGGGCTGGGAATATAGCTTAGTGGTAGAGTGCTTGCCTCATATACATGAAGCCTTGGGTTTGATTCCTCAGCACCACATATATAGAAAAAGCTAGAAATGGTGCTGCGGCTCAAGTGGTGGAATGCTAGCCTGGAGCAAAAAGAAGCCAGGGACAGTGCTCAAGCTCTGAGTTCAAGCCCCAGGGATAGCAAAAAGAAAGAAAAAAAAAAGAAAAGAAAGAAAACAGTGGAAATGCTTGACAGATTTTTCACTGGTTATAAAATGAAAGCAGAGCTTGCATGGTGGCCCTGCCCATAATCCCAGGTACTTCCTGTAATCTGCCACTGGCTAGTCTTTTTCCTGGGTGAGTGAGTAGTCATCCTTGGACAGGACTCCCTTGATTACCAGCCCTCCCTAATGTGGCCTTCCTGAGTCCCTGCCAGGCAAGCTCCCTTCCTGCACAGGAAGCAGTGGTGGGCAGAGAAGCTTCTGGATCCCAGCCCCCAGGTTGTCCTCAGCCTGATGACATTCTGTCAGGACAGGGACCTGCCCTGCCTACATGTAGCAGAGCCATCCGTGCCTGTGCAGCGCTGAGCACAGGGGTTGTGCTGGGGCCAAGGGTAGCACTGTCCCAGTGATTGTGATGCACACCCGAAGAACATGACCTTACTTTGTCCTTGCCAGAACCCTTTCCTCGCCGAGAGGACTCCAACGATACTGGAGAGGGTCGAGGGGAGGAGGCTTCTCAGCGGAAGTGGTGGCACAGCCTCTCTGTTGGACCTATATTTAAATTGTTTAAGTGTTTTGCCCTTTGAAAATAAATCTATGAAACCAACACTTCTCAATCTTTACTTTTTCAATAATGTCTTATAAAGTGCCTTTATTTCATGACACTGCTTAATATTTTTCAAAGACTTTTCTGATTACCACCATCACTAATCATGTATATTAAAAATATAGGGAAGCCAGGTGCTGGTGGCTCAGGCCTGTAATTCTAGCTACTAGGAGGCTGAGATCTGAGGATCATGATTCTAAGCCATCCTTGGCAAGAAAAGTCTGAAAACCCAGAAGCATTGAACACTGACCATGAGCAAAAGAACCAAGGACACTGCTCAGGCCCTGAGTTCAAGCTCCATGACCAACAAACAAAACACAACCTTTGGAGCGGGGCCGAAGCAGAAGGAGAGTTCAAGGTTAACCTGAGAGGTGTAGCGAGATGGTCTCGAAAACATGCAGGGCACCTGTAATTCTAGCTACTCAAGAGGCTGAAATCTGAAGGACTGAAGTTCAAAGCCAGCCAGCATACCATCTAATTATCCAGAAAAAAGCAGGGCTATAGGCAAGCTCTAGCAAAGCAAGCAGGAGGTTCTGAGTTCAAGCCCCTGTACTGTGGAAAAAAGTGCCTTCTCCAGTAGTGTACCTGGGAAAAGTTAAGAATGAATGTATTAAATGTACTCATTACCTACCTGACTTATGACATGGTAACTGCTCTGTACAACACATTAATAGCAACAATAAAATTATCCTAAAAAGTGAGTGTTTTCATGAAGAGAGGACTTTTTAAATTTCCATTAACAAGTGGGCTTTTGGGCTTTAAGGGTTGATTATAGGACTGACTCTCCATTACCTAAGGCCTTCTTTCTATATAAAAAAAAAAAAAAGGCCAGAAATGATGCTGTGGCTCAAGTGGTAGAGTGCAACAAGAAGCCAGGGACAGTGCCCAGGCCCTGCATTCAAGCCCCAGGACTGGCAAAAATAAATAGTTCTGTCCATGATCCTAAGGGGTATCTTTTTCTCACACAAAACTTCAATGTAGAAGACTACATCTCTTCCAATAAATTCAACATTTAGAAAAAAAATTTTTTAAAGATAGGACTTAGGGGCTGGGGCTATGGCCTAGTGGCGAAAGAGCTTGCCTCATATATATGAGGCCCTGGGTTCGATTCCCCAGCACCACATATACAGAAAATACATATACAGCGCCGGAAGTGGCGCTGTGGCTCAAGTGGCAGAGTGCTAGCCTTGAGCAAAAAGGAAGCCAGGGACAGTGCTCAGGCCCTGAGTCCAAGGCCCAGGACTGGCCAAAAAAAAAAAAAAAGATAGGACTTAGGTTTTGGATGGTGGGAGGTGATGAGTCTTGGTTGCATGTTGGTGAACACTAGCTCTGCTGCATTCATTTAGTCTGTGTAAGCCCAGCTGACCTTGAACTCTTTCTGCCTTAACCTCCTGGATGCTGGGACTCCTGATGTGTGACACCTCCCCCAGCTGATTTCATTACTGCTGTGTTGTTTCTTGAGGTCAACATAGATAACGTGTGTATTGCCTACATATAGTGAGATTGAGTGATGTCCTAATTCCTCTCACTGGAATTTCTAGTTTGTAAGATGGAGGGGACAAGAACGAATGAGTAAGTCAAGGTGCTGGACTGTGTCAGCCTCCTGGTGGGGGTGCTGAGACAGGAAGTCTAATTTAAGGCCCCCCCTCAGGCCTACTGCACTGAGTCACTCTAGAGTTACTCTAGGAACACTGACATTCCTTCCACACAAAACAGCCATTGTTAAGCCTGTGTTATGTGTGGTCATTGCCCCCAGACACAGCCCAACCCCCTACCTCTCTGTACTTGGTGCCAGCTTGCAGCAGGAGGTAGCTTGAGTCCAAGTGGGCTGACCTCTTAACCTGATACCTGTAGTGTCCAGGCCCATTCATGTCACAAGTCCCAAGGGAAGAATGAGGAACACTTGACCTGCTTCACAGAATCCATTGTAGGGTCGAGGTGTTCAATAGGAGCACTGGCCTTTCTGCTCTAAAAACTCACTGGAATGTGAGAGGCTAGGAACTACCACTACAGGTAAGCAGCAAGCTGGCCAAACAGTGTTCCAAAGTGCATGGCTCAGAGCAGGATTTTCTAATGGCCTACAAGGAGCAGAAAATCTAGTAGCCAAGACCAGGTCCCCTGTGCTGCTCCATGCTGTGCACTGACATGTCACTCCCATGGGGGGGGGGGTGTTTCTTGGGTCAGTATTGCCTTGAACTCATGATCCTCCTGCCTAGGCCTTGTGAGTGCTGGGGATACAGGTGTTTATCTCCATGCCCACCCAGTTCACCTGAGATTTGTGTGTGTATGTGCCAGTCCTGGGGCTTGAACTCAAGGCCTGAGCTCTATCCCTGAGCATTTTCTGCTCAAGGCTAACATTCTACCACTTGAACCACAGGCTCCAATTCCAGCTTCTCCCCCCCACCTCCTTCTTTCTGGCTTTTTGGTGGTTAATAGGAGATAAAGTCTCAGACTTTCCTGCCTGGGCTGGCTTCAAACCACTATCTTCAGATCTTAGCCTCCTTAGTATCAAGGATTACAGGTGTGAGCCACCAGCATCCAGCTCTCTTCTTGTTGTTTTGTGTTTTGCAGTACTGGGGTTTGAACCAAGGGCCTTGTGTTAGCCAATATCTCTACTTGAGCCGTGTTGGTATTTTGTCTTTGCGACGGTGTCACTAACTGCCAGACTGGTCTTGAACTCTTGTTCTGCCTGACTATCACTAGAGAAGTAGCTAGGATTACAAGTATATACCAACCACACCCAGGTTCACAATGTTGGGTTTTATGTTTGTTTCTAGTATCAAGACTTGAACTCAGGGCTTCATGGAGCTTTCTTGCTCATGGCTGGTACCCTAACCACTTGAGCCACGTCTCTAGTGTTGGCACTGCTAGTTTAAAGTGGAGATGGGGAGTCCTAAAGACTTTTCTTTTTCTTTTTGGCCAGTCCTGGGCCTTGGACTCAGGGCCTGAGCACTGTCCCTGGCTTCTTTCCGCTCAAGGCTAGCACTCTGCCACTTGAGCCACAGCGCCGCTTCTGGCCGTTTTCTGTATATGTGGTGCTGGGGAATCGAACCTAGGGCCTCGTGTAGCCAAGGCAGGCACTCTTGCCACTAGGCTATATCCCCAGCCCCCTAAAGACTTTTCTGCCTGGACTCGTCTCCAACTGCAATCCTCCAGGTCTCAGCCTCCCAAGTAGCTAGGAATATAGGAGTAAGCCACCAGCACCAGGCCTCAATGTGTTTTAAACCTGTTCTCAAAAGCCGAATGGTCAGTGGAGTCACAGAACACCTCACCAGGTGGTGAGCTGCCCCTCATAACACATGGAAGTGAAGCTGACTGAGGAGGGCTGCCCCAATAGGAGAGTGGCTCACTAGCTTGTTGGATCCTGTGACCACACCAAAACAAACTAAGTATCTTTACTGTTAACTTGAATAGATACACTCAAAACCAAGAAAATAAGACCACAGCTGGCAAAAGACAGCTTTCAGCCCAGCTCAATCTTGGTCAGTCCTCAGTATAGAGTAGGCGCGTGAAGAATTGGAAAGGAGACACAATTAATTATCAAACTTTAATTGGTAGACTAATCTTACAGGATAAACAATAAGACAGCTAGTCAAGGTTACACACTTAAAAAAAATCCAGCAGCGCAAATCTAATAGACTAAATATGTCCATCTCTTCCCAAATAGGCATTTGATTTAAAAATCAAACCAGAACAGAGCACACACCACAAGGAAACATGGTACTTACAGATTTTTGTCAAGTAACTGCAGAACTCTTTTAAGAAAGAAAAAGGAAGGCTGCTAGACATTGAGAAAGCAGTAGAACCACCCAGTCTGGTAGGTCCGTGTACCAGGAGCTCCTCACTTCACCTCTGGCACCCCAGCAAGACAGCCAGGCCCCGAGAAGGAGTAGGGGGAGGAGGACACGGGCTGAGCCTAACAGGGGACAAGACCAAGGGACCATCCTCTCCCAAGCCAACAGGAGCAAGAGCAAGAGTGGGCCCTCAGCACAGGGTGGAAAGCAAGCCTACCCTAGCATGGCCCTGGGCACACTCAATCACCCCTGCTTATCAGCCCTGGTAGAGAAAGGGTGGGCTTCTTGCAAGGAGTCCAGGAGTGCTCCAGGCACACGGTTAAAGAAGAAAACAAGTCCCTTCTGGGTGAACTGTGGCGTTTCAGTGACGTGACAATGTGGCAGCTCATCCTTTCAGCCCTAAGGGAAAGTGGCTACTAAGGGCCTCCCTGGGCCCCCACGCTGGCCACTTCAAAAGAGCAAATGCTGTTTACAGAAAGCTCACTGCAGTACCTCACCCCAGAGCTCCAGTCACTCCTGAATCTAAGTGCTCTGGCTCGCAGGGTCAGGAGTGGTGACCCTGAAAGGGTGATGTCTGGGAGAGAAGGAGTGTGGGAGAGCACCAGTACCAATTCCAAGTGGTAGGGAAGGCAGCTGGCTGTCGGGGTGGAAAGCTCACTGCCAGGGACAGAACCCTAAAGAACACGAATACTGATGCAGCTCAGGGCCAAGCACGTGTGTCTGCTCGCAGATGCGACAGGCTAGTCCAGAGGAGTTAACAGACTGCCCATGGGAGGGAGTGACCATCCGTGAATACTGCAACAGTGACAAGAGTGACTAAGGCTTCTGGGGCTGCCTGTGCCCTCCAGGAGCTTTCCCCAGGCCTTCAGAGCTGACAAGGAGTCCAATGTCAACTCAGGACCCACGAGCTCTGCAAAGCAACACTGAAAAACAGCTCCATACAAGAAAAAAAGCTGTCGTGGATCTTTTATATTTATATAGAGAATCTCCAAGTAAGGAATAAAAGCACCATTTTTACTGAAAAGAAAAAGGCTCACACAGGCTTTGGTCCTCTTGACATTGGCACCAGCCTGAGTGAGAAGCGGTCAGGCCCTTGGGCAGCAAGGAGATGAAGGCAGGCAGGCAGGCAGGCAGACACATGGAGGGAGGGTCCAACAAACGGGCACACCAGCAGGGCAGGAGAGGTCTCAGAGCCAATCTGGGCACAGAGATGCCCACAATGAGACCAAAAAAAAATGGGCTTGTGGCACCGTCAGACAAGTCTTGAGGACACATGAAAGGGCAAAGGGAGACGCTGCTGCCTGGTCACTCCCGGGGCTGGCACAGGGCCTGCAGAGGATGCGGGCAGAGCAGTGAGGCAGGGCTCCTGCAGGAGGCCAAGCCAAGGGATGAAGACCAGGCTGTTTTCTGGACATTACGCTTCACACATGTACTTACATCCCCCCAAACAGCAGAGAGTAAGTTTCTCTTGCCATAGACAAAACTTGGCATTGACTACACCACGAAAAGCAAGAGTCTATGTGGGCAGGATTCCTGAACTACAGCTTAGAAGGAAAGGGAAAAGACTAGAAGAGCATCATAGCTGGCTCTTAAGGAACAATCATCTTAGGTGAATACATGCAAATACAGTTCACAGAATGAGGGGACGGCTCAAGTGGGAGGCTGCGACCAGTGAGAGGAGAATTGCAAAGACAGCAGCAGAGAAACAGCACGCCACAAACCCACAAACACCCCGTCTTTCAGTCACGCTATCAGAAGACGACACAAGTGCACAGGTACAAAGAAAGTTGGGACTGAAACCAGAAGAGGATGAGCTGATCATGAGAGGGCAATTAGAATTATCCCACTTCTGGTGTTCTAATACCACTGGGCCCATGCACTGGGTCACATGACTGAGTGGGAAAGGCAGCCCTAGGGGCTGGGATAAAGGGCACTTCAACTTAACGCATGAGCAGAAGGATGGAATGGAGAAGTCTAACTGAAATCATCACTGGACTGCTTGCAGGTTTCTGGGGGCACTTCCACATGAAGGTCTCAGAACCTAACTTGGCCCTAGGAACTTCCTTCCGTGGGGCACTGTCTTGAGCTGGAGCAGCCCGGCCCATGCCCACTGGTGCCAGGCTGGGATTCACCAGGAGGAGGCCAGAGGGCAAGATGTGGGACAGCCCAACTCACTACCACCACAATAAGGTGAGAGCTCCTAACCCAGGCTTCCCAAGTCCACTCCAGGCAGTAGCAGCATGGTGGGGGGAGCTCAGAAAGGAACTGTAGATGAGGTACCAAAAGAGGAACTGATGTCTTTGGGTTAACAAAATCTCAAATCTAGGCAATTGAAGAAATTAAAAAAAAAAATTCAGTCAGAATCAATGGACAGCAAAGTATGGCTTACTAACACTCTCTCCCTCCCTCCACTTTATACAATTTTATACCAAGGAAAAAGATAAAAACCAAAAACCCCCAACTCATCACAAAGCAGTCCAAATGTTTTCAAAACCAAGGTTTATGAAAATATTTCATTTGAAATCACTTCTTTAAAAACTTAGAAAAAAAAGAAAAACCAACAACAATGAAAGCAGAAAAGCTTTTGGTCATTCCCTTCTCGGCAACAATGGCAGATCTACACTCACACAGACTTAAGAGTGTTCCACACCACATGTTCGGAATTGAGATTTATTGATTTCCACCATACTAACTTTAAAAACGGTCTGAAGCTGACTGCAAGAAAGGGAACCGGTGATTTTAAGTTAAAATTAAGCTATGGTGAAAGTACATCACCTCTGGCTTCAGTCAGTACTTCGCCTCAGGTTGAACAGAGGAGTTTCGTGAACAAAGTTCCAGAACTCGGAAATCCAGGGGTGCTGCAGGCCTCTCCTGGCAATGTCCTTCACTTTGGGTCAGTCTCCTGGGCCAGAGGTGAAAGTGCTTTCAAAAATACTGCCATTTTCCCAGCACAGTGTCCTTGATTGCATCCACATATTGAGTTGGAACCCAGTACACCCAGTAGTAAGAGGCTTCCGTGGGGCCAAGTTGAAATGCCTGGAAGGGAGAAAATGAAAAGCAAGCCAGACCTCAGCGGTGGACCACCAAGCAGTCAGCACAACCTACACTGGGAGGGAAGTGAGTTAATTAAAAGAGGATGAAAGACAGAGGCCATGAAGTACATGGGGAATGCTCTCCTAACGTTCAAAAAAAAAAGGGGGGGGGGGAATGACAAGTTCAGTACAACCCTAATATAGTAGCAGTCAACGTCAGTGCACATCAGAACCTTCTGGAAGGCTTGTGAAAGCAGCCTGATCCAGGAGGAAACTCCTCACTAGCTCCCAGGGATCTGAGAACCTGGGCCCAGAAAGCTGCATCCACACAGGAAAAACAGTGACATAAGGGTGGCAAGCGCCCACACCGCTGGCAAAGAGGGAGTGCCTGGCTGGTTCACAGGGATACTGTGAGGTGCTTTCCAAAGGCATAAACCAGACCAATCCTACCAATCTATAGTTGCATGGATAGATCGCATGATACCAAGTAGGAAAGGTGAAAAAACAATGTCTTGCTCATAGACATAGGCCCAGACAAGCAGACAGATGGTCATAACGGGAGCCACAGAGGGAAGACAATGAGGGGGACGGGGACTGTCTGCCAATAAATGCTTTATTTTAAAAAAATAAAAAAGACTTAAAAACAAATTACAATTATCATTTCTCTAAGTAGATAAATTTGAGTTCTGATATTCTGTCCTTTACTTTTTGTGTCAGTCGTGGGGCTTGAACTCAAGGCCTGGGCACTGTCCCTGAGCATTTTTACTCAAGGCTAACACTTTACCATTTTGAGCCACAGCTCCATTTCTAGTTTTCTGGTGTTTAACTGGAGGTAAGAGTCTCATGGACTTTCTTGCCTGGCCTGGTGAACCATGATCCTCTGATCTCAGCCTCCTGAATAGCTAGGGTTACAGACATGAGCCACCAGTACCTGGCCTTTTTCTATAATTTTTAAACCTATCTCTAAAACCCCAAGAACACAAGCACACTTTCCTAAATGCATGCAGTGTGACAGGTGAGTCTAGCTAGAGAACAACAGCTACAGAGAGGGGGGATGCATATTGGGACACCTGAGTGTCATCCTGGGCATTTAGAAAGATGGGGGATGTTGGAATCAGTTCTGGCCAGGAGTGACTGCAGAGAGAAAAAAGACGGCATGGAAACACTAGGCCATTAGCCACACCCACATCCTTCCACTCAACTCCTCTGTATCCTACCATCAGGCTGCCCCCAAACTGCAGGTACAACCCCCACAGGGCCACACTGTTCCCACCAATGTATCAAAACAGAGAAAAAGGCCTAGCTAAACATGAAAATCCATCTGCTCCACAGAGAAACAAGCAAGCAGGCCAAGCAAGCCTCTCTGCAATCTTAAGAGAAGAGGGTTCCGGGGTTGCCTGAAGCAATCTCAGGAGCTTCCCCCTTTCCTGCAACCCTTCTACTGACTTTTTTTTTTTTTTTTTGGCCAGTCCTGGGGCTTGGACTCAGGGCCTGAGCACTGTCCCTGGCTTCTTTTTGCTCAAGGCTAGCACTCTGCCACTTGAGCCACTTCTGGCCATTTTCTAGATATGTGGTGCTGGGGAATCGAACCCAGGGCTTCATGTATACAAGGCAAGCTCTCTTGCCACTAGGCCATATTCCCAGCCCTCTGCTGACTTTTTTTCCTCTCCATGGGTCATAGGCTTGAACTCAGGGCCCAGGCACTGTCCCTGAGCTGTTGTGCTCAAAGCTAATACTCTACCACTTTGAGCCACAGCTCAACTTCTGGTTTTTAGGTAGTTACATGCAGATACGAATCTCACTGCCTTTCCAGCCAGGGCTGGCTTTGAACCATGATCCTCAGATCTGAGCCTCCTGAGTAGCTAGGATTACAGGCGTGAGCTACCATCAACGCCCAGCCCTTTGACCGACTTTGCCCTAACTACAGCGAATGGGTCTCACCATACTTCCCTCTGCCCCCCAGGACAGACCATAGCTGCTGCTCCTCCTGGAGGTCCTGCCTCCCCAGAGGGGAAATGGCAGATGCTGTGTACTGTCCAGTATCTGGGACAGTGCCTTTGGGACTTTATTAAATTGCCTCTCTGAGGAGGAGTGAAAAGGGAGCTTTACCCCAAGTGGCTGTTGGGGAAGGGGGGGGGGGCGTCACACATCTTTTGCTTTGCTGACTCCCGTGGAGGACCTCCAGACAGGCTGTTCTGGAAACACACAGCTACCCTGAGTACTGCAGGGCTCGACCTCAGACCCTTTCCCTACAGGGTCTCCAGCCAAAGCAGGGCTCCTGCAGGAGAGAGGCTGCTTGGGACGCTCACAACCTCAAGGCTGGAGGGACGGCGCTCTTTTTATAAACCAGACTGAAAAAAAAGGAAACAAAATCCCCACAAGCCATTTCTCCTGTGGGTATTTACTGTCATGGTCTAAAAACAAAGTATTACAACTCAAGAGGGAGGTATGTTTCTGAAAAGGACAGGAAAAGATACGGGTCAGGCAGGGCAGGGGAACAAGGAGCCTGTAGCGCAGGTGCACTCACCATCATGTGGTAGTCCTCATGCCCTTCGATGGGTTCACTCACCACGTTCTTAATGGAGCCCATGGGCAACTTCTCAGTGCGCTCTAGGTGAGAGATGACAGCACTTACTTTTTACTTACATTTTTTTGTCAGTCGTGAGGCTTGAACCCTGGACCTAGGTGCTATCACTGAGCTTCTTTTGTTCAAGCCTAGTGCTCTACCACTTGAGCCATAGGTCAACTTGCAGTTTTCTGGAGATAAGAATCTCATGGAGTTTCCTGCCTAGGCTGGCTTTGAACCTGGATCCTCAGATCTTGGTCTCCTGAGTTGAGCTAGGATGAAAGATGTGAGCCACCAGCGCCCAGCTCGACAGCAGTAATTCATGGCCCACCTGTCCCAGTTCCTGCCACAGCGCCCCTTCCTCATCAGGCCGCCGGAACTGCAGACATCTATAGTTCCAGCAGAAGGGGTTGGGTCTAAAGTTTCTAACTGGTGCCCCCTAAGACTCTCTGGGGAGCCAATAAAAGAGGACATCGCAATGGTATAGACACTACAATGGTACAGATCTCAGAGAACATACAGGCCTCTCCTGGAAAGATTCAGAAAGCCTGGAAACTTAATAAACACTCACAAAACAGCACATACCCAGCAATGGCTGAGGTGTGGGCACCAGACAGGGAGAGAATAAAAGAGCAGCAGGTCCCTGTGGCCTTAGTCATATGTGGGATGGATGCCACTGTGCAGCAAGTTGAAGAATGGCAGCTAAGACAGGCAGGGAGGGGTGTCTGAAGAGAAAGAGAGGGAGAGAAAGGAGGCTGCAGGGGGCAGGCCAACCACAGGACCAGTAGAATGTGGAGAGGGGCACCTGCAGATACTAGGGTACAGGCATGCAGGCTCAGCAAACAGTTCAATCAGGGTGGAAGACTCACTATACCCCTTGTAGAAAAAGAAGTCTAGAAAAGCAGGTAGGGTGTGAAAACAGAGTTGCCAGACAAACTAGGAATGAACAAGCCTGGGCCTTGGTCTAGCAGCCTCTGAAAGTGGGGAACAAGGAGAAAGGGGTCCTCACAGAACAAGACAGTACAGGGCTGGGAATATGGCCTAGTGGCAAGAGTGCTTGCCTCGTATACATGAAGCCCTGGGTTCGATTCCCCAGCACCACATATGTAGAAAATGGCCAGAAGTAGCACTGTGGCTCAAGTGGCAGAGTGCTAGCCTTGAGCAAAAAGAAGCCAGGGACAGTGCTCAGGGCCTGAGTCCAAGGCCCAGGACTGGCAAAAAAAAAAAAAGACTGAGTGCTAAAAGCACATCTCATGAACTATACAACTTGGGATGGACGGGAGATAGGAAGGGAAAAAATTAGGGAGGGTGGCTCTGTTCAGAAAGAAATGTACTCATTACCCGACTATGTAACTGTAACGCTTCTTCTGTACACCACCCTGTACATCATCTTTAAAAATACAAGTTTTAAAAAAATCACGTATCACCCTGAAATTTCTGGAGACCTCACAGGAAAATAGGAAGTTTTTTGTTTTTTTGTTTTTTTTTTTTTGCCAGTCCTATGCCTTGGACTCAGGGCCTGAGCACTGTCCCTGGCTTCTTTTTGCTCAAGGCTAGCACTCTGCCACTTGAGTCACAGCGCCACTTCTGGCCATTTTCTGTATATGTGGTGCTGGTATCGAACCCAGGGCTTCAAGTATACGAGGCAAGCGCTCTTGCCACTAGGCCATATCCCTAGCCCCAAAAATAGGAATTTTAATCTTCTCTTGGTACTCCAAAGATTGGACTACAGTGGGCCCATGTTCCTAAATGGAGTGATGGCAATGGGTGAGATGAAGGATGGACTAACTCCCTTCTAGACAGGGCATCAGCCTGCTGGCCTCTGTGGGGCCCGAGGCTTCCTACACCAGCTGCACAGGGGAGGGGGTGGCCTTGAGAGTTCTTGCGCAGCAAAGCACCCTGCAGACCCCAGGGCAGCCAGATGCTTCCTGCCAGTGGAAGACAAGGCCAGTGGCTGGCAGCCAGCTCAAAGAACAGGCAGTGCTCCTTCTGAAACTGGGGGACAGACTCCCGGGCCTACAGGAGGAGCACATGACCAGGTGGACACTGGCAAAGGGCTGCGGGGGGAATGAAGAGCTTGGCCTTACTCAACCATAGAAGGCACTAGGAATCCCTCAATAAGGCTGTCAAGCCAGGCACCAGTGAGTCACACCTGTAACCCTAGCTACTCAGGAAGCTGAGACTGGAGGACGGCACTTCTAGGACAGACTGGAGAGTCTGTGAAACTCTCATTTACAATGAATTGCCAAAAAGAGTTCAAATGGTAGAGTGTTAGCCTTGAGCACAGAAGCTCAGGGACAGTGCCCCAGGCCCTGAATTCAAGCCCCAGGACTAGGGGGGAAAAAAAAAGTTCAAGCACCTCTGGCATTTTGGCTTGCCCATTTCAAGAACCAGCACAGGGTTGCCCTAGAAAGGGAGGAGGGTCTGAGACTCTGCCCAGAAAACTCCCACTGACCCAGACCCTGTGTACAGAGAGCAGGGGGGCCAGAAGGCAACCAGACAGGGTCAGCATGACTATGTTGGGTGGTAAGAAATGAAGCTCATGCCTATAATCCTAGCTATTTAGAAGGCTGAGATCTGAGAATCAAAGCCAGCTTGGACCAAAAAAAGGCTTTGAGGGGGAGGGGGGAGGGGGAGAAATCAGAGAGGAGGTAACAAATTGTACTAGAAATGTACCCACTGCCTTAGGTATGAAACTGTAACCCCTCTGTACATCACTTTGACAATAAATAATTATTCAGGGAAAAAAAAAGGCTTTGAGACTCCAGTGAACCACCAGAAAACCAGAAGTGGAGCAGTGGCTCTAAGTAGCAGAGGGCTAGCCCTACAACTGACCTCTACATCCCCCACCCACCTCCCCCAATAAAGGAAGGAAGCTGAGTATCATCCACTGGGAACTACTCTTTAGCTCCAGTCCTCAGTGCCATGTAAGAATGCAGGCCGCCAACAGCCAGACCTTTTGTTTCTTCTTTTCAAGGCATATACCCCACCATCACATATAGTGGACCTCCCAATCCTTATGAATTGCTAAAGAGCAGGCCTGACCAGACCAAGTGCTCATGACCTCTGGCTTTGTATTGAAAAAAGAAGAGCCAGTTTCTGATAGACTGTCTCTGAGATCAGAGGGAGAAAGGCCAAATAAGAGGCAAGTGTTAGCTGGGTATTGGTGGCTCACACCTATGATCCTGGCTACTCAAAAGACTAAAATCTGAGGACTGTGGTTCAAAGCCAGCCTGGGCAGTAAAGTCTGTGAGACACTTATCTCCAATAAACCACTCAGAAAAAGCTGGAAGTGGAGCTGTGGCTCAAGTAGTAGAGTGCTAGCCTTGAGCACAAAGAAGATCAGGGACAGGGCCCAGGCCCAGAGTTCAAGCCCCAGGACTGGCAAAAAAAAACCCAAAAAAGAAAAACAAGTGTTGAAAGTCAAAGCAAAAGCCAGAAGCAGAGAGAAAGAGAGAGCGAGAGGGCACGCAGCTTCCAGAGAGGCAGACAGCACTGAGGCATGAGTGCTGGGTGCTGGCAGCTGAGCAGTCCAGGAGGTCAGGAGTGACACATACCTTTAGTGCCGATCCACAGCTGGTCTTGTTCTAGCTTAAAGGTGAGTCTCACTTTTCCTCCAGACTTATTGTACATGCCGGATAAGGGCACTGTTGGCAAGCGCTCCTAGAGGGAGACAAGAGCATGGTAAGAGAGGCAGGGATAGGATCTGATCACAGGAATCTCAAGAGGTAACTGTCTGCATCGCAGATGTTCACACAACATCTGGCTTACCTGAGCACCCTTCACAGAAGGCATCACATCCTCAGGTTTTCCTTTATCCAACACTTTTCTGTGTTGCTAGAATGGAAGTCAGAAGACAAGGTTAAATGAGACTGCTGCCCACACTGGAATTGTGTGGCTCTCTGTCACATGGCAGAAGAAAACCTTAACATCTGGACTTGAAACATTTTGATTTCTACTGACTCTGGGTCCCTTTTCTCAATGTTACAAAGCACCGCTGTCCTGCAAGCCAATGAAGTGGTCTCTACCTGGGCTAGGTAATAACTCTGGAGGAGCACTAAGCAACTGCAATCCATCTCTTTGGGGAGACTGGAAGCCACTCCTAACTTCAGGTTATTGTACTGCTCACCAGTTGTCCTTACTAGAGTAACCAGGATGTTTACACTGTTGATTCAATCCCTCTACTCCCTTCTCACCAAACCTTCATCACTGAAAGGATGAAGCACTGAGCTAAAGATGGCCACAAAGATGCCACTGTCCTGGCAGGGCAAGAATGACAACACCCTCTGTCATCTTCAACTCCAAAGCAAACTACAAAGTGCTGTCCACCAGCTGATAGGGCTAAGGGATTTCTTTAAAAATGGAGTTCCAAGCCAGGTGCTGGTGGCTCATGCCTGTCATCCTAGCTACTCAGGATGCTGAGATATGAGTATCAAAACCAGCCTAGAAAGGCAAATCTATGAGACTTTTATCTCCAATGAACCACCAGAAAACTGAAAATGGAGCTGTAGCTTAAAGTGGCAGAGTGGTAGAGCACTAGCCTTGAACAAAAGAGCTCAAGTACGCACTGAGTTCAAGCCCATCCATGACTGACAAACACACACACACACAAAAGAGCTCCATCCTCAAGCCCAGTTATGTAGAAAACCTGAGGAGCCACATTTCCAAACTCAATTGCTGACTTATGTTTTTCCTGCCTACAAAGCAGCCTCCAACCCTTCCCCCATCCTAGCCCTGAGGGCTCAGAGGCAGCTTCACTAAGAGTTCCAAGTCCACAGCCCCCTAAATGTCCAGCACTTGTCTCTCCATTTATGGCTTTACTGCAGTGGCAATTGCTTGGTAAAGCTGGAACTACAAGCTAAGGAATTTAGTCAAACTTAAGCACCAGGAGGCCATGAGCCAGCTCACACCTCCACCAGTCTGGTCTACCCTCGGGCAGGAATGAACATTCAACCACTGTCAGAGTGCTAGCAAAGACATCAACCTCCACACCCCTAACTTGCTGACGGAAGGGAAGGGACTGGATCCTCCCAATCAGACCAGGCAGTGCCTCATCTAGAGGCATCACTGAAACACAGAAGCACTAAAACTAATGCAAGCATCATTTGAGTCAGCCTTGCTTAGAACCTTTTGAAGGCTCTCCCCTGCATCATGGAGACTAGTTCCAAGCCTGTTAGGCTACCATTAGTAACTCAAACCTGTATTTATGAGGCAAGTTCTGCTCAAGGGCGTGGCCTTGAGTGAGAACATTGGACATCTACCTCAAGTGTGGAAAGAAGACAGGAAAACAGAAATGAACTCAGGAGATGACCAGAAACTATGTCTCCATCTTTGGGGATGAAGTCTGTCCAAATAAACACCTTTCAGATGTTAATGCAGTGTAGGTTTTCAGCCTAAGAGCCTCATCTATCCCACTCTTATCTAAACATGGTAGACAGGAGCTGAGTACTCTGTAGACCACATGCTTAGCAGGTATGAGGCCTGAGTTCAAGCCCCAGCACCAAAGCCCAAATTAAAACAAAACAAAACAAAAAAGAAGTGAGGATGTGGTGCAAGTGTTAAGAGTGGCAGCTTTGAGCAAAAAAAAGCCAAGCATAATGCCAAGGTCCTGAGTTCAAGCCCCAATGATGCCACCAAAAACAAAGACAAAAAAAAAACCCCAAAACCTACCAAAGAAAAGCATCAGGGAAAGATGTTTAGACTTTATAACACTTCAGAGATTTTGTAAAAACAATATGGTTTTAAGACACTATGTAATATTCTCTATGGTGTCTGGGAGAGCAATTTGTCCCCAGACACATTTAATAGTTCTATAGAAAAACAGGACTATTTCTGTTCAGGTTTTGCTGCCAGACTGTGAAAGTATTTGTAGTTTTCATATCCCTTTTGGGACTTGGGAGCATATATAATGGATTATGGGACTTCTGTCCTGATGCTTATCATATGTCTTAGAGCCTATGATCACTAAAACTAAATCTCGGCTGAAGATACAGGTTCAACTATTTATGCTGGGGCTGTAGCTCAGTGACAGGCTTAGCACGTGCAAAGCCTAAGAAAAACAGCCCAAGAAAAACAAAAACAACAATTAAAAGCAAACACCTGTTTTCCTTCCTGGATGTGATTCAGCAACAAGTGAGGCTCACTGGGGGATACGGTTGCAAGGAAGGGCTCTTCCAACCTGCTTCTTCTACAGTAAAATCATTATCGTTTTATCAAATTACACAAAGAATATAATGGCTACAGTGAGCACCACACGGAGCTAGAACCAACCAAGCCTCCACTTCAGGGATCAGAGCACAAAGACAAAATGAAACCAGTGTTCTTATCTTCTTATGGCTCCTTTGGCTTCTTGAAATGGTCACTTTTAGAGAAACCTCTGAAATGTGATTTTCATGCCCACCATGACTGAGCTTGCTGACTTGGGGGAAGCAAAAAAATATATGTATAAATACCCACAAATGTGAACACTTGGACAACACGGGGCTGAATTTGAACTCGGGCATTTTTCCTCTGGCACACAACGGGACAGAGAAACCCGGTCTGACTCTCTTTATTCTCTAGTCTGAAGCTCCCCTTTCCAAAGGCCTTATCCTAAAGTAGGTAGACTTGAGACACACTGACCCGCCAGATGAGACAAAGTTGCAAATCTCAGGTAGTTGTCACCTCCACTCTGCCGCACCCAACTGCTGCCATAAATTTCCATCATGGACCCTGTCCAAAGAGGAGCTTATTCTAGGGAGAATGTAAGCAGCCAAGGCTAGAGAGGACAAAGCCTCAAGTTGCTCAGGAGCAACAAGCACAGGGTGGACTCACTTTCTGCCTGCAGAGAGGCTCCTTCTTGTTCTCTTCGGCCTTTGCATCCTGCTGAGCAGCATCTTTGGGTGTGTTCACTGCTAAAACATCATTTATGGTGGAGCCAACCACCATGATCTTGGCTCCACTGGTCACTTTTATTTCTCTCAACGTCTTATCTTCAGGGACAAGTCCCTTATACATGACTTTCTGCATGGCAGGCGGAAGACCTTGGGAAAAGGTAGAGCACAGTGAAAGAGAATGTTTGGACCAGGTGCATAGATCACTACCCATGGGTAAAGGAATAGGACATGAATGCTGGTTCTAGCATCTATTGCCTTTGTGAACGTGAGCAATTCCCCAGTTTAAAACTTTATATAGCGATGAGAGTAGGCTTTCCTGCCTTGCTTTAAGGATTATGAGGTGGGTCAGATATAAAGTATTAGTGTCTAGAATTCTGATGGGTTTTCTCATCACTCTTTCTGTCTAGCAAACTGATGGGTTTTTCCTCATCACTCTTTCCAAGTTGTTCCTCAACCACCTAACTATTGACAATTCATAGGTGTCAGGGACAGAGAAGCCAATCAGATTACTATTCTTCCAGAGCTATGGGTTAGATGGAGAAAAGTTTATAATAAAAAAAAAATCATTTCCATTAGGTACTGGTGGCTCATGCCTATAATCCTAGCTACTCAGGAGGCTGAGATGTGTGGATCACAGTTAAAAGCCAGCCCAGGCAGAAAAGTCTATGATGAAACTCATCTACAACTAGCCAGCAAAAAGATGGAAATGGAGATGTGGCTCCAGTAGTATGGCATCAGACTTGAGTATTGAAAAACTTAAAGAGATAGTGCCTAGCTAAGTTCAAGCTTCAGTACCGGCACGTGCACACACACAGAGAGAAATTAATTTCAACAGCAAATAGTATAAATAAAATGGAGAAATATGAGTTAGATCCCAGGCCCAGGAAAACCAGAATCTCCAGAAGGGCCTAGAGCTGCTGCTGAAAAACAACAACAACAAAAACAAAACAAAAACAAAACTGAACAACTGTTTCAGGTGATTTTGGGTAGCCACGTCTGAACAGCCCCAGGTACAAAAAGAGATGAGATACCTGGGCTTCAATCTCGGGTCTGCTTATCTCTATCATTTTGGGTGTTGTTCCCCCCACCCCATACACCTGATTGATAAGTGCCCTTCCGCAGTGGGGAAGGAGCGCGCATGGAAGCCTAGTGCCACACCGGGAGCGAGGCTGCTTGGGGGTCGAGTGGAGGAGGGAGGGCGGGAGGCCGGCTGTCAGCGCCCGGGGTTACCTGTGATCGAATGGATCTTTTGCTTCAGCTCGGAGCCAGTGCTGTCCAGGGGAACCCTCACGTCGTGCTTGGTCTTGTTCCAGATGATCTTGAGGTCCACCAGCTCCCGGCCCGCGCCGCCGCCCGCGTCCTCGCCGTTGCTGACCGAGGCCTGCGCCGCGGGGTCCCCGGGGGGCTGGGCCGGGGCGGGCTGCAGACGGCCTCGCGCCTCGCACGAGTCCTCGGCCGCCGCCCCCGCCGCGGCCTCGGCCTCCACGCAGCTGAGGGGCCGCGCGGACGCCTCGGCGGCCACGGCCTCGGCCTCCGCGTCCATGCTGGGCTCCTCCACGCCTGCAACGGGGTTACGGGGTGGGCGCTCGCCGCGGGCCGGGCCTGGGACGCGACTCTGCCCCGGCGCCGCCACCGCCGCCGCCGCCGCCGCACCGCCGCCGCCGCCGCTCCGGCTCCCGCGCCGCGCTCCGCCTCCCTGAGGCCGGGCCGCGTCCTCCCCTCCCCGCTGGCCTCCCCCCGCAAACCTCGGCAGCTCCCGCAGCCTCCGTGCCAGCCGGGCGCCCGCCTCCCCCTCCGCACTCACCATCCGGGGCCCCGGCCGCCGCCATGATGATTGTGTACAACACCCACCGCTCCCGCAGAGGCCGCTGGGAAGAAGCGAGCAGGCTGAGATTGGCCCCCGCAGCAGCCCCTAATCTCGCCCAGGCTGGCCGGAAACAGGTGGATGTTTCTATGGAGATCCGCCCCCTTCGCTTGCCCCGGCCGGGCCTTGCCACGCTCTAGCTTTACCCCGTGCGGAGGGGGGCGGGTCCGAGGAAGTCTATTTGCCCCGCCCACCGGCCTCGGCCCCCTAGCGCCGCAGGGCAGCCGCAGCCCTCCCGAGGGGGCATGAGCTCTTTTCCCGCTCAGACGCCTGCGACTTTAAGGGGCGGGGCTGAGCACGCTGTGGCGAAAGTGGATTGGCTGGGAGGAGAGGCGCTTCCGGAAGTGTCGCAGGAAAGAAGCCCCACGTGTACTTTTCGGCTCCCCATGGCGGCGCTCCTGAAGAGGCTGCTGAGAACCAAGACAGTCCTCGTGGCCCCGGGCCTCGGCGTGGGACGGCGGGAAGCAAGCCTGGGCACGGATCCTGGGGTGGCGGTACGAGTGCGGTTCGCGCCCAGCCCCACAGGTAACCTTGGCGGACGTGACGCGGCCGGCCGCGGCCCACCGTCCGTCCGGTCCCCGCCCTCCGAACGCTCCTCCACAAATAAATGGCTTCCGGTGCTGTCAGTCCGCCAGAGCCGCGCCGACCCCGCGCCCTGCAGCGGAGGTGGGGGCTCGGGAGCCGAAGTGACCGCATCATGTTTGCAGGCCCTGGTTCTCATGCTTTCAGTAACCGTGTATTATTGAGTATAAACTGTCAGGTACTTACTAGGTTCTGGGAGACAGGGTTCTTTGAAAAAGTGGAGTCCCCTGCTCTTGAGAAGCCTTCAACACGTTTGACATCTACAAAAAGTCATGGAGATGCGGCGCAAGCAGTAAAGCACTTGTCCTGAATTCAAGTCCCAGTACCGTTCAAAAAGATTTTTTTTTTTTTTGTCGTGGGGCTTGAACTCAGGGACTGGATGATGTCCCTTAGCTTTTTTGCTCAAGGCTAGCACCCTACCACTTGAGCCACTTTTGGAAACTTACCAAATATAAGCTCATTTCTTTGTATGAGGTTCAACACACAAAATTGTTCAGAGTTGCTAGTAGCTAGAGTTTACTCTGCTTCTATGTTTACCTGTTGTGAACTGGCAAGTTTGCAAACCAGCACTGGACTGAAGGCCTTACTTTGCAAAACACTCCCAATAGTGGGCCAAAGCCAGAGATTGTTTGGATCCAAATTTCAGTCATTGCCAATTCCTAGATGTATAATTCTTCACCTCTGAGTCTCAGTTTTGCCATCTGTCAATCATGGCTAATAGTACTAGCTTCCTGCCTTTGAGCCGGTTCAGCAGAACCATTTAGCAGGATCTATACATGTAGGATGCATTTAATAAACAAGATTCTATTTCTTTCTTGCTTGCTGATTTGCATGAAAAACACAAATAGAAAAAAAAAAGGCTGTTGACCACAAACAGATAAAAAATCTTTCAAGCAACAAAGATCACTGCAATAGCTCAAATTAATTGAAGGTGTACTTTGGTTAGATACCAAGCAGCTACCTAATAAGAAGGATCCTATTTTTGTGTTGTTTATTTTTTCTCACAGATGAGGAAATTGAAGCTCATCAAGTTAAGTAGTGCTGGACACCAATGGCTTCGTGCCTTTAATCCTAATTACTCAGAAGGTCCTAGCTACTCAAGAGGCTGTGATATGTGGATGGTAGTTCAAAGTCAGCCCAGGCAGAAAAACCCATGAAACTCTTATCTCCAATTAACCAGCAAAAAGCCAGAAGTGGAAGTGTAGCTTAAGTAGCAGAGTATCAGCCTTGAGCAAAAAAGCCAAGTTCCAGCCCTGAGTTCAAGCACCAGCCCTGGTAGACACAATTCAAATTGTATGATATGGATAGAGTACAATGCATAACGTGGTTTTACAGTATTTAAAATGTGTTGTTCTCCCGTATTTGACTTTTTTTTTTTTTTTTTGGCCAGTCCTGGGGCTTGAACTCAAAGCCTGAGCACTGTCCCTGGCTTCCTTTTGCTTAAGGCTAGCATTCTACCACTTGAGCCACAGCTCCACTTCTGGCTTTTGGTGCTTAATTGGAGGTAAACATCTCACAAACTTTCCTTCCCCAAGCTGGAACTTCCCCAGGCTGGCTTTAAATGAGATCCTCAGATCTCAGCCTCCTGACTACATAGAATTTCAATCATGAGCCTTTGGCTCTTGTATTTCACATAGGTCAGAAACCTGGTGGTTTTCTAGTTCCAGGATGAGGCTCCAAACTTCCCATCTTTCAATGGCTGGCTATTTGAAATTGCTTGAGACATTCTACCCTGGGCAAAGCTGTTTGCCCCTTGCTGAGGCCTGTAGCTCACTTTTTCTGTTAGGGCTGAACCACTCTCTTCTGTCAGGGTTCTTGCACCTGGGCGGTCTTCGCACTGCTCTCTACAACTACATCTTCGCCAAGAAGTACCAGGGCAGCTTCATTCTGAGGCTGGAGGACACAGATCAGACCCGCCTGGTTCCTGGGGCAGCTGAGAACATTGAGGACATGCTGGAGTGGGCAGGTGAGGCTGCTGAGCTCTTGGGGTCTGGGGTGAAGGATGGCAAGGAGTTCACAGGGTGCTTTAGGCATTGTGAAAATGCTGAGCCTTTCTCAAGCTGAGGTTGAAGACTGAATTAGGATTCCTGGTTCTAGAGCTTGAGCTCAAGGCCTAGGTTCTTCCCTTACCTTTTTTGCTCAGGGTTAGGGCTCCACTATGGAGACAGAGCTCCACTTCCTGCTTTTGCTGGTTATTAAAGATAAAAGAGTCACAGATTTGCCTGCCCGGGCTGGCTTCAAAATGCATTTTTTAGATCTTCACCTTCTGAGTAGGTAGGATTATCAGTGTGAGGGAGTCACCAGGACCAGGCTTGGTGTTCCTTTTCTTATCACAGAATTCTTAGGTCCATTCCCTGTGGGGACCAGGCAGGAAACAGTCTGCATGGGACTTGGAGGACACAGCCTCATCCAAAGGATAAAGTGCCTGTGAGGCCCAGCTCCTGCTCCCATGGGAATGCAGGCTCAGCTTGTCCAGTGTCCGGATTCCAAGAGGAGCCAGAAATCCAGATGTTTTTGTGAATACTTCCTATTGTTAAATCTAAGCTCAGATTTTTTTTTTTAACCATACCGGGTGAGCCAAACAAAATGTGTGCAGTCTTTGAAGTGGAGCTTCTGGTTAGAAGTGAAGTCCTGAAGACAGCTAGGCTGAGGGAGAACAAAGAGGAGTATGTCTCCCTGTGTGTCCACACCAACTCCTACAGTCCTACCTAGGACAAGCCCTGTGAGGTGTCATGACCACTGAAGAGAAATGGCCCTATGACAATACCAAGACTAGGGACATGTATTCTCCTCCAGGTAAATTATTCACTGGGTTCTGAGGCCCTGGCCAGCCAAAACCCATTTTCCTTCTTGCTTCTCTCCTGGAAGGTTTCAGCCCATATTCAATTGAGATTCATTAAATAAAGGAACCAAGATCACTTACTGTAGTCTACGAATCCCTTTCAGGTGCTGAGGACTAGTGTCCCGGGAAAGACCCAGGGCATAATGACAAAAAGGAGATATAAGAAGACTTGTTCTTGCTTTTTTTTTCTTTCTTTCTTTTTTCTTATTTTGCTTTTTTGAGGAAGGATTTTGCTCCGTACCTAAACATCCTAAGAGTTGAGATTACAGGTGGACAGGCACCACACGTTAGCCTAACGTGTGTGCGCACGTGCACGCACGTGTTTGCTCTAGTACTAGGATTTGAACTCAGAACTTCATTCTTGCTTGGCTTGTGCCTTACCACTTGAGCCATACCTCCAACTCTGCTTTTACTGGTTATTTTGGAAATGCAGGACTAAAGGATTTTCCTGTCTGGGATGGCTAGGCGATCCTTATCTCTCAGCATTCTGAGTAGATACGATTACAAGCCTGCCTCTCTTGCGCGCGTGCACTCTCTTTTAAATTTTATTTTATGTTTTGGTACTACTGAGGTATGAACTCAGGTTCTTGCGCTTGCTAGGCTAGCACTCAACCACTTGAGCCACACCTCCATCCCTGATGTTTGTGACAGGTTAATACCACTGTTCACAGACATTGTGCTTCACTCGTAACCTGGACAACAGACCTCTGTCATCCTACCCTGCCATTAGTTTAGTTGGAGTCTCATGAACTTTTACTCCTGAGCTGACTTCAAACCTGGGCTGGCTTTGAAATGCAATCCTCAGACTGAGCCTCCTGAGTATCTAGGGTTAAAAGTGAGAGCCACGGTACCTGGCAGTATTTGGCTTGTTTTTGCCTTATCTCATTCAACCTGTTGACTTCTAGCTTCATCTACTTTGCTGCAAATGACAAACTACTGGATGCTGGTGGCTCATACCTATAAGCCTAACTGCTCGGGAGGTTGAGATCTGAGGGTCAGGGTTCAAACCTAGCTGGGGCAGCAAAGTCCATGAGACTTATCTCCAATAAACTACTCAGAAAAAAGCTGGCACTGTGGCTCAAGTGGTAGAGTGCCTTAAGCAAAAATTGGCTCAGGGAAAATGTCCAGACCTTGGGTTCAAGCCCCTGAACTGGCAAAAAACAAAAAAAAAGTTCCTCCTTTCTTATGGGTGAGTAGTGTGTATGATATAACCCATAACCCATTAGTTTCTTTATCCATTCTCCAGGTTTTGGGCACTTTGCTGATTCCACTGATTGGCTATTATGAACACAGCTCTAGTAAACATGGGCATGAAGCACGTGTCTTATATATTTAGATTTCTTCAGATAAACACTTAAAAGAGTGTCATAGGCTGAGTTAATATGTGTGTGTGCATGCTTTTCCAGTATTAGGGCATGAATTCAGAGCCTGAGCACTGCCCAGTAGCTTTTCACTCAAGGCTGTGTTCTGAATTTTTGGAGGTGAATCGGAGATACACAGTCCAGCGCTAGTGGCTCAAGCCTGTCATCCTAGCTACTCAAGAGGCTAAAATCTGAGGATCACGGTTCAAATCCATCCTGGGCAAGAAAGCCCATAAGACTCTTATCTCCAATAAACCACCAGAAAACTGGAAGTGACACTGTGGCTTAAATGGTAGAGTTCTAACCTTGAGCTGAAGAGCTCTGGGATAGCACGCAGGTCCAGAGTTAAAGCCTCATGACTGACAAAGAAAAAAAAAACAACAAGAAAGAATCTCACAGACTCTCCTGCGCTGGCTAGGCTTCAAACTGCAATTCTCAGGTCTCAGCCTCCTATGTAGCTGGGATTACAGGTGTGAGTCACTGGTGTAGTTTTAATTTTTAAAATTGACTTCTTACAGATTTCCATAGTGTTTGCAAGAGTTTACATGCCCACCAACAGTTTATAAGAGTCTTGTGTGTATGTGTTTGTGTGTGGGGTGTGTGTGTGCGCGCGGGCATGCGCGCGCTGCTCCTGAGGCTCATCTACCTTAAAAGCAGTCTTGAGGGTGGCCAGCTTCCTGGACCCAGTATCATTACCCTGTACAAGCTCTGTCACAGCCAGAAAGGACACAGAAGGTCAGCCAAGCCCAGCAGACTAGATCGTCAGCCTTACACCCTCTCTCTATTCACTGCTCAGGCCTGGACTGGTTTCTCTTCCTCAGGGAAAGGATAGGTGGAGAGGAAGTTGGTGTTAGAGCACCCTCAACACCATTTCACTCCTCAGGTACCAGGCAGTTACCTGGAGGCCCAGCCCCTTTGTACTTGGTTTCATAATCTCCAAAGTGAAGTCCAAGTAGTATTGATTATTGGGATTGTTGGAAGGCTGGAAAGGTTTAGTATGAGCTGAGTGCGGTGGCACACAACTGTCATCCCAGATAATGAGGGAGGCTGAGATAGGAAAACAAGTTTGAGACCAGCCTAGACAAAGATCCCAGACAGTACCTGAAAAAAAATTAACTAAAACCAAAAGGACTGGAGCATGATCCAATGGTAGAAGGGAACGAGGCCCAGAGTTCAGTCCTCAGTACTGAAAAATAATAATAATAATACTGTATTGCAAAGTGCCTAAAGTCATGCATGGGACTCAGTGCTGTGTGTCTCCCTCTGCTCCCCAGGCATCCCCCCTGATGAAAGCCCCCGACGTGGTGGTCCTGTGGGGCCCTACCAGCAGTCCCAGCGGCTGGCCCTGTATGCCCAGGCCACAGAGGTGCTCTTACGCTCTGGAGCTGCCTACCCCTGCTTCTGCTCCCCGCAGCGACTGGAGCTCCTGAAGAAGGAGGCCCTGAGGAGCTACCAGACACCCCGGTGAGAACCCTGGCCAGTGCTCGATGTGCAGTCACTGCTGCATAACAGCTGTCCCTGCCCCTTGGTTGCCTGTCAGTTTCTATGGGTTGAGGTCTGGGCAGGGCTTAGCTGGGTTCTTTGGCTGGGTACCTTTGCCATTTGGGTCTCAGCCAGGCAGGCTTTTTATTATTATTATTATCATTATTATTATTATTATTTTGTTCCAGTACTGGGGCTTGAACTCAGAGCCTGAGTTCTGTCCCTTAGTCTTTTCCACTCAAGACTGGTGCTCTACCACTTCCTACCTTTCTTTTAATCCCCCTGTACTTTTTTTTGTATGTATATGTGACAGTCCTGGGGCTTGAATGCAAGGCCTGAATGCTGTCCCTCAGCTTTTTTTGGTGGTTAACTAGAGATGTGAGTCTCATGGACTTTCCTGGCTTTAAACCATGATTCTCAGATCACAGCTTCCTAAGTAGCCACAGGTGACAGCTGATGGCCTGCAGTATTTGAAGGCACCATTGGGGAGGAGCTGCCTCCACCTTCCTTCTAGGCTGTTGGTGGGCCTTGAGTACCATTGGTTCCTCGCTGCATAGGCCTCTCCAGAGGGCAGCTCACAGCATGGCAGCTCTTGCTCAGAGAAGACAAGGAGAGAGCCAGAGGGCCCACAAGACAGAAGGGGAAGTGATGTCTGGCCATGGATAGAAGGTAGGCAGTAGGTCCAGCCATACTCGGTGGAGAGCACTGGTTCATGTGAGAAGCTATCTCAGGCAGTCGTTTTAATCATTTTTTTTAAAACTCTGTGGATATTTATTATACTTCAAGTAACAAAACCTATGAATTCCTGTATATGGTACAGTGATATAATACTCTACAATACAAAATACAATGTACAGAAATTTCTATCAAGTAGAGGTAAAGAAACACACTTGAGCCAGGTGCTGTTGTAATCCTAGCTACTCAGGAAGCTGAATATGAGGACCACTAATCATAGCCAGCCCAGACAGAAAAGTCCCCAGGAGACTCTTATTTCCAGTTAACTACAAAAACCATAAGTGGCACTGTGGCTCAGGTGATAGAGTGCTAGCCTTGAGCACCAAGAAGCTGAGGGGAAGTACCCAGGCCCTGAGTTCAAGCCCCATAACTGAAAGAAACACATACACACACACCACTTGCTTTTTGCACTTGGGTATTTAAATAAGAAAACATTGCCTTATATGTAAAAAATCACATTATTTTAATAGGTAAAATTTTCATGTGTTTAAAATGTCCAGAAAGGAGGCTAGGGATTTAGCTCAGTGGAAGAGTGCCTTCCTGGCGAGTGCAAGGCTCCGAGTTCAGTCCTCAGCTCTAGGGGGGAAAAAAATCTATTAAAAAAATCTATAAAATGTCCAGAAAGATCCAGAATGAGGGGGCTGGGAATGTGGCTTAGCGGTAGAGTGCTTGCTTGCCTTGCATGCATGAAGCTCTGGGTTCGATTCCTCAGCACCACGTAAGTAGAAAAGGCTGCAAGTGGCTCTGTGGCTTGAGCGGTAGAATTCTAGCCTTGAGCAAAAAGAAGCCAAGGACAGTGCCCAGGCCCTGAATTCAAGCCCCAGGATTGGCAACAACAACAACAAAAAAAAACACAGATCCAGGATAAGGCCCTCACTTCCCAGTATCCAATATCTAGTGTTGGGCTTAATTCTCTGTACAGGATGACCAGTGCTTCCTGTTGTCTTCTTTGCCCTAATTGGTTGCACGCATAATGTGTAGGGTGTCATTCCAGTACTGTCTTGAAGGCTGGCTCCATACCAGTCTACAATTCTTTCTTTTTCTTTTTTCTTTTTTGTTGGTCTTGGGGCTTGAATTCAGGGTCTGGGAGCTGTCCCTGAACTCTTTTGCTCAAGGCTAACATTCTGCCACTTCCAGTTTTCTGGTGGTTAATTGGAGATGAGAGTCTCACAGACTTTCTCTTGCCACTAGGCCATATCCCCAGCCCTCACAGACTTTCTCTACCGGGACTGGCTTTGAACCTTAATCAGATCTCATCTTTCTGAGTAGCTCCAATTACAGGTATGAGCCATCAGTGCCTGGCTCACAATTCTTTCTTAAACTTGCTTAATATTCCATAGTATGAATATACCATCTATTAATCAGTTCCTTATTAATGGACCTTTTTGTCATTTTTTATCTGTTATGGTGACATTTTGCTTATGTGGTAGTTGTAGAATGGCAGGGTCAGTTTATACTGGTTCAAACACTGGTCAGCAGGAACATAATAACATTAAAGTTCCACTTCTGGTGAACTATTGGACAAGGGTTCAAATGTTTGTACATGGTTGCAACATCACCTGCAGTGTTGTGTTTCTAAGATAGGATCACACGTTGTAGCCCAGGCTGTCCTCCAACTTGTGATCCTTCTACCTCAGCTTCCTGAGTGCTGGGATTACAGGTATGCATTATCACACCTGGCATTGATAGATAGATGGATGGATAGATGGATGGATAGATAGATAGATAGATAGATAGATAGATAGATAGATAGATGCAGTCTACAAGTCCATTAAATTGTCACATCTTATCATGGGATCTATGCAGCCATCTATTGATTGTGATTGAACATTTCATTGTGTCAAAGACTGAACACAGGCTTTACATTTGTGTTTCACTTAGGACGAGTGAATACAAGTAAGGGAATACCTTGTTCAAACTGACTCGTTGGAATGCCCAGAACTCTTGCCAGAACAAGCCTCCTGGGGACCTGGTAACACACAGCTTCCTGTTCACCTGAGAGGTGCATTTCTGACAGGCTCCAAAGTAGAACTGGTGCCAGGTGTCCATACATCCCACTGAGTAGCGAGGACAAAGCCACACAGACATCCTCTCTCCTGCTGCAGTCTGGGGTGGGTGGCCAGGGTGACAGGTTGCTCAAGATATTAGGGCTACATTGTGGCCTCTTTCTACTGCTATGCCTTCTCCAGCTCCAATGAGACAGCCACCTCATAGGGAAACATCCAAGGAGGACTGAAAGCAGGGAGTTGGGGATTTAAGAAAGGATCTAGGGCTGGGGATATAGCCTAGTGGCAAGAGTGCCTGCCTCGGATACATGAGGCCCTAGGTTCGATTCCCCAGCACCACATATACAGAAAACGGCCAGAAGCGGCGCTGTGGCTCAAGTGGCAGAGTGCTAGCCTTGAGCGGGAAGAAGCCAGGGACAGTGCTCAGGCCCTGAGTCCAAGCCTCAGGACTGGCCAAAAAAAAAAAAAAAACTTAAAAAACAAAAAAAAGAAAAAAGAAAGGATCTAGCTGGGTACTATGGTGCACATTTATAAGCCTGACTACTCAGGAGGCTGAGATAGAAGGATCATAGTTCAAGGCCAGCCTGGACAAAAAGTTCCATCATCTTATCTCAACAGAAAAGGCTGGTACCTGTCATCCCAGCTGTGAGTTCAAACTGTGGTATTGAAAAACAGTAACAAAGAATCTTTCCTCTGTGACTATTCCTTAGCTTCATGTGGAGAGGAAAGCCTTTCTTGGACCTTAACCCTCCCTTCCCCACCACATGGAGTTTTCTGCCTCCCAGGAATAGAATGGGAATCCCCCCCCCCCCCCCCCCTGTCCCCTAGCACTGGGTCCTGGGATTGCAGGCTTGGCTGTAGGGGACTTCACCTTGGTCTCCCCGCTTGTCACTTCTTCACCAGTAAGGGAAATGAGGAATGGCTGGTAGGCAGGTAGACATTGAAGTCTGTACCTTGCAGACTCCCCCCTCACCATTGCTTTCATTCTAGACAGAGCTTATAAGGAAATCAGTGACTGGCCCAGAGTCACATCATGTTCAGAGACCAGGGAAGGAACTAGTGTGCAACCACTGTCTTTTACCAGGTATGCTGCTCTGCCTCTGACAGGTATGATAATCGGTGCCGGAACCTGAGCCAGAAGCAGGTAGCCCAGAAGCTGGCCATGGGCCTGAAGCCTGCCATCCGCTTCCGCCTGGAGGAGGATGCACCAGCCTTCCAGGACCTGGTGTATGGCTGGAGTCAGCATGAAGTGGCCAGCGTGGAGGGAGACCCAGTCATCCTGAAGAGTGATGGCTTCCCCACATACCACCTGGCCTGTGTGGTGGATGACCACCACATGGGCATCAGTCACGTGCTGCGGGGCTCTGAGTGGCTCGTCTCCACCTCCAAGCACCTGCTCCTGTACCAGGCCCTAGGCTGGAAGCCACCTCTATTTGCCCACCTGCCCCTGCTCCTCA